>NC_073305.1:67273927-67595802 GCF_027595985.1 Sorex araneus | reverse complement strand
CAGAAGAGGACAGGGAAAAGAGGAAAAGGAGGAAGAGAAACTCACCTACCCTGTATGTACACACAAATTATATACAAACTTACATCACAATTTTCTTGTTCTGTCAAACCACTTCCTAACATATTGACTTGTATAATTTTCTTAATTTTTTGAGTTCAAAGAAATGAGTTTGTAAACATATATAAAAGGAAAAGCTAGTAAATCCACTTTTCTATTATTTTGATGTTAGAATAAACTGAACCAGACTACCAAAAATTTCTAGCAGGCTTTTTATCCTTAGGTAATGACCTATAAGACAGTGCTTGTTATAAACTGCAGGGCAAGTACGTTTTGCTTTTAGAATAAACAATATTTAGCAGTCTCAGAAACAAAAGGTAATATTGTAAGAAAATGTCTAAAATATACATATATAATTTTCTGTCTCAGATTAAAATAAGTGGAAGATCATGACTATAAAAGAGAGCACCACATTTTTATCTGATCCAAATAAAAATATGAGAGATTTAAGAGTGGTGGCCATCTGCCTGCAAAGTACTTATAAATGCAGAATAAGGATGTCACTTTCAGAATTAAGTTCTTATGGGATAAACTATAAGACACAATAAATATAATAAAAATAAAAAAAACATGTCTTACAGATCTAGCATCTGGGGATCACATCGGGTATTACACAGAGAAACATCATATTAAACAGCAGGGTTTTTTTTTTAGAATATGGAAAACAGATAATCATCATTTATTCACTCAAAATCATCTACCATGATCCAGATGTTGTGAATTTTATATTAATTCCTAGCATAGGTAAAAATGAAACCAAGAAATCATCCCAAAAGTTATGTATATGTATATATATAATACATATAAAATATTCTAGAGTACCTTGCATTAAAAAAAATCATGATGACTGAATACAGAAGCAACCATAGAAGAGAACAGAGTCTGACAGTTTTAACCTTTACTCTGAGTCACTGTGATCTGAAGAGTATGCCTCTTCTCCCTCCTTCCCCATACACAGAGAATTAAATAAAGGAGTGGGAGCAAACCTTAATGTGTCTATGAGTCACCTGGGATCTAGTTAATGCAGACTGTGATTCCATAGGTTAGGGGGAGGCCCTAAGATCCTGCATTTCTAATAAGCTCCCAAGGGGTGCTAACCCTGCTGGTCTGTGGGCCGTGTTCTCACAGGTTGCGGCTTTAATAAGTTCTCACCTGGACTTCCATTCCCATTAAGAGTTACAAATTCATTAGCTATTCAAAAAATATTACTTGAGTATGAATCGTATGTCAGGCAACTGCCTTCATTTTACATAGTCCATCCAGAGAACAGGTGAGACGTAGGCAAAGGCTCCAAGTGGATCAGGCACACTGGGGGACAAGCATGCACACCAAGTGTGCCAGTCCTCACTTGGAAAACGCTTTCTTCACTCCGCTTTCAATTTACCTCGCTCACCAGGTTTGCTCTTTGCCTCTTTCATCATTTCTGCTCAGTCCTTTACTTCTCTTTTACCACTTTCCTCTTCCACTTAAATAGGTTAGAGTTCAGAGTGCACTGAACTTACAGCTTACTTTTCTCTTTCTCTATCCGTAGCCCCGAGTGATATAAGAGGACTCAGGGACAAGAACATCTCCACTTAGATGTCTCTGTATGACAGACACACGACCACATGCCTACTCAATGGCCCTACCAGGAGGGGTCAAATCATAGAAGGAAAGATTCACGTATCTCCAGAAATCCTAAAGAAAATGAAGATGTGGCAGTCCCTCACTGTGTCCAACTCAAAAGCCCAGAAACATGAAGTCTACAAATAAAGCAACTCCTCATTCTGACACTGACAGCTGGTCAGGTCCACTCTTATGTGAACCTGATTCTTGAAGTCACTCAAATTAGCAAACTGCCAACCCTTTCCCATTGCATACTTCTAAAGGCAGATCCAAATCTGATGGAGGGGTAGAAGCAGGTAAAGCCACACCAAACAATCTCAAGTTAGTGAAGGGGGCAAAAAAGACAAGTTGATGAAATTCTCTCCACGATCAATAAATGTCAATCAATAAATTATACTTTCAACAACGTTTCTAATGACCTCATCAGATATAGGGGCAAAAACTTAAGCACAAGAATGCTTAGCACAGCAGCATCTATGTCAGGAGTAGGCAAATATCTCTAGGGCCCTATATCTGTTTCTATAAATAACAGCTTAGGGGGACACAGCCATATCCACTCATTTATGTAAACTTTGGAGCTGCTTTCAAATGATAACAGTTTTGGATCACAGCTAAGTAGCAGAATGTATGCCCACAAGCTCCCCAAATATTTGCCATTTTATCCTTCAAAGAAAGTTCCCAAACCATTAATTTATAATTTAAAAAATGGAGTTCTTTAAAAATGGAATCCTGGGGCTGGAGCGATAGCACAGCGGGGAGGGCGTTTGCCTTGCATGCTGCTGACTGGAGTTCGATTCCCAGCATCCCATATGGTCCCCTGAGCACAGCCAGGGGTGATTCCTGAGTGCAGAGCCAGGAGTAACCCCTGTGCACTGCCGGGTGTGACCCCAAAAAAAGCAAAAAAATAAAAAAATAAAATAAATAAAAATAAATAAAAATGGAATCCTACGTAAGGATCAACAATAAATTAAAATATTAATTTTGAGGAAGCCAGATTAATTTGGGCCCCCCAATGTTGGCACTATTTACCTGGGGATAAACACTTCATTTTTTAAAAAAAATTCTGGGCACCTTTTTTTTCTCTTGCAACACTTTTACAGCATTCTTGGCTTTGACCCCCTAAATGACAGACTCACACTGCCGACATTTGTATCACCCCCAAAAATATCTCTCGATATTCCAAGTGTCCTTTTGGAGGCAAAATTCCATTTATGTAAGAACAAGCGCATATATTGGACATAATGAAAGCATTCACATTTTACAAAACTAATTAACGCAAGGGAAGTTTATAAAGTGAGACTGCAAAGAAGGTTACCAACATTAGAACTGTCATGTTAATTTGGTTTCAAAATGTTGTTCCTGGGGTTTGAGATAACAGTACCGAGGATTGGTTGTTTGCAACCACTGTGTGCAACTGATCCGGAATTCATCCTTAATACCATGTATGGTCCTAACACCAGAAGTGATCCTTGAGCACAGAATCAGGAGTAATTCCTGAGAACCTCTGAGTGTGGGCCAATCCCACCTCTCTTCTCCAAAAAAATACTAGGACTTTAAGTAAAATAATTGACAAAATATTGTTCTACATGTGCATAAAATATGCATTAGAAAAAAAAATATAAGAATACTGATTACATTAAAAGGACTAATGACAAATCATTCTGGATATATCTTAATAATGACCATTCCTGGGTGATGCAATTATGTGACTATCTTCTTAGGGATCCTTTTGTATATTTTCTATAATGAACATAGTACTAACACTAATTTTTTTTTAAAATTCCATAAATTGCACAAAAATTAGCGAACCTGAATACAAATATATTCATGCAAAACTATTGGAAATTTTGAAACCAATGAATAAGACCATTAAGTTGTTATATAATAAGAATATGAAATTTACCTCATTTCAATTTTTTTCAACATCTGATCACAACAGAAAGCTATGTTGTGATTTAAATTTATTTATTTTTTTCTTTTTGGGTCACACCTGGCGATGCACAGGGTCTACTCCTGGCTCTGCACTCAAGAATTACTCCTGGTGGTGCTCAGGGGACCATATGGGATGCTGGGATTTGAACCCGGGTCGGCCACATGCAAGGCAAACGCCCTACCCGCTGTGCTATTGCTCCAGCCCCATGATTTAAAATTTTTTAATTATTTAAAAATTTTAGCCAAACATTTAAGCCTCGGCAATTTCAGTTTGTAAAATATTTGACATATCTTTATGATTTTGTTAAAGGCTGTGATTATGTGGTTCAGTGATGCTCTAATAACAGCCCATTTGTGAGGGCATCCTCTAACCACAATCGATGGCAATCACCAGTGTAATTTCCCTCGTGCTGTATTGTTTCCATGTGCCCCCCATTTAACAAGCTTCAGAACTGTAGAAGTCTTTTCCTGCATTCTTCCCCACCAAACGCCCCCAGCGTTTGTAGTTTACGGGGCATTAGAGGCCACTGTGAGAGACGGGCAGCGCAAGTCCGTTTCATAAAGACGGCCACTCTTTAAGAAACTGGCAGTGGTCAAGTCTGCCAGAGATGAAACATTGCCCTGGGCCCATGTGAAAGGTCAGCCCCCAAGGAGAGCTGATGGTATGAAGGTCAAGTCCACAGAACTGGAAACTTGGGGGCGGGGGGGAGGGGGGAGCAGAGGGGGAGAAGAAAGGAAAAAGAAGCTCCCTCAGAAAAACACAGACTTCGGGGGCTCAGTCATGAGACTGAGGGTCCTCCGGACTTTTGAGGAAATGCATTGTCACAGGCAATTTTATTTTCTTTTGATTTTGGTTTGGGAGCTATATCAGCCACTGTGGGATCCTCCTAGCTCCATGCTGGGGGGAAAGTACCATGCTGAGCTGTAGGGATGGAACCACAAAACCAGGACACCAGGACCTCCTCATTTAGTCAGTCTGCGGTACAACCTCCCCAGCTCTTCAGACAGGCCTTAAGATATGCTGTCGAGATGGTGCAATGAGGAAATTCCAGATTGGAATGAACCAGCCCAACAATTACAGAAGAGATTTAGTCTGGCACTGCAGGTGCTCCAGAGAGAGAGAGAGAGAGAGAGAGAGAGAGAGAGAGAGAGAGAGAGAGAGAGAGAGAGAGAGAGAGAGAGAGAGAGAGAATTCATCTTCTTATTTAAAATCCACCCTTTGTGTCAAAGATTTTTTTTTTAAGTTCAGTATCAAACCTATACTGTATTCATGAAAGCCAGTTACAACTTGATATCACTCTAAATATGGAAAGGATAAGGAGGCACCGCCACCAAACAACTCAAGAGCTTTTGTTCTATCATGCTATTAACATGTTAGTTAGGATAACATAAAAATCACTGGCCTATTTTACATGCTGATGACACACATGGAATCGTCCAGTTCTACTCTTCTGACCAATGAGCTATGCTATTATTTATATCTAAAAACTCAACTGTGTTGTCATAAACGAGATAGACTCTATCACTATGCATGATGATCAAGTATCTCAAGGGCTGAAATCTGAGTCACCTTCATGCCATCTCAACTATGCACTATTGTCACTGCTCCATTAATTCAGTGCCACTTTGGAACAGTAGAAAAACCGTATTTTGCAAATGCAGAGCATTTAAGAGATCTTAAGGAAAATTTCACCCACTAAAGAAAAATAATGGCAAAGAACATGAAATGCAACATGCCATGCTTCTTTCATATATTTAGACAGAAACAGCATTCAAATAGCACAAGGGCATCTGATAAGCAAGATCATTAAAAAAATCATAAAAAAATAAAGACAAGTGAATTAAGAACAAAAAGTCCCATTTCACTTTTCCTTTGTTTCTTACTCTTGTTTTATTACTTGCTCCTTGGAATTCATTTTAGAGTTTGAATGTATCCTCTGCATTTCTAGGTTAAATAAAATTATAAGCACACAGAAGAATACATGCATTTAAGTCAGGTGTAATGCACATTTATAGAATATTTAAAAACAATGCAACATAGACAAATTTTCATGCAAAAACACCTAGATTTACCTCTTATTTTCAAAGCATCTGTGTAGCATTTTATTCTATAAATGTTTTAATCATTCCTAGATTAAGGTCATTAAGGTGATGCCAATTTTCACTATTATAATTTTTAAAAATGAATATTTTTTGCATTCTGGAACATATTGCAGTATACAGACTTGGGGAAGAGAGGATGGAGTCCTTAAGATAGAAGTTTGTTGAGAGAAGGGTTTGCTGGTTTTACATTCTAAATGATGCTACCCCAATTCCCAGGAGACCTATTCTTCTAGTTCTCCCCATAGCAGATAATCATAGTACCCAGTTAGATACCTGTAGCTACTCCAGTACTGATTCCAACAGGCTTAAGATGCTCTTTTGACAATTTCTGTGAAAGTTTACAGAATAAATGCATTTTATTTTGGGAGAAATAGTATGAAATTTGACCTCAAGGAATTAACGGCAAAATTCCTGCCCTAAGATAATTATAGTACAAGGGAAAATAGTGATGCAGAAAGCAACTAAAATATATCTAAGACAGCATTCAAAACAATCTAACAAAGCAAAGACAGTGATGGCAAGCTTCCTTGTCAACCTTTTAGTGTCTTTAGTCAAGATGTACATCACTCCTTCCCCCCTTACTCTGTTCCCTCCCCTTCAAAATTAATTAATTAATTAATTATTTAATTTAATTTAATGCTTCTGGCAGAATACTTTCATAATCATATCCCTGTCCCTTGAATAAAATAACAAAAAAACAAACTGATCTTGTTTGCTTTTGATTAAATACTGGAGGTAACATTAAAGTTAGACTTCCCTGCTCATTTACCCTTTCTCCCCAGTGACACTTTACCTGTATCCTTAGAGTCTCTCTATATGCATTTACAACATAGTACCTATAAAACACTTGTTATTATTCAGGATTTCTTTTTTTAAAATCATACATGTTGTACATATGTGGGTCTTTACCAATTTTTGTCACTATGCTGCTATCTGTTTACATCGATACATACATATCTAGTTTATTTATTTTAATATTATTTTATTATGTTCCATGTAATCCATTCCCTTTTTCATGGGTATTTATGTTGACTTAAATTTGTTGTGTTCCTAAATTATACTGTGTCCCTGTGTATGTGTCCTTCAGAGTTCCTAAGTGGCATCGACCTTGAATGAAATTATTATACAGTAGATTGTGCACAGTGACAAGTTTATTAGATGTTGACGAATTGTTCCCAGGGTGTTTGTACAATCTATACTCCTGCTACTAATATATGACAATTCTGCTTTCTCTGCTCTGTCCAAACATATTTATATCAGGCTTTCTAATTTATGCCAACCTGATCTTATATTAAATATTATCTGTCATTTTAAGTACAAAGTTCTTTAACAAATCAGACCCATTTCCTATTGATTTTTAAGAGTTCTTTATATAAATATATATAATAGGTATAATTCCTATGCTTGTTATTATTAGTATTCTTCTGTTTGTTGCCTAACTTTTTATTTTGTTTCTGTTTAATTACATATGCTTTTCATATTTTTATTTGCTTGGGTTTTCAATTTTCCAACATAAAACATAAACGTAAGAGGGAAAAAAAAAAGCATAAACTTTTTACAATTACTTCAAAGATCCTAAGCCCTTCTTAGGAAACTAAGCTATGTTAAAACTTTCAGTAAATAAAATCTTGCTTCTAAACATTGCAAAGTTAGCTCTATGCAAAAGAGTTTGCATATAATTTATTATTAACATACAATCACAATGATACACAAGTTTTAATATAAGATTAAACTCTTTTTATACCTAGAAAACACTATTGTACCAATGTAACTTGCTTTTTATATCAAAAGGCATATGATCTGAATCAACATCCCAAGATTTATACTATCTCTCCAAAGTATAAAAACAAGAGGATATAGTATCTGGTAAAGGAAATCACCCATATCCTATTTGAAGATTCAAAAAAGATTTTTTAAAGACATTATGAACAAATTCTTATCACATGAATAATCTCAACTTAAAAGAAGTAGTGACAGTACAAATGGGCTAGCTCTACTAGAAATACTTCATATCTGTCTTTTTTTTTATGAAGGAACTAATACTCTAAAATTATATCTTCCTCTGTCTCTAAAGGAAAAATAAATCCTAAGCAGAATTATCACATAAAAAATATTAACAAAAAACCACTGGCACTTGTAATTCACTTTGCTATATTTTTTTCTAGAAAATTGTGCAAATTTAAATATTTTCAGCAATGCACAAGTGTCCATTTCCTCACAGAGACTTGAATGACAGTTCAGTAAACAAAGAAGCACTGACTTCAAAGGATAAACAAAAGCCTTGCTACTGTTTTATTTTTGTATATAATGATATTTTTTCTCTTTGGGTCACACCCAGTGATGCACAAGCTCCTGACTCTGCACTCAGGAATCACTCCTGGCGGTGCTCAGGGGACCATATGGGATGCTGGGAATCAAACCCGGGTAGGCCGAGTACAAGGCAAACGCCCTACCTGCTGTACTATCGCTCCAGCCCCTATAATGATATTTTAATGTTTTAAAGTATAATTGCTTTTGTTTGTTAATGTGCATCATTTTTATTGTCAAACAATGTAAATAAAAGATCACCCAGTGATTTGTAAAGGAAAAAAAGACACAAAAGGAAAATATTAGTCAATTTTAATACTCATGTTAAAAATAGGAATGTTTCATGGTGTAAGATAAAATTGCCTTTTATGGACCAACGCGATAGCTCAATGGGTTGAGTGCATGTGCTTTCCATGCAGAAGGCCTTCAAATTTCATCAGGCAAAGTATAAAACAGAAATCATTTTCACTATTCAATTATACTGGATGTAGGGAGAAGGCATTCTTTTATTTGTGGAGATTTTACATGTATGTATGTATATATATATGTACATATACACACACATATATATGTGTGTATATATATATATATATATATATCTCACTGTCATCCCGTTGCTCATCGATTTCTTGAGCAGACTCCAGTAATGTCTCCATTTGTTCTTGTCGCCTGCTGGTGTAGCCTGAGGGCATCTGCTCACTCCAGGAACATGAAGAGCACGTTGCTGTTACTGTTTTTGGCATATAGAATATGTAGAATACCGAGGCGGGATATCCTCGGTAGCTTGCCAGGTTCACCAAGAGGTATGGAAAATGAGTAGGGAGTATCTTATGATGTGTATATAAAGTCCTTTCAAAAATCACTTATAATATTACTGTCTTCTACTCTTTCTTGGGATTTCTGGAAACCCTTCTCGAGCATAGGAGAAATACACTTTTTCTCTTGTTCCTACAGAACTACTCATGCTCAGAAGTTAGGACAAAGTTTTTGGATTTTTCTCTCAAACATTTAAAAACATGGAGAGCTGAGCAGGAAAACTATCGTAGAGATGATATTAGGGAAAATTCAGTACCCAAAAGGAGCACTAATATTCTAAGTTAAAGCAGAGCAGGCTGTTTGCCCAAACTCAACAGAGTAGTCACAACTCCCAGGACCGGGGGGTCAGATCTCCTGTCGGAAATCAAAGTTAATTTCAACTACCAGTTTTGTTATCAAAATACAGACCAAGGCCAGAAGAGGGAACTATATTTAAGCTCTGGGCCCAAACACATCTAAATAACTCTTTCATGTCTCTCTCCCGAGAGTAAAGTCTTCATGATAGAAGGACCCTTGTGCTGGTTTCCATGTTATCTCCTCAACACCCTTAAGACTGCAGGGTACATGCCAGCAGGCCCCACGCCAGGCTGTTTCATTTGGGGCACCCCATAAGCGGCCAGGTGAGACCCCTCCCCGCCACATGGCACCCAATTCAAGGAGTCGAAAACCTTCAGAAATCACGTGCCACCACGCTCACTGCTGCTCTCCACACGCTTAGGCTGAGCTTCACCCATGAGTAAACCTATTCCTGGATGGGCGACCACAAAGCACCCATTCTCCAAGAGTACCGCACCACATCTGATGGGGTTCAAAGTAGGAGGTAACCAATCTTAGAGGAGCCTTTAACAACATGTAAGTGATCTCTTACAGAAGGGCTTAATGGCCCTGGGTGAAATACAACAACCTTCACACTCTTTCCTCTAAGGAAACTTTTTTGTAGCATTTTCAGCAGTTTTTCATAACAAACATATATAATATATTATTTTGGTTCTGCTTTGGGGCAGGAGTTGGGATTCAGGATGGAAACATCTGAAATATGGTGGTGGGAAGGTGCAATGGTTGTGGGATTGGTGTTTGAATATTAAATGTAATCAAATATTGTGAACTACTTTATAAAATTAAAGAATTAAAAACACTGCATGGTACACATACAATGCATAGATTTGTACTTCATTATTCAAAGAATAAGTAATATTTTTAGTCAACAGTTTGATTCACATGACTTTCTCCAAAAATACTGTCTTTTTCATAAACTATTCTAAAAGAGATCATACTTATAGTAGTTTTAGACACAGTAAAAATTACAGATGAATGATCCACCTAAGTTATATTTCAAGTTTGAAATGTCTCTTATTCTTTTACACTAGGAGCATTATTCCATAGTGGTTAGGAACAGAACACAAGAGAGGGGAGACAGGAAGAAGATAACATTCAAGCTCCATCACTTCACCTTTGCCATGTGGCTTAAACTTCCCCCAAGCAATATAGGCCTTAACAGCACCTACCTCACGCTGAGGATGTAAGTCGAAAAAGTGACAATTTATGTAAAGTGCTTAGCTTCTATTATGTACATTTGGCCAGAGAAAGGTAAAAAGGAGTACTACTACCGTTAAAAGTTGCCCATTTCTCTTTTAAACACTCTTGACTCAGGCTTCTTATAAAATTAGCAAATAAAACTAAATTACAGTTCCTCTGGACAAATCCCACAATACAATATACTACAAGATACACCAGGACTCACTTCTCATGTGACAAGCACTTTGAAGTTACTTCCATTATGTTAAATAACTATAAAAACCATGTAAAACAAAACAAAAAAATAAATCTATATGGATTTATGGGCTTATATCTAGTTCAATTCATGCTATTTAAGAAAATTCTGAAATATCTCAGACAAATTATCTTAAAGGAAAGATATCTACATAGCTGGATCACAGTATATGTCAACCATGGCATATATCAAACTATGATATATAACAACCATGGTATATATCAAAGTTTCAGTTTTATCTTTTTAAATATTGACATCTTGTATACAACTATTAGCCATTAAAGTTTGTTCAAACATTAATAACAGAGGAACAAATTTGAGACCATGTCCCACCTGACTTCAAGATTTAACTAAAGCACTTTAGTAATCCAGAGTTTTAAATCATTATCAAAACAGCTGACATTAGAATAGAAGAGGGAGTAGCTGCCGCCAAGATGTGATCCTGAGGGCCGCACATGTGTGCAGCCTCTCCGCAGCTGCATGAACGTGACTCCAGACGCCAGCTAAATTTTTCGGCCTGGGCAGCTCCTCGCAGAATGTCTCCAGACTGAGAACTAAGCCGAGGCCCCATGCCCGCCCAGGAGGGGAAAGGTATTTCTCTCTCTCGCCTCTTCCTTGCCAGGGATGAAGGGCGCGGTGACCACCATATTATGACGACCACAGATGGGGTTTACAAGCTTGCAATGATCCAATATCTGGAAGGAATCTCCCTAGACTTAGTTGCTAAAGTACAGAAATCCAAAACCTTATATCCCTTCACAACAGGTCTGATTCTAGTGGGGTACTCCTAACAATAATAGTGAGGTTTGTGTCGAAATATTGAATGTAACCAAAGTAAATAGAAAGTGAAGTGAAATTTATCAGTTACAAGGCGGTGGGGGGATGGGAGGTATACTATTTTTTTTCTTTTTTTGGTGATGGGATATGGGCACCGGTGAAGGGATGGTTGTTTCAGCATTGTATAACTGAGACTTAAGCCTGAAAGCATTGTAATTTTCCACATGGTGATTCAATAAAAAAATAAAAATTAAAAACAAAGAAGAGGGAGTAAAGAAATAGATATTTGCATATATGAGAAACTGACTTTTAACAGATACAAAAGCAATGCAATAGTGAGAGGATAGCCTTTCAATAAATTATATTGGACACATTATGTGCAAATATATTTAACTTTAAATCATCTAATCACATATATAAAGATTAACCCAAAATGATCAAAGCCTGAATCATTAGAACTTATGAATAATAAATATCATCATCATCCCATTGATCATCGATTTTCTTGAGCGGTCTCAGTCAGTACCGCCTCCATTTGTCCTAGCCCTGAGATTTTAGAAGCCTCTTTTTACTCGTCCTTCCCAATGGTGCCGCATGAGGGTCTTTCAGGGTCAGGGAATGAGACCCATCATTGTTACTGGTTTTGGCATATGAATACACCATGGGGAGCTTGCCAGGCCCTAACATGCAGGCAGGAAGTGCTCAGTAGCTTGCCAGGTTCTCCAAAGGGGAGAATTAGGCTATAATAATAATAAATATATGGGGCTGGAGCAATAGCACAGCGGGTAGGGCGCTTGCCTTGCACGCGGCCAACCCAGGCTGACCCAGGTTCGAATCCCAGCATCCCATATGGTCCCCTGAGCACCGCCAGGGGTAATTCCTGAGTGTAGAACCAGGAGTAACCCCTGTGCATTGCTGGGTGTGACCCAAAAAGCAAAAAAAAAAAAATAATAATAATAATAATAAATATATATATATACATATATATATGAGGAAATCTTCATGATTAGGCAAATTAATCTTCTGGATTAGGCAAAGAGCCCTTGGATATGTAAACAAAAACGTGATTAATAAGGTAACATTCATAAATTTAACTGTCAAAATTTTAAATCTCTTTAGCAAACACTATTAGAATGAAAACACAAACCACACATTGGGGGGATCAGATATTTGCAAAGAATGTTTCTATTTGATAGAGGACTTCTAATCCAGAACTCTGAAAATACAATAGGACAAATTTTTTAAAAAAGGAAATTTCTGTACAGACACTTCACTGAAGGGAGAAAAGTCAGTGATAAATACTCCCCATGAGGGAAAAATGCATTCATAAAAATATCCTTACACAAATGTGCATAGCAGCTTTATTTTTGATATTATAAGATAATTAGCAACTCCAAATGTCCAACAGGTTAATGGACAAATAATTTGCGGAATATCCACATAAAGTAATATTAGAAATAAAAGAATAAGCTATACATATATTCTACATTGTGGAATCTCAAAACTAGGGTCAAGTAAAAGAAATTAGACTTTTACTAACAAGAGAGCATGTATTGAATCCATATCTATTAAACTCTAGAAGTATAATGAATCTATAATGGCAGAAATTAAACCAGTGGTTACTTCAGGATAAGTGAGGAAAGGCTGTGCAGATGGAAGGAAAGATAATAAAGAGATAGAAGGAAATTTCTGGAGGCAGGTGAAGGTTATATTCATTACCTTGATTGTGATGATTATTTCACAGGTGCACAATATGGCAGCATTTATGAAATTATATACTTTCACCACATGTGGAGTTTATCTTATGCTAATTATACTTCAATATAGTGCTTAAAAATAACAATAACTAGCATTTCTTTAAACTATATTATAAATGTGCAGTGCTAACTTTTTCACCTATATGTATCCCTATTTTACCAAAAAAGAAAAAAAAGAAAAACATCACTGTAGACTGGCATTTCTGAAATGTCTTCCTTTCAATTAACTCTACATCAAACTGAGTACTTAATATTTACTAGGGAATGGCCCAACAGCCAAAGGGCATGCAAAGATGTGAAAGCCTTGTCCTGTGTCATATTACTTACAGTTTACAAAAGTGAAAAGACCTAATGGCTGTAGCAAGGATAAAATGACATGTGCTATTATTAGAAATATAAGCAAAATTCTATGAAGTAGACAGATGTAAAAAGGAGGAGAAAAGTGGATGGGAGAAGAGGGAAACTCAAGGAGCATTGCACACAGAAGCCAGAACTGCACCACACTAATTGGTCAGGATTTGGACAGGGCTAGACAGAGACAGATGGGTAGACCAGTAGAACACATGAGCAAATTCTTGGGCCCAGAGAGACAGCACGGGGCTTACAGTGCTTGTCTTGCAAACAGCTGATCCTGGTTCCATTCCCAGAACTACATATGATCCCCTGAGCAGCATCAGAACTGATCCCTGAGTTGAGAGCCACATGTAAGCCCTGAGCACCACCATATGTGCCCTCCCCGGAAACAAAATGTAAAACAAACATAATGAGCAAATTCTTGACATTTCTGCTTCTGTTTTCTAAGCTGTCAAAGCCTAATAGGGGAACACAGAATCAAAAAGCAATGACATATCTCAATTATTTGGTAACTGTTCAGTATGGTTACATGATGGGATTTGTTAAAGGTTATTGAACTATCTTATGCTTAAATTATCATTTATGTTTTGCCTTCTTTGTTCAACATGGCATCTCCAGTGCTTATCACAATGTTTGACACAGTACTCAGTATGGTTTTGATAAAATGGGTGAGTGAACAAAATTCTAGAGAACAGATGACAGTTAAGGAGATGACAATTAATGAACAATTATGAGCAACACTGTTTAAGCTTAATATGGCAAGTTTAGAGATTGTATTTGAAGTCTTCAGTAGCACTGTCATTCCATTGTTCATCGATTCACTCAAGCAGGCACCAGTAATATCTCCATTGTGAGACTTGTTGTTACTGTTTTTGACATATCAAATATGCATGGGTAGCTTGACAGGCTCTGCTGTGCAGGCAGAATACTCTCAGTAGCTTGCCAGGCTCTCCGAGAGGGACAGAGAAATTGTACCCAGGTTGACCGTGTGCAAGACAAATGCCCTACCCGTTGCGCTATCGCTCCAGTCCCAACAAGTAAGCTCTCAGCAGATGCTCATGGCTGCTATTATTATTTCTGTTACTAACGATTTCAGTTCTAAGGGGATTAGTATTTTGCAGGGAGGGGTATTTTCTCAAATAACCTTTCAACAAGCTAACATCAATGAGAAAAGAGAGGATCTCAAGAGGAAACTCTGCTGCCAACACCTTTCTGTAGTAAGAAAGAGAGGCTGAATCAGAACCCAGATGATCTAATTTTAGTCCTCTTGCTCATTTGTTGCTAACCCATCTCGAACACCAATACAGCATTAGCAGCCATGACTTCTGCATGAGGTGGAATTCCGAAATACCAGCTTCAGTGGATACTGGAAAGGACCGCAGAGTCTCACCAGCAACTCAACAATATCCCTCTGCTGACCATCATTGAGAAAACAAACCAAAAACCCAATAAAAGAAGCCCTCACTCAGTGACAAGAGCTTGGCACAATGAACAAAATAAGTTACTTTTACAGAAGATGGTCTTAGCCACCTCAATGTTCCAGGAGTTTGTCAGAGTCAGAAGTCTCAGGGCACATAATAGAGTATAGACAAGTCAACTGACAAGTCTCAAATGAAGTATTCAAGACCTGACACTGTTCCTCATCCCAAATAAGAAGGCTAAAAAGAGAACAGTGGACAATGTGTTTGCATTGCATGGGGCAACCTGAATTCAATCCTCAGACTGCATATCTACCCCCCAACACCACTCTAAAAATCTCCAGGAGTTATCCCTAAGCATATTCCTACAAATTAGAAGGGATTTTATAAAAATAAAAAATTGCAAGGGCTAAGTCGGGGCTAGATTTAGCTTTCTTTTTTTCCCCCAAGCTCATTATTGTATCCCAGGAAGCTAGTTTGTAAATCACTACTGACAACTATAACTAGAGCCATATCATAGAGAAAAACTGAAAAACCAATACACATGGAATTTTCATCTCAATGGTTTCATAATAACTGAAAGTAAAATTTTTTAAGTTAGTAAAAGTTCATAATAACTGAAAGTAAAATCTTTTAAGTGTGTAAAAAGTACCTAGTTTTTAAACTCTTTGAAGACCATAGTTTACAAACTACAAACAAAATGAAAAACAAATAACTGAAACAGCATAGAAAATACCTTTGTTGTATTATTTAAATTTTTTTCTATTTTTGTGAAACAAAGATAAAATAGCAATTGTACTTAAAATTGAACTGGAGTGATAGCACAATGGGTAGGGCATTTGCTTTGCATGGGGCCGATCCAGGTTCGATTCCTCCGTCCCTCTTGGAGAGCCGGGCAAGTTACTGAGAGTATCCTGCCCACACAGCAGAGCCTGGCAAGCTAACACTGACATATTTGATATGCCAAAAAACAGTAACAACAAGTCTCACAATGGAGACGTTACTGGTGGCTGCTTGAGAATATCAATGAACAATGGGACCACAGTGCTACAGTGCTACTTAAAATTCAAAAATGGACTCTTTTGTTTTTACTTTAAATATATATATGTATGAAACATATGTATATATATGAAACATACATACACATGTATGTTTCAGAGATAATTCTAACTAAATATCTTACACTGCTAATAAAAAAATCAAAGGAAAAGATCTCTGAGGACAAAGAATTAAATGTGTTATTATCTCCATGTTTCAAAGGTTATGGGTGTAACTAAAGACTACACAGTAATTAAAAGTAGTATTTCTGTCAGAAGATCAAACTAGCGTCACATATTTAAAAAAAAAAAAAGCCCCAGGCTGGGTCTCAAATGGTTCTATTTTATACCAGAATAACCAAGAAGCTAACTGTTTAACCCTTCAATCACAGGAAAATATAAATCATCCACATAAATTTACTGTGTGGCTAGGTCACTCAAACCTAAAAATTAAGGAGTAAAAAAGGTGAATGAATTAAACTGTAGTTCTATTCAATAGTACTGGCTAAGTCTGTAGTTAGTTTCAGGTCTTTTCTAGGTACTTAGGCACCAGAAGTGTACTAAGCAGGCAAGATTCTTATTTTCATGAAACTATAACTGAGCTAGAAGCATTAAAGGCATTCAAGATAGAATACTTTCAAATAATGGAATGGAAGCAGAAATGATACATGACTGAAGAAACTAAGAAACCACCAGAACACATAAATGTATTTCTTTCTAGTAGACATGACTCAAAAAATCTCAAAAAAAAAAAAAGTTTGATATCTCTGATAGCAAACTCTCCATTTTTGTTTTCACTAAACAAGGAGGGACAAAAATGTAGAAGAAAGATCCAGTCTCTTTTGCCACTTGGGCTGAAGCCACAACTCAATTCCCAATATAAAGCAGTTATAAAACAAAGCACACTTGGGGCTGGAACAATAGAATGATGGGCAAAGTGCTTACCTTACATGTGACTGACCTGGGTTAGATCCAGGCACACACCATGCACCCCCACACACCTGGAGCATGCCAGGAGTGATCTCTGAGCACAAAGTCAGAAGCAAGCCCAAGCCTGGGTACTACCTGGCTGTGTCACCAAAACAACAAAAAAAGCAAAACTCGAAACAGCAAAGACCAAAGCTAAGCACACTCCTGCCTCTTGTCCCTGCCTTTACAAATGGGGCCATGGATCCACTTCCCTTAACTAGATACAGAGTAGACAACTGTAACTCTTGCACTAGTAAGGATGATTCATAGTGGGACAGACTCATTGTTGGTGGCACATTAGCTTATAATGTGAGATGGATCCCACATGGGACAGCCTTGCAAGCTTCCCATGGTGTATTCATATGCAAAATCCAGTAACAAGCTGGATCTCATTCCCGTGACCCTGAAGAGCCCCCAGTGCAACATCGTTGGGAGGGCCAAGTCCAGATGGACTTCTAAGATCTCAGGGAAAGGACAAAATGAGATGTTACTGGGCCCACCCGAGAAATTGGTGATTAACGGGCTATCGTGATCGTGATTGTGAGATGGATGGGAGGCTACACACTCAACATGTAACCCATTCTCAGAGGCTCAAAGTGTTGCCCATTTTCCTAGACATCACTCAATGAGACAGTAGTGACGTTAAGTACCAGTTTTCAAGAGTTACTGTAATATTAATTTGGTTTCCTCACTGGGTTATAACATATGCACAGAGTGGAACTATTCATAGGGTAGGACAATTGTCCTATCTCAAATATGTGATTAGATCATGAGCTGCCAGGAGAAAAGTAACTCAGCAATAGTTAATCTCCGGGGGCTCACACACAATTAATTCTAAGTTTTCTCTAACAGAGATAATCTTACAGAAATTGGAATTAAAGGGTTGACAGGGATGAAGGACAAGCATAATAGTAAAGCCTGGTCATTAAATGGTTAATGACATGGGTTTTTTTCAAATGAGGAAGACTGTATTAACCCCACAAAACAATGTTAAACTTGAATAAAATGAACGTGATTAAAAAAAGTTTCATAAAAGAGCTATATACCACTTGCATTATTAATACAAAGACTAAGTAAGGCTAAAAATTAATCTTAACAGAGGAAAAATCCTACTAAAATATATATATATATATATATATATATATATTTCTTTAAAACTGTATCAGTTCATCACTGCTAATTTCTTTTAAGTGCAATTCCTTTTCTCTTCCAGAACTAGGAATATACTGCTTGAAATTACAATCAAAACCCAAATTGTGGGAGTATAAAAAGTTGTACTGTAGCAACTTCCATACAAAGAGCTCAATGTACTTCACACATATCTCATTCCAGCCTCACAAGTTTTTGGATTTTTTTTTTAATTGAAAGAACTTTTCTGGGGAGATGTTAAGAAAACGGGGAACTTTTGGTGCTTAATATATTTTAGGTCGACTCTTTCTCTCAAAGTATTACTTTTTTCAGGTAAATTCTTCCAGCTTTGCTATAGGGAATAAATTCAGTACTTTTACAAGGATATCTCTAACACATTTTATAATTTAGACATCTATCTTATTTTCTGTTAATGAGCACTGCCCCATTATTTTTATATCTTAATTATGATACTTTTGTTCTTGCACAAGTTATCTTAGTGAATACTCCACAAATATTCAAAAACATAATTTCCTCTTAAAATAGTCACCTAAGCTGCTTCCGCCGTCGCCTGCTTTCATCCATCCCTTTTTATCCTTTTCTATCTGCTTTTGTCAAGTCCGGCTCAAAAAGAAGGTCACTAGTTTGCCGAGTGTCAGCCAGTGTCACCTCATGAGTCAATCAGGATGAACACAGAACAAAGATGTGGGAGGTGTTTAGTTAAAGGGCGCCAGGAAAGATGAGAAGAAACCCAGGTAATTGTACCACACATTTTATGCAAAACTAATTAAGGAGGCACTCTTGGAAGAAGAGGGAGGAGGTTAGAAAAAGAAACATGTAGGCAAGAACAAGACAGGAAAGTATCAAAAAATTTTTAATTCTGTTGAGCCAAGTAATTACTGAAGCAAAAATAAACCGGGTGCAAAGGGCGGGGTGAGATTTGCTTTAACTGAAAGCTGAGGAATGGGTTACTAACCCCCTGAAACGGGCAGATGGACGAGAAAGCTGCCTTCCTTCCCACCCTCAACCCCACTGCAGAAATGGCTTTTTAAGGGCAAGGTCTATGAAAACACTTGTCTACTCTGCAGTCGTGACTTTGGGCAGACACTACCCAGAGGGAATGCAGGCCTCGTGCCAGTGGCCCTTAAAATTATTTCTGTCAGGGTTGAAGAGATAGCTGTAAGGACTAACATACATGTGAGAGAGCCCAGTAGATCCCTTGCCCCAGCTGGTCCCCTTTCGGATTTCCTCCTTTCCGCCCCCACCATCCCCCTGCTCCTGCCCCAAGATACATATACTTTTCTTTTCCTGTCAGAAATATCTGCAGTTTCTTCCTTCAGCTTGAAATGGGCTGATCCAGAAATTCAGGTCTCCTGAAGTAATATTTTCTGTAGTCAATGAGGGCATTTATATCCCTAAGAGAATCTGCTCCAAGTAAAGAGAAAGTTTTGTGTTGTTATTGTATATGGCAGACATAGGTTGCATAGAGTCACTGTTTCTCTGAAGAGTTTCAATATATTTACTCTCAGGATGGAATGAAATTCCCTCAAGTATCCTTCTCAGGAACATCTGCCCCCATCTAAACAGCATAACTGATTCACACTCTGTACAAATCATAGACTGCTATTTTCTAAAACTTAGGTCTGGTTACTAAAGTAGTAACCATTAACTTCCTATGGCTTCACAATGCCCATAAGAAAAAAATAAGAATTCCCAAAATGGTCCATAAGGTCCTTGGTATTCTGGGCTGTGCCCACCACCTATGTCTTGAAAAGAACAATTCTCACATTTGTTCTTTCTACACACGGCCACCTGGATTTTACTTGCTATTTTCCAAGCGTTTTGGTACCACAGAGACCTGGCCACAAGCATTTCTTTTTAAAAAATTTTTTTTCTTTTTTTTTTTTTTTTTTAATTAGTGAATCACCGTGAGGGTACAGTTACAGATTTATACATTTTTGTGCTCATGTTTCCCCCATACAAAGTTCGAGAACCCATCCCTTCACCAGTGCCCATTCTCCACCACCAGTAAACCCAACGTCCCTCCCACCCTTCCCAGTCCCGTCTCCCCCCCACCTCAAACTGCCACTATGGCAGGGTATTCCCTTTCATTCTCTCTCTCTGATTAGGTGTTGTGGTTTGCAATAAAGGTGTTGAGTGGCCATTGTGTTCAGTCTCTAGTCTACATTCAGCATGAGTAGTCACCCCTCCCCCACATGACCTCGGACCACATTTTACTTGGTGTTCCCTTCTCTGAGTTGCCCAGAATGAGAGACCAGCCTCCAAGCCATGGAGTCAACCTCCTAGTACTTATTTCTACTATTCTTGGGTGTTAGTCTTATAGTCTATTATTCTATATTCCACAAATGAGTGCAATCTTTCTATGTCTGTCTCTCTCTTTCTGACTCATTTCACTTAGCATGATACTTTCCTAAAAAATTTTTTTCTATTTATTTTTTTATTATTAGTGAATCACCATAGGTACAGTTACATTACAGACTTACAAACTTCCGTGCTTACATTTCAGTCATACAATTATCATGTATCCATCCCTCCACCAGTGCCCATTTTCCACCACCAATGGGCCCAGCATCCTTCCCATCATCCCCAACCCTTCCCCCCTCCCCCACCCCCGCCTCTGTGGCAGGGCATTCCCTTTTGCTCTCTCTCTCCACAAGTATTTCTTTATACCTAAAATACTCTCTCATCACAGACTTCACTGAATAAGTATTTAAAAGTTCCAGATAAATCCTGATATCACTTAGAGAGTTCTTCCCTGCCAAACTTCCTCTTTCCTTTTCTATATATTCCCTCAGAACCTTTCTCAATATTTATCTCTTTTTAACACTTCCTTTTAAAAGCTGTCCCACTGCAAGTATGGGTGGTACTGAGGACAAGGTTGATATCCCCCATTTACAGTAAATCCCAGTAGAAAAAGGACTCTTGAGTTTTTCTCAATCACTATGGAACAAATGAATGAATATATATTTGTTTCCATTGCCTCTTGTTTATTCATTCAACAAATTGGAAGCTCACTTCCTCCCACCATACTTCCAAATCTATTCTTCCAAAGGTTACAATGGTTTACCAATGGGACAATCCAGTGCATTTAACACTCTGGACATACATGCCATATCTACAACTGATCAGTTATTCCTCTACTTCAAAACAGTTTCATCATATTAAATTCCCCAAGTTTTAGCATCTCTTCCTTCTGCCTATTGATGTGTTCCAGAATTATTCTCAAGACCCACAATTTCCTTCACAAGATTCTTTTGTGACCACATGCTCAACCAGGGTTAATAAGCTTACTATACTAAGACCCAAAGTTATAGCTCAAGTTCAGACTTGGTTCTAGAAGCTGAACTTGTGATTTCCCTAATCAAGTTATGATTTCCCCTAATTAAGTTATGATTTCCCTAACTTGATCACAGGACTCCTGCCTATCTCTCTACTCTCACCCCAGCAGAGTCCACCCTTCTCTTTCTCTTCTTTCTTTCCTGTAGAATATGTGTACACACAGTTCCCTCAATTTGAAATACTTTTCCCAGGGTAGAGTGATAATAAGTTTAGGGTGCTTGCTTAGCATGTGGCTGACCCAGGCTCAGTCCTCAGCATCATCTACGATCCCCGAAGCCCACTAGAATTGATTCTTGAGCAAAGAGCCAGGATTAAGTCCTGAGCACCAATAGGTGTGGCTCTAAAATTAAAATAATATTAATAATATTCTTCCATATTCCTTTGCCAGAATGAAAAATACTCACTCTTCAGATTAGAGGGCAGGTGAATATAGAAATCCTCTCCTCTTCTCTCAAATCCTAACATCACAAATGAATTCAGTCTTTCTATATGCAGTAGATATAGTGGAATAATATCCATGATCAGGGCAAACAGGGGTTAGTAGGACTGGTCAAGGGTCGGAACCAACCACAAGTGTGTGTGGGGGGGGGGGGTGGGGGGGCTGAGGATAGGTAAAATAGAGAAGAGACCACTATGACAATAATAGCTGGAAGTGATCACCCTGGACAAGATCTGAGGGTTAAACATAGGTAAGGGATATTCTTGATAACCTTTCAGTACCAATATTGCAAAGCTCAATGCCCAAAACAAGAAAGAGAGAAAGAGAGTGAGAGAGAAAAAGAGAGAGGGGGGGGAGGGAGGGAGGTGGAGGGTGAGGAGGGATGGGAGGGAACCTGGGGATACTAGTGTTGGGAAAGGTACACTGGTGGAGACATGCATGTTGGAATTCTGTATGACTGAAATCCAATCATGAATGGCTTTGTAACGCTCTAAAAAATAATTTTTAAAAAATCCTCCCATCACCAGCTCCCATCACATGTCTCATACCTGACAATACAGTAACTGCACATTCATTCATCATCTCAATCAGTAATGCAATGAACTAGGGCATACAAAAGTCCTCAAACTAGAACATTGGCTTGTACATTGTTGACACACAATAAATATTTATTTTATATATTAACTGGCTAGGCATCTTATAAGTAAGATGAAAAGACTTGTGAACAGCACAGGCTACAAATTAAGTAGATCTGACCTTGCTAGTTTGTTCAATACTTCATTCATTCATATTCAATTTTATTAATTCAACAGGAGATTATTTAAGAAAGCTTCCTATGTATTAGTCATGATGTAAAATGTTCAGGATCAAAGGTAAACAAGAGAGAGATGATCTCAGCTCTCAAAAACTAGAACCCAGGCCTACTACTTTCAGCTATAGACTTACAGTCAGAAATCACCTTCTAGAAAGATCCAGAAAGTAACCCCTGGGCCACAAGCTCTGGGCTGTGATAATCAACTCTGCCACTGTAATGTAAAAGCAACTACTGATCCATACAAAGAGGAATAATCAAGATGGCATTTAAAAAAAAAACTTTAAAAAATGGGGAGCAGACAGTGCTGTCAATGGTTTGAACACATTGTCAATCCCTGGAATGAATTAATTTCCCAATCCTTCAGTTTTTATAATGTAAAATGTGTATAGTTGTAAATTTTCTGCTTTCGCTTTTTTTTTTTATTAGTGAATCACCGTGAGATACAGTTACAGTCTGCTTTCGCTTTTATATCTAATATGTCCCAAGACTTCTGGAGCTCGTATTTCTTTTTCACCTATTATCTATTATTCCTCTACCTCCTCCAGTCATATTCCTTTAAAATCCATCCCACAACTCATTCATTCCCAGAGGAATTGCACATTGCACGTCCTTCTTCAGTTGAAAGAAACTAAAATAAAAATAGGCAAACACACAGAAATGAATGAAAACACATGCCATCCGTAGCCACCCAACACCTACTAAATCCAACTCAAGTTTTGAGGCTTCACAATAAAGGCCCTATATAACCTGCTTCCAGTACCCTATCTGGCTTCACTTCCAACCTTCTCAGTCCCATATTGTACCATTCTGCCTTTCACTGCATCCCAGGAATATCCAGAATATATATTGCTGATTCATTCCTTTCCTCCAACCTCGCTCTCATCTCCTACTCCATAGGCAGTGGGTCTTATTCTCAAAGTTCTAATCAGCATTAACTGCTCGAGAAAAACTTACTCACCTTCAGAACCTGAATGGCAGTCCCTCTGTCCACCCTTTTCCTCAAGAAGAAAATCTGCATGTTAGAAGGCTTTACTTGCCCTTCAAAACTCTGCTCAAAGACAGCCACTTCAGGAACCATGCTGTGTACTTTACATACATTAATTCATTAAATTTCTCCAACTTTCAAGTTGATTCAGGTGTTTCTGCTCTAACTCCATTTACTTAGTCTTAAAAAAGTCACGTTCTGCAAAATCATACACTGAATAACAGTACATATAGGAAAATGGGGTAGGGTAAAACCCTCAAAACCTAAGGCACTTTGTAAGCAGACCATGAATAACAACAATTGGTAAACCCTAACTCAACACCCACTGGTTAAATTTCTACCAGCATTTACAATCAGCTTCACGGTTAAAACCCTGAAAAACTTATTTACTCCCTTCAAGAGGTAAGTCAGGAATAGTTAAGTGCTTCTAATATAGCTCCTGTCTTAAGAATTTAGATCTGATCCTGAATAGAGTATTCCTTATAAATATATTGTGTCAATACAAAGAGAAAGAGCTTTGTGACTTGTTTCCTCTACAAACACTTTGCCTGAGATGTGAGCATGCGACAAACCTGCATCTTTGTTGATACCCAAATTCCGCTAAGCCTTCTGGAAGGGAAGATGCTTCAGAGTTGGGTTTGTTTTAGTTAAGTTCTTCATCTATGGCTAAAGTCTTTTCTTAAGTATGATAATTATCATCCCTAATGCTTCACATATTTCCACAATGCACAACATAAACCCAAAGGAATTCCAGTCTATTAGAATGAGCCCTTGATTTACCAGTAACATTTGGCAGTATTTGTGTTAATGAACCACCACAGGACAACAGGACTGTACTGATAGAACAGGCTGTACTGATACTATGCCCATTTTATAGCAGAGCAGACAATAATTTAGATCTACATATTAAATTACCTGCCAAGGATTATCTAATGCAGAGTTGAGATTCAAGATCAAGGTGTATAATTTCCAATCTGTGCATTAAAGGGAGGAAAACAGGAAAGGGAGTGAGAGAAAGAGAGAGGAAGAAGCAAGGCAGGGAAGATTAACATCTATCAAGATGTTTTCCACAGGAAGTAAAAAGACACATTAACAGACAACTGAAAAGGGATAGCCTTTAAGAGAAAAGAAGTCAGCACACACATATGCTCTTAGAAAATTAAAGTCAATATTAATGTGTAAACTAAAAGTAATTGACAAGGAACAAACAGAAGCGAATCATATTCTCCTGCACTCAGTGATCAAAACATTCTCAACTTCAACTTACATTTTGCAAGACAATAGAGTCAGTGAACACAAGCTATATCAGAAATACATTGATCAGAGCCTTAGCTAGCTTGCCATTTAATATTTAATAGTGATTATACGACACTTCTGTAAATAAATTCATGGTAATTTTATCAATGCCCTTACCAACTATTCCTATTAAGTCCAATCTTAATTTCTGCTTAAAGGGTCTCAGGAGGTAAGTGATAGCCAGTTCTAATATGATTATTATTATCAGCAAAACACATGTCAGAGTAACAATGAGCTTAGTCAAATGGGGAGAACAAGACCCTGCAAAGCAAGCTCCTTGAGGTCCATTCAGAATCATGAATACTATGCACGTTCTTTTGATTCCAGGACTGTAGGAAACACTGCAAGATCAGTTGCCTGAAACAGCCTTTGGTCTTACTGCAAGACATCTCACAGAAATAAGATAAATGGCTTAACAGCAAAAATAAGGGTCACTGAGTTGTTAGGCGTGACTGACGATAGAATACTCAAGGTGAGAAGTTTCTAAAGAGTGAAAAATAAACGTGAAAAAATTAAGATTATATTGCAAATTAAAATATATGGGAGGGGACTGGAGAGTACAGTGGGTAGAAGGATTGTTTGTACATGGCCAACCAGAATTTGATCCCTGGCATCTCATATGGTCCCCTGAGCTTGCCAGGAGTAATTCCTGAATGCAGAGCCAGGAGTAACCCCTGAGCACTACTGGGTGTGGCCCAAACCAAAAATAAATAAGAGATATGGGACAGCTATAGGAGGATTTTTAACAAGAAAAGTTTTTTTTTTTTCTTGCTTTTTGGGTCACACCCAGTGATGCACAGGGGTCACTCCTGGCTCTACACTCAGGAATTACCTCTGGTGGTGCTCAGGGGACCATATGGGATGCTGGGAATCAAATCCGGGTCAGCCGCATGCAAGGCAAACACCCTACCCACTGTGATATCACTCCAGCCCCAAGAAAAGTAAATGAGAAAATCACTTAAGAAAGACAAAACACCAAGAGCATAAGAATCTGAAAAAAGCATTTTGTCTACTAGATGAATAAGTTGAAGTTAAGAATGTTTTGATCAGTGAGAGCAGGAGAATATGATTCGCTTCTGTTTGTTCCTTCCTTTACTAGACAAAATGTTTTATGTAATTTGATTAGCAAGGAAACCTTTATGAACAGAGATGATTCCATTAGCAGACTGGCTCTATGATGTGGGCCTAGGAGGTTTTGGATATGAGGCTGTGATTAAATATTTTTGACTTTTTTTTTTCAGTAGGGGCAGTCACACCCTGTGATTCTCAAGGGTTACTTCTAGCTCTGTACTGCACTCAGAAATTACTCCTAGCGGTGCCCAGGGAAACATACAGGATCCTGGGGACTGAACCCAGGATGGCCGCATGCAAGGCAAATGACCTACCCACTGTACTACTGCTCCAGCCCTGATTAAATATATTTTGGATCTCTATTGGCCTAAAAATAAGAATGCTTTCAAAGCGAACAGTTAATAAAGTCATATATGCCACTTACCCTTATTTCGAGTTCTAGAAACAAAACTCTTGATTTCTCGGCTTATAAATGAGTTTAGTTTTGGAAACAGGGAGCATTTTGAAAACACAGCAAATATTAATTTTCTTGAAATGAACCCTAAATTTTGTATCTCTTTCCACAAATGTTCTGAGTCAGAAGTTAACAGTTGCCTATCATGATTATCAATCACAAAAATAATTTCTTTTGGTGGGTAGTCAGGAAATCTGGGGGCTCCCACTCACCATTCTTGGCCAAATGGGCAGGTAATTGCAGGGACCAGTGGGGCTGCTTGGGCTCTGCAGTGCCAGTGAAGCCACAGAACCCCAACAACGCTTAGGAGTCCTTAGTACCACACCTGGTGGTGCTTAGGCTAACAAGTTGTGCCAGGTATTGAACATATATGTAAACCTATGCCCTATCCACTACACTATACTATCTCCCAGGCCTGATAGTTTCGAAGAATTTTAAGTAGTGGATGCATTTTGGGCAGATGTTAAAATTGTGCTCAATGGGGTTGGAGAGATAGCACAGCAAGTAGGGTGTTTGCCTTGCACACACCCGACCTGGGTTCGATTCCCAGCATCCCACATGGTCCCCTGAGCACCACCAGGGGTAATTCCTGAGTGCAGAGCCAGAAGTAACTCCTGTGCATCGCCAGGTGTGACCCAAAAAGCAAAAAAAAAAAAAAAAATTGTGCTCAAGTATCCTATTATCCCCCTACCCCCTCCAAAAAAAGGTCACTGAAGGAAAGGTACATGCCCAGGTAATTCTGAAGAATACATTGCTGCTAAAATTTAGCTTAATAGCTTAAAGGGATCTTTATACATCTGACACACTGCTATAGAAAATTTTCTGCAAAATATAAAGATATTTTTCAGGATCAACTTTTTCTATCTTTTGCCAAATATGACACTTTTAATCATCTTTGAAGACTGCATTTTGTGGCCCAATCCCTTGTGATGTGTATTCTTGGTTGACATACTAATAACAATGATAAGCATGAGTACTGTGCCAGGCTAACTTTTACAAACATCCAATCACCTATTTCTTTGGCAACCTTAATAGCTATGGATGTTAACCATCCCTGTTGTGCAGACAACAAAACTGAGGTTCGGAAAAGATGTGGACACTGCCCACCTAACTTTAGGGATCATTCCCTTAAATAGTACAGTAGCCTATAGAGAGCAGCACAGTTATTAAATTCTACCTAAAGTATGAGAAACCTAACAGGACAGCAAAGGAGGTTTAAGAAACGAGGCTATGACTCAGTGGGTCTTAGTGCTATACATGATTATTGCCTCTTACTACATGATTAAAGGCTTTCGGAGAGAAGTACAAGGTAACTGATGTCTTCTGGTCCAAGGAATAGCTATTTGATGGCTCCTTACACAAGCCAGATCTCTTAAAAAAAAAAACTGGTTGGCTTGCTGTGTGTACAGGTACTGAGTAAGGACTCTCGCATCGGAGAGAATTTATCTTTCCTGGGAAGCTTCCCCCCAATAAAGAAATGGGTTTTCTAACCAGAGGGCATGCTGGCCCCTAAGTAGCAGGCTAGACTATACTGCCTCTGGGCAGAAAACCATGATAAAGAAGAAAGAAAGAAAGACACTTTAGGTTCAGGTCAATGCCGCAAAGTAAAAAAAAAAAAAAAAAAAAAAGGCAAAGCCAAGACTGTGGGCATATCAGCAAAGACCTTTGATGTCAGAGATTGACCATCAAGGGTCTGTTGCTTGGGAAATTATAGCTGTTATGGTCCCTCAGACTCTGAAAGGCCACTTTGTGTTACCATTTAACAAAATTCAATCTGAAAAAAAGAGAGTAAGCTTCCAAAAGTGGAATGTAAATAACAATTGCTAAAAAATAGGAGAAAAAAAAATCCCTCCAAAGAGGTAGCTTTTAATCTTTTGTAAAGTCAAATATTTCAAGGCCCTATTTGATTAGAATTAAGCTTTTTTTAATTTAAAAAATAACCAAAAAACAAGAAGAAATTGAAGCATGTGACTTTGGAATTATTTTATACCTTGCTTATCATTCATAGTAGATTCCACAATTTTCTTATTTGAAAAAGTGGAATACTGGGCTGGAAAGATAGTATAGCTGGTAGGGCACCTGCCTTGCACGTGGCTCAGGTTCCATCTTTAGCATAGCATATAGTCCCCTGAGCCCCACCAGGAATAAGCCGTGAGTTCACAGGTAAGAAACAACCCCTGAGCATCTCCTGCTGTGGCCCCCAAACCCCAATTTTTTTTTTTTGTTTTTGGGTCACACCCGGCGATGCACAGGGGTTACTCCTGGCTCATGCACTCAGGAATCACTCCTGGCGGTGCTCAGGGGACCATATGGGATGCTGGGATTAGAACCCGGGTCGGCCGCGTGCAAGGCAAACGCCCTACCTGCTGTGCTATTGCTCCAGCCCCCCCCCCCCAAACCCAAAATTGAAAAGGATGTGTTTGTGGACAAATTTGATTCATTGGCCCATCCACACTCCAAACACAATGGTTTCTGTTATTTAAAGTAATAACCAACCCCTGCTCTATGGCAAGCAATTATAGAATTTCTTGTTTTTTTATAGTTGCAACTCACTTCCCCAAGATTTGGTCGGATTAGTCTATTTTTATCATTGTTGCATAAGTATGTGCATGTAATGGAATGTACCCCATGTACAAAAGACTCTCAAGAGCTACTGGATGTTTTGCAACTTCCACTGGTCAATTTTACACGAAAGCAACCTTCCCTTTGCTGGTCCTCCTCCCTCGCTTTTCAAAGTACCCACCTATTGTAGCAGCGACTGGAGATTTGCCATAACTCTTTATATATTTACTGTCGGTCTAAGAAACCCTACAGTAAAGAAACTTGGCTGCCTTTATTTGAACTAGAATTTCCCAATTGTTTTTAGGCTTCTTATAAATTAACTTCTAGGTTTCTCCATCAGGGATTCTCAAACATGGCCTTCCACAATGCTGGCCCAAACCCACATTTTTAAGCTTCTGCGGGGCTCAGGAAACTTGGGGTACTAAAGAGCTCCCAGTAAAGAAGGGCTTTATACAAAGAGAACCACTAAACTACAGAATACTTTCCAAGAAATACCATTTCAAATCAAGTTT
Organism: Sorex araneus; assembly: GCF_027595985.1. Taxonomy (NCBI): domain Eukaryota; kingdom Metazoa; phylum Chordata; class Mammalia; order Eulipotyphla; family Soricidae; genus Sorex; species Sorex araneus. The sequence goes on along the minus strand of NC_073305.1, from coordinate 67,566,278 downwards.
TATATACCTTGGAGTTTTGTGCGAAACTGAATGAGGATTTTCTATCAAAATTTAATGTTCTGTCCCAATTTTTCTCCCTGGCCTATGAATTATCAATTGTGCTCCATCTTGATAAAATGGCACAACAGCCTATAATCTTACTATAGGTGATAACATTAAGAAATCTTTCAAGACAATGTTAGCTAATAAATTAAAATTCAGTATATCATTTTAATGTAAACTGCAAAGTTACTAGGAAAATTGAAAAACTTGCAAAACCTTAAGTTTATTAAATTATCTTAAGATGATAAAATAAATGTGAATATGTTTTTTTCCAAACAAAAAAGTCATAAAATCTGGCAATATTATGACTTTTCTCTCTGGAAGTCATGATGTATATTTAATAATTTGACTTCTTTGGTATTGTTGTCAATGGAGGTTCCTGGAAAAGCAGTGGATTGATTTCCTTCTCAAGGCTGGCACCTCTCTCCTCTCCACTTACGTAAGTCACCCAGGAACCTTCACCAGCAACAGTTTTCTTATTTGAAATTGAATAAGAATTCAACATCCAGGGGCCAGAAGATAGTACTAGGGTTAGGGCACTTCCTTGCACATAGGTTGATAACCCCAGAAAAAAATATTAACTTCCAAATTCAAAATAGTTTGGAGAATACTAATTTCCGTATATTTATTGCATTAGGAATGAGACAGTACCTAGTATAAATAAAAATTTTCATTCTGGGTCTATTATTTCTGGTTTCATCAAAAACTAGTATTAAACCAAAGACCTAAGTTCCTGGTAAATGGCAAATAAGGAGAATAACTTTGTTTTATTAAATTATCAGCTGTACTGAAAATTCCTAAAAATATACTGCAAGTTAACTTGGAAAAGAATTGCCTTAGCAACTTTTAAAGTGATAAAAAAAAAATCATGTTTAAATTCCACAACCCCCCACCCCTAAAGACCCTGAATTATCACTACCTTTTATGTTAATTTAGTTACTGTTGAAAATACATTTAAAAGAATAATATAGAACTAGCTCAACTATCTAATCTCTTTTGCCTTCAATGTCCTTTTTGCCCCCCAGAACATTCATGAAATGCTGATATATCTCCAAAGTTTCAGGCATCTTTAACACGCTGGACAAGTGCTATGTAAGTGTGATATGTAGGTTTGAAAGGAAATTGGATTGAGACTATGAGTAAGATGTGTGACTAACAAGTCAAGAGCTGTCACCACACTTGGGACTGAATGGAAGTCTGTTGGCAGAGACAGGTCCAAATGCCATTTTACCAATATGACTCTTCACAGAGCTCTCCTGAAAAGATTTTTGAAAGGAAATATCAACTGAAATAGGCCAGCTAATTGAGCTCTGAAGAACTGTGAGAAAGAAAATCACTTTTTACTTAAGAAAATATAGGTTTCGGGCCAGAGAGATAGAATAGCAGATAAGACACTTGCCTTCCACACAGCCAACCCTGATTTGATCCCCACCACCACATACAGTCCCCCAAGTCTCTCCCTCTCCCTCCCCTATGCCCTCCCCCACATCTCCTTCTCTCTCACTCTCTCACTCCTCCTTTCGCAGTACCTGGGGTTGAACATAGGACGTCATAAACACAGGGCAAATGCCTTGCTGATGAACTACGTCCTCTATCCCTCTATTTGCTGCCTTCAGCCGGGGGAAACAATAACATTGGGATGATATAATACTGACACATGAAGATAGCATCTTGGAGATAATAATTATTATGTGTAGGCGATTAATGATTAGGACTTATATCAATACATTATCAACAGCAAAGCAGAATCCTTCACTGAGCACTCTCAATCTACCCAGCACTGTGAAAAATGCTTTAGCTCTGTGTTACCTAACACAGATCAGAGGCCACTACAGGGCTACTTAAGGAGCACTGAACAGGTTAGTATGATTGAGGAAATGAAGGTCAAATTTTAAAATCTAAGTTTTTTTATTTTATTTATTTATTTTTTTGGCTTTTTGGGTCACACCTGGCAATGCAACAGGGGTTACTCCTGGCTTTAGCACTCAAGAATTACACCTGGTGGTGCTCACAGGACCATATGGGATACTGAGAATCGAACCCGAGTCAGCCACGTGCAAGGCAAATGCCCTACCCGCTGTACTATGGCTCCAGCCCCAAAGTATTTTTTAAATTTGTGTTTTTAGACCACACTCTCGGTGCTCAGGGCTTACTCCTAGCTCTGTAATCACTCCTGGTAAAACTCAGTGTCAGGGATCAATCCGGGTTTAGCAGCATGGAAGGCAAGCACCCTACCTACTGTACTATCTCTCCAGCCCCTTAAATCTAAAGAAATACTTTTGTATAAATATTGTATATATATTTTTAATAATTAACATATATGAATCTACTTTTTAAATAGTAAGTATTATGAAACCCAAATAATTCTGATGCTAATTAGCATATAAATTGAGAAGACATGGCCATAGATATAAAGAAGACACTAATTCAGAAGACACGGTGTAAACACTGAATATGAGAAGAAAATGTAAAATGTCTTAATAGCTCTAACTTTTTACTATTAATGTGATAATAGTTTTGATATACTGGGATAACTGAGATATATTATTAAAACTGATTTTATAGTTTGTAACTGTAACTCAAAAATTCAAAATTTACACAAGTGGCTTACATTCTATCTCTAATTGACAGAACTACTTTAGATGAAAGATCTCATTTATCACAAAAATCTCTAGGCCAGACTCTGTTACCTCCAGTTCGCAGACAAGGGTATACAGGCCCAGAGAGGATAGAAAATTTGCCCAAGATCATCCCGTTATAGAGTGGACCAAGGTTAACTCTAGAGTCTTAAGAGGGATGCTTATTAGGGTCACATTTCAAAGGATGATGAAGCACATCAGTTGGCCTTAATGGGAATTTGGCATACAAACAATAATTTACAGCAGTGTTTGGAAACCAAGGCTACTAGTCAAAGTCATAAGGCTCTGTACTTCTCATAAATTCAATCTCTTAAGATTAACCTTGCTGTCATAAACATCACCGAACACTTAACGATGCAGGAGGACCAAAGAGCTAAAGCTGCAGCCTCCACTGCCAGACAAGCAGATTCAAAATAAATTCCATCAAATCGCAGTGAGTTGATGCACTGTGACAAGCACCTCACATCCCAGATCTTCAGGAGTCTGGGTTTCCTTTGCCCCCTCATTTGTGTCCCCTTTTTCCTTCAATAAGGCACAAAAGCAAGCCCAGGAAAATGCTGAATGGGGTAAAAGAAAATGCAACACAGTTAATAGGGGAATATAGATGGCCCTTCAGAATTTGTAAAAACACAAAGACAAGAGGGCACATTTCCATCACTGCACAATATTGCTTTTGTTTAAGAGCCAAGTCCCAGTCTTGAAACACGTTGGTAATAAATCAGCAGGCATTATTTTAAATCAACTGGTTTTATGAAATAAGCCAAGAGTTGAAAGAGGCAGGACTAATTACCAACATTCCTTGATGAATTACTTAGCGGTGTGTGCTAAGTCAACGTGCGTCTACATCTTGATCCCCAATTTTATCCCATACTTATTTCCCAGGAGGTAAAAAGAACATGTGGCTAATTAAGGCACCGATCTCCACAGCCAGAAGTACTCAAGGTAAGATTTCTTTCAAAAAGAAGAAAAGGTTCTTTGCCGGGTACTTATTAATCTAATTTTTACTACTTCACTAGAAAAACAGAACTAATCTTGTCACCTTTAGGCAGTCTGAACCATCATGCAGTGCTCAGAAAAAAAAAAAGTTACATATTTGTAATTTAGCCAATAAGAATTTCTTAAGCCTTTCCTAACCAGCAGGAATGTCTCTGGTTTGTCGCTTCTAATTAAGTCTGAACAAAATTTCTAGCCCCTAAATTTTAATTATACAAAAACTAAAGGCCAACAGGGGAGATTATGACAAAGTTATGCCTGGTGCTAAGGTAATGGAAATCTGAATTTTGCTTTTTCATGTTGGGCCGCTTAACCACTTTTAAAAATTATTCACAACCTGGTGATTGAAATCCTTTTACTCATTTTTAATCTGTAGGACCCTTACACTGTTATCATCCCTAGAAAAAAAAAGACCATTAGAATTACATAATGTACAGAAGTCTAATGAACGTACCTTAAAAAAAAAGATATGTTGCTAAAAAAAATGCAAGTGAAAAGAATTTGGTTAATACAATAAAATGCATTAAAGATATCCACTTTATTACATATAAATTGCAAACAAAAGCTTGCCTAATATGATCAATTGATAGATAATTAAAGAGAAAGAGGAGCTGGAGCAATAGTATTGTGAGTAGGGTGCTTGTTTTGCACATAGCCAACCTGGGTTCAATCTCTGACATCCCACATAGTCTCCCAAACCCCACCAGATCCCTGAGTGCAGCCAGGAGTAAGTTCTGAGCATCACTGGGTGTGACCTCAAAACCAAAGAAGGAAAAACACACACAGAGAGAGAGAGAGAGAGAGAGAGAGAGAGAGAGAGAGAGAGAGAGAGATTTTCATTTTCATCACCTCCAATCACAAAACGCATTCCAGAAACTATTAACAGAAACAGTTAAGATTGATCTCTGGTTTTGAGGATATTCTCTATTTTGTAAGTGAGTAAAACATTTATTATTGGGGTGGGGAGGTCAGAGAGATAGTACAGCAATTAAGGTGCTTGCCTTGCACTGGCTAAACCTGATTTGATCCACAGCACCCCATATGGTTCCCTGAGTCCTGCAGTAGTTATCTTTGAACTCAGAGCCAGGAGTAAGTCCTGAGCTTTGGCTGGTATGGTTCAAAAACTAACGAAACAAACAAAAAAAAATCACTCTTCTAGGATCATTCTCTAATTTAGCAACCTCTTATTTGATCTTCTTCATATGCTCCATCTTGATATCTCTCATTCTTACAAAGTTACAAATTAAAATATACAAAACCACCTACATTATATACAATGCCTAAAAGTCTGCTATCTTATTGTCAAGAGTTAAATTTTCCTTAAAGTTCAGGCTGATACTCAAATAAATCAATGAAAAGGGACATATTCAGGGCAACAGTCAATATTCCATCACTGACTGCTGCTGAGACCTTGAACATAGCCACTGTGCTAATGAACATACTTTAAAACAAATCCCACCCACTTATTTTAGGAGGGCAATGTTAACATTAAATTTTGCTCACACTTATCTACTATCTCTCTGTTTAAGTACATATCTAGAGAAGGCTGTGCTTTGGTAGTCTTTCAAATTGAAATCCTCCCTCTAATTGTTGAGATTAAGTAGGTAACATTTGTCAAAAAGACTTGCAATCCTTTCAATAAAAATATGATTTATGACAGCTGACATTATTACTTAAAAGCAAACAAAAACATCCAGGACTGAAATTGTAGTTTGCAGTACTAAAATAGAGCAAAGACTATAATACAGCTCCAGAGAGGCAAGGGACGAAGCCCTATAAAATACAACTATACGTTCAGGAGAAAGTCCATGTTAAAAGATGTGTGTGAGGCCACCGACTGGGTAATACAAAAGTGATTTTGGAAGACGCAAATGTATTATTGGAAAATAAAGGAACACAGACATATGAATTGTGATAGTAAGGGTTTAGCCATGAACAGTCTGGGGAGGGATGGGAGCTCACAAGTGTTGTGCGGGGGCCCTTGCCCAAGATGCTCACCACCACCCCTCCACCCCCCGTAGTTTAGTGCTAGGATGCAGCGATGCTCAAGAACACCAAGGTCCCCCTCGCCGTGGTCAGGCACTTCCTGGACAGTATCCAGTGGATTCTGGGAGATCATGCGGTACCTTTGCATGTACCCTAACTTCTGCATCAGCTCTTTAGCTCCTGAGCCAGTGGCATTTTTAGAATATAAGTGATCTGGAAATAAGAGTTCGGTATCTTTACAGAGATCTCGACTATAGTGCTTCTCGACCAGTAACGACTACAGCAAAATCCGAAATTAACACTGTAGTCTACGTGACCAAGCACTTTTTCTATACCATAAACACACATACATTTCTTTCATCTAGAATATCATGGAGACTCCTAAGAGACTTTAAATTATTTAGCGTGGATGTGCCCTAATTCCCATTACTTAAGGTTGTGAGTCCTTCAGAGAAGTGAGATTCTACTGTAGTTTCTCTCTCACTTACCACTAAGCTCTACCACACACTCTGCTTAGAGTCTGTCCCTTGGGCTCTACAGATCACGTGCAAGGCAGCAGAGCATGCAGCTGTAAATACACAGGGTGGGACGTGAAGCCTAACTGTGCATCCAGGACACAGCGACACTCAAAATGCTTCGTTTTGTATCCTGGAAGATGTGGCTTATCAATGTTCAAAAATGCCTTTCCTCTTCCAAGTGGTCTTAGGTGATATATGTACATTTGAAAGGCCAATGAAGGTTTTAAAGTGAAGCTTTATAAATACTATACAGCTATAAGTGAACCAGTCCATTGAGAGAATGAACTTCACTCCCTTTTCCTCCTAGAGACTCTCACTATCTTTCACTTTAGAAAAGTCCTGCCATCAGTGGTGAGTGTTTCTGGGCTGCGGAATCCAAAGGAGCAGGTTCAAGTTCTCACAGTACCACTAAACCCTTCTGCCTCAGTTTCCACATCTCTGAAACTGGGATGCTAATAATAACTGTCAGTGCCGATACATGTGACCCGTGCCCAATGATCTCCTAAGCAGACACAGACTATCTGGACTGCAGGAGGCACATCTCAAGGAGCCTAGCTGAGTGTTCTCTAAACACAGCACAGAGAGAAGAATTGGGAAAGGGTGAGTACTCCAAAGGAATATTTCTCAATCATTCTTTCCATCATCACCTCTGAAGAGTCTTTAAGGATTTTTTTTCCTTAATTGCCTCTTCCTTTCTCCCTTCTCATGCAACTCTTTTTGGTTTGTTTTTGGGCCACACCTGGAGTGCTCAGGGATTACTCCTGGTTCTGTGCTCAGGGATCACTAGGGGACCATATAGGGTGCTGGGGACTGAACCCAGGTAGGTGGTCTCCCAGACAAGTGTCCTACCTGATATTCTATTTCTCCACCCCCCCCCACTATGGAATTTTAATAGGTAGATACACTTTAAATATGATGTTGGTTATTATAACATCTAAGACTTTCTTAGCCTCTACTGATTTTTACCTGGGAAGTGGGGGGTACACAGACCATCACCCTTCTAAAGGTCTCATTATATTAAAAGTAATTTATCATTTAGAGTTGGAGTTTTCTAAATATCCTCTATGCTCTACACCTTAGTAATCTATTCAAAAGTGATGGCCACTTGGTGCATATGCTGCCTGAGGCCATGTGCTGCTTGCGCCCGGGTGGCTGAGCACATGTGTCACCCGAGCACATGTGTCACCCGCATCTCCCCTCTTGAGATGTGTGCTTTCATGCTTTCATACTTTTGTGTCTAAAGCTCGGTAATGTGTAGGGGCTTCCTCCACCCTTGGAGAAGCCCGCGTTCTCTCTTGAGCATGTTATTCTTACTATTCTCTCTCCCACTTATCCCTTCCTCCTTCCCTCAGAAACCCCTGAATAAAATCTATTTACTTAAAAAAAAAAGTGATGGCCACTCTAGTAGTATGGGACTACAAGACGTAAGGAAGTCAAAGGGACTGTTTTCTTCACCAGCAGAAAACAAGGGCCTGAGCAGGTGCCTTCCTCATGGAAGCGCACAGGATGCCTGTGGTGATGCCAAGGAGCTCGTTGAAAAGATGAGAGATCCTTGTGCTGAGAGAGAGTGAGATCTCCTCCCAAAGCGCCATCTTCCTGAGCACAGCTGGCCCTCTCCACAACCAGAGTCTACTGCACACTCCACCCCAGAGAAATGGCCTCTGTTCCAAAGGGAGCAGGCCCCATTTCGTGCCAAAATTAAGCAGTGAACATAGAATTAGAGTTGATATTTCCAGGATTCCCCCCAAAGTAGAACTAATGCATAGGCTTAGCTGTGTCTGTTAAGGTCTGTGATCTAAGGAACAAGTGCAACACAAATGCAAAAGTTCAGCAGAGCTTTATTTCGCACCAAGCAGAGTCCAGATACTGATCTATCAGGGCCGTCTCCCGAGTGAACAAGCCCTTACGTCCCTGCAAGCCCCAACTGTCAACTGACCTATTCCCTGACTGGTGGGCCTCGGGGTGGTTAAGGACTTTCAGGCAGGGGCAGCTCCCATTGGCTGCCTTTTCCTGGGTGTGCTATTTCACAGTTATTTCATTCTCTCCCACTACTGCCCCCCTCAACTGCTTAGGGTGGCAGTCATTCCAGCTAGGTGGGCCCTAACAGTGTCGAGGTTGAATGTTTCATTTTAAGGGTTTGCTCTCCGTAAAGCTGCCCTTTCAACTGGTCCAGGCCTTAAAATCTAAGCAAAATCAGCCTTTCATTGCTAGTCACTAAAAGCAAAAGAGGCAGAGAGCATCTAAGGTTTATCAATAAAGCAATACTGAAATTCTTGCCCTCCGTGCCTGTGTAAAGTTAAATGTGAACATGGTGTAGAACACCCTCTTGTCGCTAACATTATGACTTCCTTATCCGAAGCAAAAAGCAGCAGGGGGAGCCAATGGCAGGCTACTCGCTGCCCACAGAAGCTGGAACACTTGGAAGACTGGGATGATCTAGCCACCTTGAAAGACATAAAGCAAAGTGCCCATTCTGCCTGAGGAAGCAACAGTTCGCAAAACAGAAATGCTCCAAAAGGAGGAATTTAATTTCTTTCATTCTACTTGCAAATGTGACAATGGATAAGCAGAGGGTTTAAGTCTGCTGAATCAAAACTGCTTAATGTATTTCTTCAGATCTTGGTCTCACAAAAGGCAACAGAGTTCTGAAAACCCTGAGTCAGAAATGCTGTATGCTAAACTGTTGACAGCAACTCACTCAAAGGAGTTAGACAGCAGGAAAAAGTGGATTGGAGAGAAAATGGGAGTCTATGTTGGGTTTTTCTTCTCACTGTTTCAATCTCCTCAAATTTAATAAGTATGGTCTGTAATTTAACACACACACACACACACACACACACGAGTTTTTAAGAGAAAGAAAACTACTTAACATTAAACACATCAAAGCAAAAGATAAAAAAAAAAGTCCATAGTGAATGAAGTCCCTGGGAGAATGAAGAGTCGTTATTAGAGCCCAGAAACCAAGTCCCTTTGCAACCCTGAAAGAGGATGTGGTTTGTAGATATCAAGTTTGATTCAAAGATGAAAGAGAGCAAAGTTCGCAAACAATCTGAAATCTACCTCCACAGGATGTTTGGGGAAGTCAAACTGACAAGGCGAAAATAATAGATGATGACCCAGAGGTGAATGTGAATCAATATATGATGGCCCATAGTAGCAGAGCTGTCGGTTATCCTTTTTAATAGGGGCAGATTCCCTAAGGAGCACAAGACAACACATCTAAACCATGTTGCAACCATTTCTGCTTGAAAGCATTGCCACCATTATGCTAATATGTTCTGGGTTCCTACCTAAATGAGTCAGGAACAAAATCTCAATGCAGAGTGGTGTGCATTCCTACTGCTAATCCATGGTCCAATAACTTATCTATGACGCCATGCACACTTTTGTACCCAAACAGAAAATCACACCGTTAAAAGTCCAGTTAGAATTCATAACTTATTGAAAAATGCCAGCATTTCAGTTATCACCCTTTCTCTCACTAGTGTTATCAACCAAATGGCAGTTGTAGAAAAGGGTGACAAGGAATAGAACCATGAATCAAAGGGGATGCTACATTTGGGACAACTACCAAATAAAGGGCAAAGTAAATTTAATTTACAAGCGAAAGGGCCTGGCAAAATGCACTTCTGTATATGATGAAAAGTAATCTTCCTTCTAATTCTGAATCAATCTGTCCAATGCCTTGGATTACCTGAGTCTGCCTGTCTGTCTGTCTGTTTGTCTGTCTCTCTCATTCCCTCTCCCTCCCCATCCCTCCTGCTCTCTCTGTTTTCTCTAAATAAATTAATACTTTCAAAACAACTTAAAATATCCTGAAATTACAAAGAGATTTTTTTCTTTTAAATTCACATGAATTCTTTCTATGCAGAACAAGAAATTTTAATGTACAATATTTTCTAGAGAGACCACCTTCTCATTATTTTTTTTTAAATTACAAGGTGGAAGAAAGGGGGGAGAGAGAGAGAGAGAGAGCACCTTAGAAATTGCACCCACAAGTTTCTGAAAAGAGAAATGCTTTTGAACTATGAACTAATGTTTTCCAGCTCTAAATTACCAGGATCCCCATTGAGGTAGGGAGTAGGGAGAGAAATTCTGGTGAAATTATCATTCAAGATCAAAGCAACCGGGTATTTTTGATCAATCTGAGTTAGAGAGGGGAAACAGAGGAACCTGGATGTGTGGGTAAAATGCAGTGGTCAGTCAGCTAGGAGAACTGATATGTGACTGCATGGTCTATTTCAGATTCCCCCACTTTTGTTTGTTTGTTTGTTTGTTTGGAGGCAACACCAGGCAAGCTCAGGGGTTACTCCTGGTGGGGCTCGGGGGAGTATAAGGGATGCTGTGGATCAAAACCAGGTGAGCCGCATGTAGGACAAGCAACAAACCCGCTGTACTATTGCCCCAGCCCCAGGTTCCTCCACTTTAAATGGGAAAATCTACATCAAGCCTACATCACCTATTTCAAGCCTCGGGTCTATATTATTTGCATGTCAGCAGAGCATCCCTATAGAAAAAACTATTTCCTTGAATTCTTCCTAATAACTTTGCTTTTATTCATGCAATACAATATGTAAAAAATATTATACACTTTCAAGTACTGGTTGATACATGATAAGGAAGCATTCCTATTACAATATCAGATTAAGCAGGGTTGTTCTTAAGAAAACCAGAGGATATTTCTAATACTTAAATATACCGAGGATATTGCTAATACAGGGCTGTTCTAAAAAAAAAAGAGGATATTTCTAATACTTAAACAAAACTATATGTATTCCATTTCATATGACATAAAAATCACCAGCAACACTAAATCATTTAAATAAAATTAAGTAAGGTGAATTACTAAAATCAATATAGAACAACAAATTAGGTCAATCTTGCAAAGATTCATGAATTTACAGTCCAAACAGTGACAATGTAAGGAATGAAAATGCGAATTTCAAACCTTTAATATGAGTTCCATATAATTCCCAATTCTACCAGAAGCTGTCAACATTTTTAAACATTTTAAAAACTTTATTTAAAACTTTCTATCAATATGACTCTACCAAGGAAAGAGACTAGCCAGAAAACACTGATTTACTTGTTCAAAACCTTACAAACCACTGACAGGAAATGCTCGTAAACCAAGCTGATATGGGTGATCCGTCAAGTTCTGTAACCAGCAGGAGAAGGAGCTTTAACCAGGGTTCTGTAGCTCATGCTGGCAAATCTGACTATTTAAAAATCAAATCAAGACTTTTCTTAGACTACACCAAGAGAAAACCTTAACTTAATATAATCTACATTGTACCATACTCAATGAATGTATTTATATATTTTAGTATACACAATGCTTAAACTGAAATGCGTATATTTCATTCCTTGAAAATATATATTCATAAAGAAAGGCCCAAGATAAAACAAAGTAAGTTTTTTGCCATTAACCATTTATTGAAAAGATTATGCTTCTAATTTTAAAACTGCAAGAGGAAAAAAGTGCACTTTCATTTATAAAACTTATGAAGTACTAAATCTTTTAGATATCTGTAGAAATCAGAAATCTTTTACTATTCTCTTTTAAAATGTCACTGCTATTTCTTAGAATGTCAATCTTGTTTTTCTAGGAGGGACTTGGTCCACATCCAAAGGTACTGGGACTGCCCTGGCCTAGTGCCTGGGGGTCCTGGCTTGAGGTGCTGGGGGGCCAAACAGAGCTGGGGATCAAACCCCAGGATCTGCATGCAAAGCATGTGCTCTAATCATTGAGCTATCTCCCCAGTAACTAGAGTACCAATCATTCATAAAGTCATGTATTTTCATTTTTCTTTCACTGGATGGTACTAAAATCTGCCTACATAGCGATCAATGGTTTACACTGTTATGTCACCAACTTCCTTTTGATTTATATGATACACTTAACTATTAATATAGACGAAGTATATTACTTATATACTTTGTCTATATTTATTAATTATTATATTTATTAATATAGATGAAGTATGTCAAAAATTAGCAACAAACGATATTCAGTATTAACTATAAATTTACCAATTATTCCTTTACAGATTCAATTCTATTTGTATTTTACTGTTGAACATTTTCCTGACATACCTGAACTGAATGTTGCAGGTTCCAGCCAGTGTTAGCAGGATACAGTGACTGGTAAGGAAAGCAGGTGTATAATTCAAGCCATTTACATTAGATTTTAGTTTTCATCTTTTGTTTGTTTTGGGGTCACACCAAACTCATTGCTTGAGGGTCCAGGGTCTCTCCTGGAGGTGCTCAGAGAGCCAAGTGGTACCTGGCATCAAACCCAGGCCTCCTGCATGGAAAAAAAAACATGGGCTCCACCTGTTGAGCCATCTCTGTGACCCCAATTTGTATCATTTTAGAAGTGACATACTTTAAAAAATAGTGTTTCAAAATACTTTAAAATGATGCAAAAATGACATGGCGGAGTCTTTGGAGCATATTTGTTGGTGCTCAGAACTTAACTCCTGGCTCTGTGTTTAGAGCACACTCCTGGTGGTGCTCAGAGGATCATGTGGAGTACCAGGGATTGAACCTAGGTTGGCCACATGCAAGGCAAGTGCCCTGCCTGCTGTACTATCTCTCTAGCTCTAGAAAACGATTACTAAATATCTGAATTTGGGGTAATTTCTCCACCATCTTATAAACTGCCTTAATGACTATCCTAATTTCAATTAATATACTTTAATATCAGATCAATTTTCACCTTCAACTTGACCATAAACCACTACTAGCACAAATCCATGTCATCTCTTCTAAACTCTGTTCTACAGACTGAGTAGATAAACTATTATGGATGAATGAAGTATTTTCCACATTTCTTTCATAATTATTTAATCTATACTTCACGTCACCTCAAGTTCATAGAATCACAAAACAATTGTGATTCTTGTGAAATCCAAACTTAAATATTATATGTATAAATACTGAGTGACTGTCCATTTGTAGTCAGAACAGAAATATTTAGTGTAAAATGCATTTTTATGAAAAGAGTTGATTTTGCTGTTACCTGGGAGGGAGGGAAGTGTGCATGAGGAGGAGGAGGAGGGGAGGGTGAGGAGAGGGGGAACCAGGTTGAGAATAAAATTTTATTAATTGGGGAACTATCCAGAATTTCAGTCATGTAGAGTAAAATTTTTTTTGCTAAACTGTCTCAATTGTTTTTGACCTAGCAGAGTTTCAACTAGTTTTGCTATGACAAAGTTTCATTATTCAATCACTATTCTGCTAAAAGAGTCAGCAAATAAAAAGAAGCTTTTAATTTGACTCTTTTATCCTGATAAAGAAAATATACTGCTTCCCAATTATAACACATCATCTCTTCTATTCACTTTAATGGTAAACTTTAAATGGTGGGAGGTGTATTTTCCAAGACCAAAATGATTGCAAGCACTAACAATGAGTCACTGGAGTGCAAAATTCACATTGTTTAATGAACAGTAACACTTGGGACAACTCTTCAGAATGAATCAATTAGTGAAGTCAGTTTTTTTTTTTTTTAAATTAAGTTAGTTTCTTTACTTTCCTTTTAACCTTCTTGTATCAATCATTGTCAAAAGTTGTGTTGTTTATTTTAAAGAAGTATTTCCCACTGAATGTGGAGGGCACAAATGTGAGATATAATTCTGTCCTAAGACTTGTTAGAATTTTCTCTAGTAATTAGGAAGCTATGTGTCCATAACAGAATGATACCAACAAGCTCCTAAAGTTTTCACTCTAGCAAGAAATAAGAAATCCAAAACAGAGCTCCCTCCAGCTAAAGGGTTACACGGTCTGGTAACTAAAGCAAACTGAAGCTTCTACAATTTTATATCTAGAAAGGCTTTCTGAAAAAGTACACATCTATAGCCAAACTATTTTCCAAATGAAAATTAAAATAACAAGTGACAATGGAATTTATTTAGGAAAAAAAGTGTGTGTGTATGTTATTATCAAAGGCTCATTTTAAAGAAATAAGACATTTTGAAACTTCTCGAAGGAAGAGGAAAAGATGTCATTACAAGAAACATCTATTTCTACTTACACCTTTGTATGAGCATCAATACTTTTCCCCATTTTGTTGAGTTACTATTAAAGTTTTAGTTTGTTTCCACCCTTCTTCCAATACAAAGTCATCAATGAGATTGGCATGAACAAATGCGGCTCAAATGGGTCAATACAACAAAGAACATATTCAGAGAAATGAATCACTTAGAAAATGGGAAATGCTCAAGTCGGCCTGGCCCAAGCAAGAACAGTGCTACTCACGTACCTTAAGGACTTCCATGGGCACCTGGGTGGCAGAGGGAAGGGTGGTGGGCACGCTGACGTTTATGGCTGGTGTCTGACTCACGGGCACTCTCTGTTGCATGAACTGGGCTGCCTGCAGCTTCTGCTGCTGCTCCCTGCGCTCCTGCTCCTGCATCTGCTCACGCATGAGTTGCTGGCGTAGCAAGATGCGTGATGTCATACTGGAGGAGCTTAGCGGAGGCTTGGCGGCCCCAGGATGCTCCTCGGAACTGCTGTGAGAAAACCAAGAAACACAACATTTAGTTTTCTAATGAGCCCCTTCGTTTGCATTTCAGGGTATCCTAAATTGCACCAAACTAAGAAATGAGCAAATATAATCTGTGCAAATATAATCAAGTCACAGAATAGTACTCCACATAATTGAAAATCAAGAGGTGACAGGATTTAAATCATTAGTAGTTGAATTAAATTAAGTCAGCTTGATTGCATCTGAGCTTTTTTATCATGCGGTTTAATTTTTTTTGACATTTTATACCACATACTACTCATCACCACCAAATATAGCGCCACCATATGCAGTGCTGAGAAGC
Organism: Sorex araneus; assembly: GCF_027595985.1. Classification (NCBI taxonomy): domain Eukaryota; kingdom Metazoa; phylum Chordata; class Mammalia; order Eulipotyphla; family Soricidae; genus Sorex; species Sorex araneus. The sequence continues at coordinate 67,551,266 of NC_073305.1, read as the reverse complement.
AGAGTCTTAATGGCACCCAAATTTCCACATTTAAAAATAAATTGCTTGATTTGCTTTTTTATAACGGAACTAAATACCTGCTCCTACATGCTATCTAAATTCTTTGAAGATGTCTAAAATATTTTCTAACATGCAATAAGCTAGAGAAAAAATGAACTTTGTCCTAGGGAAATTGTTCTTAGATAGGAAACATTCATGAAGGAAGCATGGGCCAGAATGTTAACACTGAACTCGACCTTAGTCTTTGGGAATGGGGGCAGAACGAGCAGGTTTGACAACCCAATTCTCCTGTCTTTATTTGTACCATCTTTTTTTCCCTACTGATTCATCTTGCCATGCCCTTTCCTACATGTGTTCTATGATTTCCACCACGTCAGCTTCTAATGATGTGGGTATTTACTCTACCCAACATTATGTGAGATGCTTAAATATTAGTTGTACACTAATTTTCCTAACGTTTTCAACCCCTTACCTTGCCAACTCACTGATAACAAATTATTAAACTTATCTGTCTTAACTATATTCAGACCAAAAAAAGGTATAACGGTGGTAATAACAGTGGAAGTTTTTCAAATTAATTGTATTATCTGTACTTAAAGCCCTAGCACTTAGGGATTTTGTGAGAATTAAATGAACCAAACCACACAAATAGAACCCCTGGTACAAAGAGCACGATATAGTATGCTCAGTATGTACTTCCTGCTCAGATTTCTTTCTTTCTTTCCTTCATTTATTTATTTATTTATTTTGGGTGGTACCAGGAATCAAAGCAGGTCCATGCACATAAGGCATAAGCTTATTACTATTATTGTAGTTTATTGATGGTTGTGGTAGTGGTGACTTCTAGAAATTCAATTTTTTAAAACCTCTAGCAATATATTTTTCTATAACTTCTCTGCTTGGGAAATGTACGAGGCTTAGTACCCAGGAGAAAAAAAAGAGTAACACGATTAAAAAAAAATTTTTAAGTTATTATTATATAACAATAGGTCTCATTTCCCTGACCCTAAAAGAGCCTCCAATAGTTGGGAAAGACGAGTAAGGAGAGGCTGCTAAAATCCCAGGGTTGAGTGTAAAAGAGACATTACTGGTGCCCACTCGAGTAAACAGATGAACAACAGGATGACAGTGATACAGTGATTCTTATGTCACTTTGGTTTACTGCCTTGTCAACCCCACTATTGCATCAGCTTTCCTAAAAAAAGTAAAATAAAACTAGATCATTCATCATCCTTATAAATGCCTTAATGATGAGAACGTTCTAATTGTCCTGGTAACATAACATGTCAAAGTAGAAAGAAATGTGTTTCAATTTCACATACTTCTAGAAAACTACATAATTAAAATTATATTCATGTTTTACTCACTCCTCACCATAGGAAATTGCAAACTCTGATTGCTTCCTATAATATAACATGGTGTGTTTTCTGCCATTAAAAATATGGCTTAGATATATATTATCATGAATAGAAGCTATGTAACAAACCTAGAAAGTTCAAGTATCAAATAATATTCAAAGTATGATTCAAGTTTTAAAATGATAAACATAAGAAAAAGTACAATAATGTTACTAAGTCATTGCTAGTTTATGTTACCACAGCTCTGTAAGAAAATAAATAACACAATATTATCAAAATCTATATAATTTCCCATATAATTTGATTTATAAATTTCATTCTAAGGCTATATTCTTAGTGAAATAATTCAAAATGTAAAACACCTGAAATTACATAGTTATTTATAAATTGTCAAATATTATGAACCACTTAATTAGTCTTCTAATAAGAGTAAGTAAATTTTAACATGTTGAGTTACTGGCTAACTGCTATGATCTAATTTACAGCATGGGAATTATATCTCAATAAACTGGGGTGGGAAAGTCATTTAAAAGGTTTATGCACACAATAAATTTAAAGAAGTGGACTATGATATAGGAGTTTTATTATACACTATTTTTAAATGTTAATTAAAGTTTTATTGAGGTAACATGGCTTAAAACAGTGTTAAAATTAATTTGGGAAGCATATATCATCAAAGTACAAAAAAACTCTATCTCCCTAACCCACACCCTCTTCAGCTTCATAAACTTGGTTCTGTTCTCAGAGTTAAAGTATTTTTGTTTTCACTTGGAAAAGTTTCAGTTTTGTTTCTCTATATTCCATACGAATGATATTCTACAGCATTTCTCTTAAGACTTTTGGAGGAGGGATGGGAACTAAGACCCATCTTAGTTGGGTCAGGTTTGTGCTCAGGTTTACTCTTGGATCTATGCTCCGTGTTCATAGTACTTGGAGAACCATATCTGGCTGCCAGAGATTGAACCTGGGTTAGCTGTGTGCAAAGCAAGCACCATATACTACGTATTATGTCTTCAGTGTTATCATTTATTCTTATTCCTCTGACATTCATTTATCTTGACACTAACTGGTTCCATCTGTGTGCAACAAAAGGCAAAATTTCAACTCTTCTTAAAGCTCTATAATAGTTCACTGCTTATATATAACACAATTTTTTTTTTTATCCATGCACACATTGTTGGACATCTGTGTTGCTTCCAGAATATAGCTACTATAATAGCACTTCCAGGAACACAGGTGTGTATGTATCTTTTCACATAAATGTTTTTTTATTCATGGGATAAATTATAGATGAAGTGATAGCACAGCTGGCAGGGCGATTGCCTTGCATGTAGACTACCTGGGTTTGATTCCTCTGCCCCTTTGGGAGAGCCCGGCAAGCTACTGAGAGTATCCCGCCCGCACAGCAGAGCCTGGTAAGCATACCATGGGGGTATCGATATGCCAAAAACAGTAACAAGTCTCACAATGGAGGCATTACTGGTGCATACTCAAACAAATTGATGAGCAACGGGAGGACAGGACAGTGACATTGGGATAAATTATGAAGAGTGGAATCACTAGATCATATGTTTTCAATTTTTGGTATATCGCCCTACAGTTTTCCATTGGCCAAACTGGTTAAGAATTCTATCGACAGTGAGTCAGGGCTCCTTTTGCACTCATATCCCTGCCAGAAAGGGCTATTTCTGGAATTTTTGACAAAGCCCATTCTCACTGATGTGAAGTGATACCTCATTGTCATATCCCTGCTAATCAGTAATGATGAACATTGTTTCATATGCCTGCCGGCCATCTGTATGTCTTCTTCCAGAGAGTCTCTTCAGCTTTCCTCCCCATTTTTATATGGGCTTGTGGGATTTTGATTGCTGAGTTTTGTGAGTTCCTTAAATATCCTGACTGTTGATCCTTTATCAGACAAAGGGCAGACAATATGTGAATATTTTCTTCTATTCGGTGAGGCACTTTTTACTTTTGTCTTTTTGAATTTGGGGGTCACACCTCATGGTGCTCAGGACTTACTCCTGGTTCTGTGCTCAGGCATCATTCCTGGCAGGGCTCATGGTACAATATGGGATACTGGGGATTGACTCTGGGTCAGGCGCATGCAAAACACGCACCCTTCCTGTTGTACTATCATTCCAGCTCAGGTATTTTTATTTAATTATTGCTTCTTTCTTAGTGAAAAAGCTTTCCAGGTTGATGTGGTCTCATTTGCTTATTTTTAATTTTTTTGCCAGTAAAGTAGAGAATCATTGAAGAAACCTCTGCAGTCAATATCATAGAGAATTCTACCAATGTTTTCTATGGACCAGAGTCTAATACCAAGATCTATAATCCATTTTGAATTAACATTTTTCTTCTTCTTTTTTTAATTAAACTACAGTTTAAAGTCAAAATGCATGTTATAAGAATAAATATCAAGATAGAAACCTAAAACTCAATATAGTCTAATTTAAAATAAATGTAGGGACCGGAGTGATGGTTCAGTGTCTAAGACACTTGCACTGCACACAGCCAATTGGGTTTCCATCCCAGCACATAACATTGTCCCCTAAGCACTGCCAGGAGTGACACTGAGTGCAGTCAGGAGTCATCTCCACACATCAGCAGATGTGACCTAAGCACCAAAAATTGAAAAAACTGAAATTAAAGTATATACAAATACACACCTAAGACTAGCCTGGGACATATAAGGATAATCAAGGTTGCCAAAATGATCATAATTTTCTTAATTTCTCTTACTTTCACCCACTGTCCACTATACTACAAATAGAGCATGGGATAATATATGCCACTATTTTAAGAACATGAAAAGTCAGAGAGATTGTACAGGGGATTAAGGCACTGCCAGACATGTAGCCAACCTCGGTTCAATCCCTGACACCATATTTGTTCCAGAATACTGTCAAGAGTAATCCCTGAACACAAAACTAGGGGTGGATCCTGAGCACCCCTGGTATGCCACCTCCCGCTCAAGGAAAGAGAAAAGAAAAAAAGAACATGGAGAGAGAGAAAGAGAGAAAGAAAAAGAGTAAGAAGAAATGACTTGAGTGATTATGATTTTATTATTATGCACTCATCCACACAATTAAAACCTATTTATATTTATGTATGTACCATGGATGGATCGACTGAAAGAACATCAGAAGAAAATGTATTTTCACATTTTTGACTCAAAAGTTCAAGTTTTCATTCCTAAAAAAAGTGGAATGTGGGGAGCAGAGACCATAAGTAAATAAATAAATAACTGCTCTTGTTACTCAAAGCCTGTCAGGTTAAAACATTTCCAGGGACAATGATCCTTTTGATAAACACAGGAGTGAACCTTTGTATGCAGCAAATGCAGCTGTGGAATAATCGCACTAATTAGCTGTTCAAGACAAGCCAATGGCTGTGATACTAGAGGAAAAATCCTTTCAATTAACAGTAAAGTATTCTTAAGACACCTTATTAAAATGACTGGCTATCAAGCACACTACGTTTCCAGATTTTAGAGTTGACAACAATATCATTTAAAGCATTTACTGAATTATCCTATCAGGAAAAAAACTGCACGTTTATGTAGTTGATTAGTACAAATTAATTGAAATCCCACTGAAGAAAATCTAGCAGGGCTCAAATAACTGTCATTTTCTTAATAAATCTTTCTCCCTCCCCAACTCCCTCTCCCCAACCCAATGCAGAGGAAGTAGTCACCGCATTTCACATATTCCCTCCAAAATATTTGTGTATTAACAAAGATGTCTCCCAAGTTCTCAGATTTATTCATCTTTTAAATATATTTTCCTCTAAGCAATAATTGCATCAAAAATTGTCACTTTTCAGAAACAAGAAAGCTATTGAGACATCAAAATTAGCAGGATAACTGAGCATAATGCTATAAACTCAAAATTAATGTCTATGTGAGAGCATTCCAGTGATTTTTGTATGATAATAAAAAACTATTATTTTCAAATTTCGATATGCTACATTAAGCTTAAAATCTTGATTCATTAAAGAAAATGTTAAAAACTCCTCAAAGAAGTAAGCTGAATATGTGACATAATTATCAGCATGGCTAAATTAAACTCTACCATCCTCTTTTAGTACAAATAACGAGGATCTGGAGCTGAAGCTACTAATGAAAACACGAAGAGTTGCCCAAACGTACTTCATTTTAAGTCAGTTCATTTCAATTCAATTAAGTCAAATATAGTTCATTTTAAGTCAATCGTCTAGGGCCCAAGACACTCAATCTGCATTAGATAATCCTAATTGCATGAATTTGATTCCTTTTAATCAGATTATGTAAAGGTCATTTATTCAACAACTGGATCCTGAGTGGTTCCTCTGTGCCAGGTGTGGGAAATACCTGTTGTTGTTGTTTTAATCTCAAACAATTAAAATTTTTGGTCACTTAATTTTTCGAAGATACCTGAAAAAAGAGTAAATCTGAGAAATGATATTTTACTTAGTTCCACTGAGTAAGGTGCATATCTCACCATAAATAATCACTCTCAGGGGCTGAGGGCAAATGTAGCTCAGCCGAACAGCTACTGTCTTGAAGCCCTAAGACTCCCTCCCAAGCAAAAAATATAATCACTCTTTGAAAGACAACTGAAGGAAATGCAAATGCCTTTACTGAAATGTAATCAGAATCACTGAAGCCAGCGGAATAACTCCCCTGAGAAAGGGAAATCACTCACAGAAACTCAGTAGGGGCAAACCAATTGGACTCAGGTTCTAGCTCAATCTCCACTGAATGGTGTTATCTTTAACAAGCTATTCACTTCTCTGAGCCTCTCCGAACCTCCCACATACTCTTCAATGATTGAGTGAACTAATGTCAGCTAAATCAAAGCAGCAGCTCGAAAATGGATAAGATATAGGCACTAAATGTGACTTGAGCTCTTATTTAGATGACTGAATTTATATTTTTAACCTTCAAAGTCTTCCCTTTGCCTGCATTGGTGTAGTTATATGGGCAGTTGCTCTGAATCATCCAGTACATTCCTAAATTCAAACAATTTATTTTGCTGCCTTCACCACCACAGAAATACTTAAGAAATTCCTTTAGCTACAATATCTACTGCCCAAAGGATATCTGTCTGTCGGACCACTTCTCACCTTTGATGATGACACCAACCTTCACTAGGCCTGAAGAATCAAAGTGTCTGATTTCTGCATCAAGATCATCTTAACCAAGAACTTGAACATCATCTGTAGCCTGAAGGAACCATTAACTTTCCCCTGAATTTCCTCTCTTCTAGTCCTTAGAACATAGTTCTGCCACTTACTAACCTGTGACAGTGACGAAGATAATCATCTCTCATGATCTTCTGTTATTATAGTGTTTATATGCTTCTCATAGCATGGGAATAAAAACTGGTCAATGGCAGCAGACCCTGAGAGGTTGGCCTACACAACCGAGTTTGCCAGAGGAGAGTGGGACGAGGGCACATAAAACAGTGGGGGAGGGACACTACCATTCTAATGGTGGGTGTGGCATTGGACTATTGTATGCATGAAGCGTTATTAAGAGTAATGTAAATCATGGTGCCTAAACAGTACATTTTCAAATAATAATAACAATAATAATAATAAAGCATCTCTTTCTTAGCATTCTGATGAGGGTCAAATTTTCTAGTAGTTGTAATAACATTAGGAGAAAAATTGGAGCATGCTCCAATAAATTGGAACAAAGTTCAAAACATTAATAGTAATACATCATTTTTGATGCAAGGAAGCAAATTTGTATGAGTCTGTCCTCAAATCCAGAGCACAGCAGTCCTCCTTTCACGTTTCAAGCAATAAACTATCCTCTGAAATGGCATAAATTTGGCATCGAATTGAGCTAGATTTCAAGCACTTCTGGACTCCACCTGTGGTCTGAACCTTCTTCAGCAAGCACCACTGGGATCCCTTGCTCAGGAAGCCCCTTCTTCAAGGCAAACTGACACCTTGGAAGAAACTCTCCCCCACTGCCAGCCAGCTGGTGTCCAAAGCCTCCATCTAAACCGTTCACACCTATTCTCCCACCCTTTGTTGCTAACTGAATGCTGGTAGACTCCCTCGAATATAAACATACCATAATTATTTTAAAAAACTAATAAGTCAGAAAATTCCAATTTTATTCAAAAAATTAGATGGAGTTTTGAAGGGACTAGAAAGGGGTGAATTTATACTGCAATTCCCTAACAGAACAGAAATCCTAACATTTTTCTCCAGGAAAAATTCATTTCATCATAACCATTCAGCGGGCAGGGCACAAAAATCTAGAATTTGCCTATATTGGGGTACAATGCTATTATATGCAGGAATAATCACGGCTGATATTTATGTACATAGTGGAGACACAGAAAGTCACATTATCATGGCGATTCAATAAAAGGGGTAAAAAAAAAGAAAAAAAGAAAGGAAGAAAGTCATATTAATATAACTGCATCTATCGGTGAGAAACTCAAGTCTCAGATATGTTGTTATATTGGATTTCAATGAAAGAAGGAGGCTGGTGAACACAAACAGCTGAGGATTCTGTCTAAAATCAAAATGCCCAGTCTCTATTCCGATTGAAAATTTCAGTTTCAGTGTCGATAAGGGCCAGGAACTATACATCTACAATAAGTCTGCCATTGATCCCCATGCTTGACAATGTTTATAAATGCATAGTGAAATATCTAAGATCAGTCATCTGTTTAATTGGAGCACTGGGGTGGAAACCCATATCTCTAATTCTTAGACCCAAACCCTTTATTCTATGTTTAAGGAAACACATTCCATTTCCCCTTACAGTAAGCCTGACAACACAGTCAAAGAGTCCTTCCTACAGTGAACTAGACACAATGAGTGGAAGGGAAAGAAGGAAATAAGAATGACTACTGACTTCTGCCAACTGGACTACAAACAAAAACAGAGGTCAGGGGACTGGAGTGATAGCACATCGGGTAGGGCATTTGCCTTGCACGTAGTCGACCCAGGTTCGATTCCCAGCATCCCATATGGTCACCCGAGCACTGCCAGGAGTAATTCTTGAGTGCAGAGCCAGGAGTGACCCCTGTGCATCGCCAGGTGTGACCCAAAAAGCATAAAAAAAAAAACAATAACAGAGGTCAGACAGACAACACAAAGGATTAAGGTACTTGCCTCTCACACAGCCAACCCATTTTCAATTCCCCAGCACTGCAAATGGTTTCTTGAGCACTGAGAACTGCCAAGAGTGAGCCCTGAGAATAGTGCAAAAAGTATGCCCTGGGTACCATCAGGGGTGGCACAAACCTGCTTCTGAATGGACTCTGGGAAATTGGAGAGATAATACAACAAAAAAATAAAAAGGCTCTTCTTGACTTACACACAGCTGCAGTGGCCATGAACCCAGGTTTGATTCTCTGGCACCACACATGAGCAGAGCCAGGAATGGCCCCTGCGTACTGTCACGTAAGACCCAATTATCCTCTCCCTCTCCAAAAGACAAGCAAAAACATTTGTCTAGAAAGTGTCAAAGGATCATTATGATTACAACAGAATTCGAAAGTAAAAGGAACCAAAAGAATAAATCTTTAAAAATGCCCAAAATGATTGATTTTGTACTAACAGAAGAAAATAATTCTTATATTTGAAAGTGCCTCCAAGTACACAACTCACTTAAGAGATGGTGTGTGTGTGTGTGTTTTAATGACGTTCTTCATCCTCCAATATTTCAAAATGATCAGTACATTCATCATCTTAATCTTTTCATACCTTCAAAAGTAATTAATTTGAAAATGTCAGGATGACTATTTCACTGTGTGTGGTAGAACAAAGTACAAAGATAAATACATGGTAGAGTCGGGGGGGAAGCTCAGAGGGGTAAAGCATATGGTTACCTTCCACATATGAAGCTCGGGGTTCCTTATCCACCCAGGGGAGCCTCAGTACCATCACAGGGTCACTATACAAAGCTCGCGGCCTACACAAGTCAAGCAGAAGTATCACTGGAAGCAGTCTTCCAGGTCCTTTAAGGACTAATGGGAAAACTCCCCCCAAATTTTTGTGCAATTAGAACTTGTATACAAAATAGCTGAGTATAACCTACATAAATATAAAAAGTATCAGTTTTAAAGTTTTGATAAAAAAAATTAAGACCATCTGAATTTGGTGTCATTGCCAACCTTGTGTTTTTGGCCAAGTAAGAAAAAAAAAAAAACCTGTGATAATTCCAGTTTCTTTCAGGTAATATTTTCACTTCAGATATTAACTACTATGGGCTTCTATGACCAAACATAAAAGGTCTGAAGAATGCACTGGTCTTTCCTAAGGCCAGCTTCTCTAAGATGGAAGAAGTCTTGGGACTCATAGTGGCCACTACTACAGTTTTCTGACATTCTCTACCTTCCACTATACAAAATGAGGCTAATGTAGAATATGTGCGTGTTGATTTTAATGATGAATACATTTTAAGTACAGGCACCTGTTATTTACAGACTGTTATAAACCAATATTGCCTCAATAAAAACAAGTGAATGAATGGAAGTCCTGAAATTAGTAACACTTTATTTAAAAATTAAAAAACTATATTGGTTGGAGATATATTCCAGGGGATAAGGTTCTTTCCTTGCAAGAAATAGAGTGAAGGGGAAGGAGAGGAGAGATAGACCAGAAGCAATGAGGCAGGGGACATGGGAACTCAGGTACATGGGTGGCGTTAAGGAATGATAGAGCTAAATATCCAAGCCACAGGGTCAAACAACACTGAAATCACAAGACACGAACCTTAACAACCAAACTTAAAAGGTGCCTGTCAAAAGGGCAGGGTGGGGCTGGGGATGAGGGGTAGGAGAGGAAACCTGGGGACACTTTTGGAGGGAAGTTGACAGTGACAGCAGGATCAGTGATGGAATATTATACATCAAAAACCCAGTTATGAATTAACTTTGTAACTCACAGTGCTTGAATAAAATAAAATTTGGGAGCTGGGAGGTTCTTTCCTTGCATGTGGCCCACTCTGGTCAGATCCCTGGCACCACATGGCACCCCAAGCATCACTGGATAGAGCGTTGGCAGCCTCTGAGCCCCACAGGCATGGACAGCTCCTTGTCCTCAGGTACTTACGCTGACCCTGACTAGCTGGCTGGGGTCTCCAGGCGGGGTCTCTGTGCCTGCTGAGTAACACATGAGAGCCCCTTACCCACCCAAAATATTGGTTATTGAAAACACTGGGAAACATTTTTTAAAATAATGACCACTAGATATAAGTGAAAATCTGAAAACTTTACTAGTATTACTATTATTATCTATTACTATTCCGTAAACTGGACCTTTAGAAGGTTCCAGCAAAACTATTCTCAATAGTCGGTTATATCAAAAAAGCCTTAGCAAGATTCCTAGTATAATGTTTTCTTCCAAATGGTCCCCATAAATGATACCATTTGGTACAGCCTGAGTCCTCTGTAACATATAAGTGATGTTATTCAGGCAATTTTCATCATCAAGTTTTGTTCCTTGAAATTTACTTACAGGCAGGGGAGGGACATCCCCTCAAATGCTCAGAGGTTATTGCTGGTTCTGCACTCAGGAATCACTCCTGGCTGTGTTTGAGGGACCAGATGAGGTGCTGAGAATTGAACCCTGGTCAGCTGCATGCAATGCAAGTGCCCTACCGCTGTGCTACTCTATATTATTTTCAGTCCTCCCATAGTTCTTTTTCCCCTTCTGTATACTCCAACTAAGGAAAATGCCAATGTCTTACAAAAGTATTTTGTAACCAACCTTATAAGCACCATTTCTTCTCTTTATGACCACAACTGATCTCTAGTTCCCACAGACGCAACTTACGGGTTAGCGTACTTTCTTGTTTTTGTTCATCTGTTCGGGGGGCACACCTAGTGGAGCTCAGGGCTTAATCCTGGCCCAGTGCTTAGGGATCACTTCTGGCAGGTCCGGGGGGAATCATACGAGAGCTAACAGGTCAGATGCATGCAAGGCAAGAGCATGTGTCCACTGTACTATTTTCCCAGGTCAGGTTCCATACTTTTAATACTCAATTCTCTCTATGGAAATTACCTCTGAAAACCAGATAATCAAAGGAATATAATTCAGATAAAGCAGAACTGCCCTCCATAGTCAAGCTTTTTAAAAATCTCTCATATAGTTTTTTTCCAATAGATCATACTACAGAATTCCTGCTTACTCTGTTCATATGTAGAATACCATTTTAGCACCTAGCTACCATATTTTAAAGAGCTAGGAAAAAATCCATCACAGCACCACAGTACATGGGTAGGGGCACTTGCCTTGCACATAGTCGACACAGACTGGATCCCCAGTATCCCATATGGTCCCCCGAGCACTGCCAGTTGTAATTCCTGAGTGCAGAGCCAGGAGTAATCCATGAGCATCGCATGGTGGTCATTTTTATTTTAGGTCCCCAAAAGCCAAAAAATAAAAAAAAGACAGAAAAGAAAAATCCATCACAATGGGATATATAGTATAGTATCATGAGTTACTCCACAAAGAATATATTTTAAAAGAATGTTTATATCCAAAACTATGACAATCTCATGACAGAAATAAGTCTGAGATGTGAAAATAACTGAAAGGCTCTTTTTAAAGGCAACCCCTTTTATTTGCCAACCCAAGTAATTGCTCCAGTCAAAGGGCATGCTCGTTCTATCGTCTAGACAGTATTAGCAAGAAAGAAAAGCCTGTGATTCTCAGACCACTTAGCAATCACTACATTTCTAGGACATATTTAATAAGATACAAAGTTTGCAACAATGTGTGTTAATCAGAGCAAAAGCACAATTATTGTACTGAGCAGTGGATGCAGGTATACTTTTCTTGGCTTAGGAAGAAACCTTACAAATAGTAGCAATGACTGACAGAGGTCACCTGTTACTTTTGCCTGCCCAATATCCTGTTTCACTTCTCTGGGATTTTATCCTGATTCCACTCTCAAAGACCAAACCTCCTCTCTTTTGATTCATGAAGTTATAGGGGTGCTGATAACTCCAGAAAGAAATACACCCCAGACTCAGTATATTTATCAAATGGACTTGGGTTCCAAAGCAGTCAAGTAAAGTCACCTCTGTCTTTGACAAGAACTGCTGTGGGGAAGAATTCTCTTTATAGGAAGATTTGCATAGATGGTAGGATGCAAATTTGGTATGTTCTGGGACTACATGAACAGAAAGTAAAACTAGATGAAGCAGCAATGTGAATTCAGAGAAGAGGGGGACTAAGAAATAAGAAGAACCAAGAAGGAACCATGCTTGAATGACACTGAGCTGCCATATCAAGTCATTCCTAAAGTCTCAATAACCCTGAATGTAGAATATTGATTTAAAAGAACCAATCCATCTTCATTTTACTTAAGCTAGTTTTGTATACCAAAGCTGGATCTGTGACATTTAAAAGGTAGCAGTTATTCTATCAAAGAATCAGTTTCTCCCTGATATCGGCAATAAAAAACCAGAAAGATATAGCATACAGAAATTAAGACCTGGGATTAAGTCCTGGCACTACAAATGGCTCCCTAAGCACTGCAAAAAGTGATTCCTGAGCTCAGAGCCAGGAGTAATCCCAAGCAGACAAGAGTATGGTCATAACTCACACCCCATTCTAACCACTGCCCCCCCCCAAAAAATGTGCGATACAAACAAATTCTGTCTCTGTCCAACTACATTCTCCTACTCTGGCTGACATACTGCCACTATAATATTTCCCAGATTGCCTTTGGACCCGCTGGGGATGGGAGATGTGCACTGAAGGTAGAGTATAGATCAAACACGACGGCCACCCAATACCTCCATTGCAAACCACAACACCCAAAAGGAGAGAGAGAACCAAAGGGAATCCCCCTGCCACAGAGGTGGTGTGTGTGGGGGGGGGTGGGAGGGATACTGGGATCATCAGTGGAGAATGGGCACTGGTGGAGGGATGGGTACTTGAGCATTATATGATGAAGCATAAGCATGAAAAGTTGTAAGTCTGTAACTGTACCTCACGGTGATTCATTAATAAAAAATTTAAAAACAAAACAAAAATAATCCCAGATTTGCAGATTGGCTTTATGCCTAAAGTTTTCCATAAAATTTAAGTAGAAATTCCATGTTATACTTCAAGGAGTTCTCCTCAAAATGATACCCTTCCTTCCTCCTTCTGCCATTATGACTCCTGGAATTTGGATGAAAAGGCTGGAGCTCCAGTAGACATTAGGAAACATAAGGATGAGGAAGAGATTGAGAATAGAGCTACATGCATCTTTCAAGACTTATTAAAGCCATTTCCATGCAACAAGGAGTTTTAAAAGTTTTATTCACATGTAGCTTTCTCAGCACTTGGAAGATGTGTCACAAAGGTAAAATGAAACATATGTCTTTTTGATGGATAAAGTTGGAGTCTGAACCTTATAAACAACCCCATTTACATAATCAGATAGTACTATAACCTGGTGTTGGAAGATCTTTACTCAAACCATTAGCTTAAATCGTCTCTCTAATGCCAGAGAGTACTTTTTCCCAAGGAACTCTGAAATTTACCTACTCTTATTTCTTTGGGTTACAAGATATAATATTAATAACTGAAATATTTTTTAACTCAAAGACAAGCTTCCCTGTACATTTTAAGACCATCAAAGTCAGAAAAGTGGCTTATAATCAATGTGTGTATATTTAATAAATTTTTCTTCTCCCCTCAATAGTTGATGTATAGTCAGTGGTGAATTGAACATTTGATTTCAATACCTAAAAATATATTTGGGAGACAAATATTGGCACTGGATTCATTGTAGTCTCTCAAAAGTTAAACGAACAATAGTTTGGGTAATTTGGAAATCTGTACATTGGAGAAATCCATCCCAAGAAGGCAGAGAAGGGACTGATGAGAGAGTACAGGTAAGGGGCATGCCCTGGAATCCCATGGTCCTCTAAGCATCACAGGATGTGTTCCGAAAGCCGCCTGAACACCATGTAGTAACCATGTAATCATCACCATCCCATGACCCAAGCAGCTCTGCATTTTGGGGTCCTGGTGTGGAACCACAGGACAATTGGCTAAGAATTATCAGAAAGGGTCCCTGGGTCTTCTAAGTAACACTTGAGGAATCCCCCTGTACCCCCCTCCTACCTCACTCCCAGAAAAAAAGGGGGACAGAGTAATAAACACTGTTTAATTAAGGAATTTAAATGGAAATCCACACAATGTAATAAAAAAGAACTCTGAAGCTTATATTGTAATCTGTCTCTATCCTTTCTCAGCTCTATGGTTTGAACAGAACTTTCCACCTGATCAATCCTTAAATTTCCCTTCGGCAAAAGTGGAGGTGAAGAAAAGTACCTCTGTCACAAAGCAATTATGGGTATGAAATGTTTTAATACAACTACGATATCTAGGTTGGCGGTCAGCACACACAGAGACAAGCAATTAACTGTTTTATTCTGAGTTTGGCATTCCTGAACCGGTATCCTCTGAGCATCTTTAATAGCTCAAAACTAGTGAAAACTGAAGTTAATACTTAAAAAAACCAAAACTCTTAGAATGCTGCCTCTGCTGTGGTGTGCCTTTGCTTTCCTAAAGGGAAAACACAAAAGAAACAATTAAATCGCAGTGTGTGCTTTCTACAAAAGAACAGGCACAAAGAAGTTAATGGGCAACAGCTCATTGAACAAGTTTTGTCAGAGATGTTTGCTTTGAATTTCATTCTAAGGCCACAAGAGGGGAGCATGCTCCAATGGTATTTTAGCCAGAAAAAAAAAATCAAAATTGTTAACCAAAGTAGTTGAAATTAAGAATTAATCCAGAAATATCTTCAAGGATGAAATCACTATTGTTTTGATTTTTCTTAGAATGACATGTTTAATTCCTTTATGCAATCCATTAACTTGCTTGAGACTAATCATTTTTGAAAAATAGTAAGGTACAGATTTTCAGTATCTCTGGGCCCCGAATCACATGGAGCAGCCACCAGGTTATAGCTGCTCCAGCTCTTGTTCTCAGGCAGTAGAGAATGGAGGCACAGAAATGGAGATGAGATGCTTGCATTTGAGGGGCAGAGGAGCAAAGGATTTCTTAAGCAGTATGCCTAAAAAGTGTGAAAAACCTTCTCCTTTTATATTTTCTTCACTAGAGAGGATACGTGAGCACTTTGCATTGGGTTCAAGACATGCAAGCTAGTAAGACAAAGCCATCAGAGGAGGATGTTTGAGAGAATTTTCTTCTGCACATCCTGAGTCCATTCTCTTTCTATTATCACCCTGACATTCCCCTTTTATCCCTAAATATCACTGTATCAATCAGATCTCTATGATCTGGTTTACAAAGCATAAATTTATAATATTTTTAGAATAATGACAGTTTAAATACATAATTACACACCGTTCATAAAATGTTCTATAGTTTTAAAGAGATGAGCAATTCAACGGACTTAATGACAATCTACTAAAGCAGACTCAAAAGAAAGCACCAAAAATTAGAAGGCATCTGAAAAGTCACTGTCTGGCCTTTTGCAGATGTATTGATTGGCCATCATGCACTTTCACCAGACTTAAATTTGTGAGCATTTCAATTTTTTTAAGAATCACATTCTAAAAATAGTTCTGCTACAGTTAGTATTTTTCCATTATTCTGGCTGTCTTTAAACACACCTTCACAAGCGGCTGAACATAATGCTTTTCTGACTTAATCAGAACCTCTCTCATGACCCAGGAACGTTCAGTAAATAATTATTAAGCTCCAGAGGTGGCTTTGGCATAAGTGGATTTGCTTGAATGGCCATTCACTGAGGGACACGGCTTTTAGTATTGTTTTCCAGGCTTATCACCTATGATTGAGAGTAAATGTTTAAGGGGGTGGGGAGGAGGAGCTGGCATTCATTAGTAATTTTTCTCCATTTCAGAATTTATTTGAAGGGACCATTTTTAACTTGTTTTTATTTAGATGCCAGGCAGACACTTCTAGCTCTCTGGACCTTCTTTTTCCCTCTCAAGGGGAAAAAAAATATCACTGTACAGTAATGCACATGTGCTGCCTAATAATGCAACTGCTACTATTCCAGAAGTGGGGGGAGCTAAAGGGGAAAGAAATAAAAAATCCAAAGGCTTTGCCATGGAACAGTTTGAGCAAATACTACTACTAGCACACCCATTCTAGTCACCCTGCTTTATTCACGACGAATCCGGGCTGCAGCCTACCTTGTAGTCGTAAATCAAGCTCTGCTCTCAGATTTTTCAAACAGTCATGTTTTGGCATTATTCACTCAACATTCGATTTTAAAGGACAAGGCAAAGTTAAGGGGCTAGCATTTCCACACACCCCCATTAGATGTTATCCTTTTCACATCCACCTAGGAGAGGTTACAGCTGAAACTGACCGAAGCCACAATCACAAAGTAGCCGTTTCAGTATTTTTAACTCCCAATAAACCCCTCCCAGTCCCTGTTCTCATCCCCCTTAAAAAAAAAAAAAACGCTCCTCTTAAGTGATCCCAGGATTATTTTCAGAATAAAACTTCACTTACAGATATAAGCTTTCAAAGGAGCAAGGCATGAACATCTGAACTCTAAGCGCCTCCATCTTTTTTCCTTTAAGGTGTTCTGCAAGCCCTTGGCGAAGAGTGAAAGTCAAAGTTAGTTCTGGCACTGGCTGTGTCACTAGGGGTGGCTCCTGATAAGGCCCTGGAAACTCCAATCCAAACACAGCTCGTGCCAGAACGGTGCCTGGTGTCAGTCTGCGCCTGCAGACCTGTTTAATCCAGTACCTACTGTACCTGCAGGACAGAAATGCTGCCTCACACTGCAAAGGGGTCCAGGAGAGGACTCAAGGAAAGTCAGAAATGTCACCCTGGTGAGCACCTCAGGATGCTTATTTCACCTTCCCAAGCACACATACTGGTTGAGGCTTGCAGGGATTTCCTGTTACTTGAAGACTTGAAAGGAGAGATCATTTCACATTCCAAGGACATTTTAACACTTTAATAGAGCCAGGGGATCTAGGAGGCTTGCAGGATGGCTGAAGCCTCAGCTCCCCACACACCTCTAGCTGCTTTTGCTGCTTTGGATCCATGACCAGCATCTTCGGAAATGGAGTTTGATCACAGACCACACTGCTGCTGAGATTTAGAGACTTAGACAGCTAGCGCTCCTTATACTCCAACCTCGAGAATATAAGGAGGGCTGCCCTTGCCCAATCTTGATGAAAGTCAGGCACAAATTGCTTCTGATTCAGAGTAGCATCTTTTGGGACAAATACATCTTAAGCAATACATCTGTGTAATCTCAGACTGTTAACAATTAAATTCTAAACACAGACTTGCAAGAGGAAAAAAAAATACATGTTCTGAAAAGACACTTTAAAATTCCAACATGACATCAATATTACCAAATACTGATAGAATGCCTACAAACTCAGCATTCCAAAGATTTTCTGTAGGTGTTACATATACATATATATGTTTCTCTCGAGATCCCAGCAAAATACCGAGAGTATCCCGCCCGCACAGCAGAGCCTGACAAGCTACCCGTAGTGTATTCGATATGCCAAAAACAGCAACAACAAGTCTCACAATGAAGACATTACTGGTGCCCGCTCGAGCAAATCAATGACCAAGGGGATGGCAGTGCCACCTATATATGTATTTCTCCTCCACATAATTCAAAGTTCAAGACAAAGACATCTTATGTTGTATAGATGTCAGGCAAGTCTCCCAGGAAAGTGATTTCACCTTTTTGTGCTTACGGGGCTATCACTAAAGTAAATGGCTGAAAAATAATGAAATCTCTATAAGTCATAGTCAAATTCAATTTTCATGGTGTAACAAAATTATCTTTCATTTTCATTTCAATCTAAAAATAGAAAATATCTAGTCAGGAGCGTCAGACAAGCTCTTTCTGGCTGTTGCATTTTTGTTCCTTTGTTCATTCATTCACTCTTTTATTTCATAAACATTTATGGACAATCTACTATATTCCTGGCACTGTGTAAACTTTGAGAGTAAGACTCATATTAACAATCATGTAGTAAGTGCTGCAGGAAGCTAGAAAAGTAAGGGTCTTCCAGAAGTCCAGAAGAAAGTTCAGTGGCTTAAAGAATCCAGGTCAAGTGAGAGGCCATAAGCTTAGCCCCTGGTGCCATCAAATATGCCAACATGATCTCGACAGCTCTGGGGTCTGGGATTACCAAAAGGGGGGGTGTCTGTGGGGGCATAGGGTTGTTAAGAAAAGCCTTCTATTAGAAAAAGCACTTCCAGCTGAGAGCTTCGTGGGGTCTGACTCCTAGGAAGTAGACTGGACATGGAAGGAAAAATCTTCCTAACTGTGGTAAGAAGAGATGCAAGAACCATGAGGTGAGAAACGAGAAGGAAGGTCCGTTATGACTAAGGGAAGGAAAACAAGGGGAAACTACAGCACCTGTGAGAACAAAGTATTGACCAGGGCCAGACAGCACAGGATGCGTCAGCGAAGGGTCACTCACTTGTCAAGGAATATATACAACCCGTTGAGAGAAGGTAAGCAGGAAAGTAACAGGTCTAAGTCTATGAGTCTTACTCATAAACTTCAGAGACCTTCTCAGGAAGGGGTTACTGCAATACTCCCTGTAGGAGGTGATGAAACTTTACTGACAGAAGAAGAGCACAGAGGTAAAAGGAGTGAAAAGAAGTGAAGAAAGGGAGTTATTGATATGACCAGTAAATGAAAGGAATGGTGATGAGACAGGAATTTCAGGTCTCTGATGTAAGCACTGCTGTAATGAACAACAGTCACCAAGTCCCAGGCATTGTGTGGAACTGGAGTAAACAGATGACTAAGATGCTAACTACGCCCCTTACTAACCTACCCACCACTTTCTCCCTACCTTTAGCACAGTAGACAGAAGAACACGATCTCTGGAATCAACTAATCTAGGGTGAAGTGCCACCACTTAAACATTTTGTGAGCTTGCATAATTTTATTAAACTTTCTGTGTTCTAGTTTCTTCGCTGTCAAAGGGGAAATGATAAGAGATTATCCCATAGGTTACATTTAGAAACGGATGTGTTTTCTTAGTCTTTAATAAGCACATTTTAAAAAAATCAGCTTTTATAAATATGATCTCTCCTGGATTCACACTGATCTCTTCTGGATTCACAGTGACTGTCAGAAAACAAAGGGAGGAGAGGAGGACTGAGGAGGGGAGGGAGAAGAGTGGAGAGGGGAGAGTTAGAAACATAGATTAGACAGGGTATTACCATATCTTTAAGGACTTAATTGTGGTTAAGGGGGAGGCACACCTGGTGGTGCTCAGGGCTTTTTCCTATCCCTGAATTCAGGAATCACTCCAGGTGGGCTTAAACACTACATGGGGTGCCCAGGACTGAACCCAGGAAAGCCAAGTACAAGGAAAATGCCCTGCCTTCTGTACCATTGCTCCAGCCTAAAGGTATTAGTTATTTTAAAGGCCAATCCAGATTCCCCATCGTCGTCCTATTTGAAGCTGCATTAGTTTCAAGGTATGTGGGAAAGCTGTACAACTGAAATCTTATTTTATTATTTGCTTATGCACCCCAAAAGTTGTATCCTATAGGGCTCTCCAATATGTACCATGAGACTAATGATACCAAACTCAACCACTCTAGCATGGTACACAGTGCTCCCTAGCACACTCAGTCCATGACAGCACCTGGCTTATCTGTTTGATTTGGGGCCAGCAGTGCTCAGGGCTTACCCCAGGCTCTGCACTCAGGGATAACTCCGCACTGAGAGTGATATGTGTGCCAGGGAATTGAACTAAACTCAGGTTGGCTTCATGCAAGTACCATCTCCCTCCTCACTGTACTCTCTCTCCAACCCAACATCACCTGAATTTTTATCCCAAATAATCCACCATTCCAGTTCCCATCAGCCTATGAATGTGTTTAAGGAAAATTATTTTTAAGAAACACCTGTTTAAATTATTTGTGTTATTTTAGAAGATCCAAAATAAGAGTGGGAGTGAGAGTACAGTGGGTAGGGCATTTGCCTTGCACTCAGCTGACCCAGGTTCAATCTCTAGCATCCCATATGGTGCCCTGAACACTCCAGGAGAAATTCCTGAATGCAGAGCCAGGAACAACCCCTGAGCATCACCAGGTATAGTCCCCTAACAAAGAAACAAAATCAAAAAACAAAGATCTAAAATAGATCCACTTTCTCAGAAAACCTTCTCAGACAACAAATGGATGAAAATGGATAAATTTTAACTTAAATATGCATATCTTCCACATATTCAAAATTCATGAAATATTACATACATGTCCTAATACTTAAAATCCCACATCTCAAGTAATCACCTCATTAATTCAACCAATGTCTTGATTTACCACTGTATCCATAGAAAGTACTGAAAAAAATATTCCATGGTTAAAATTCAATAAATATTTTTAAAATAATCTACTACATGTAAGTCACTCTCTCATGCACATTCATACTACCCAAGTGTGTATCCACAGTGTATATACAAATGCATGCTATTTTTGTATAGAGACACTCACAGTATATTTAAATAAATATGGACATATATATTCACAAATTTACACACATAATCCTTAAATTTTAACACAAATTAAATACTAGCAGTAAAGCATAATGAAAAAAGTTTTTTAATGAGACATTAAATGTAGAAAGAATTACTTGAACCCTAGTGCATATATAGTTCCACATCTTAATTATTAGTTCTTACCCCAAATTTAAGCAGATGAACTGGGTCTTTTGAGTTCTTGGTGACCTTTCCAAAAATGATCTTAATTAAAACAGAACTTAAAACTACCAATTATCTGAGTGACAGTAAATTTTCTCTGGGTACTAAATTTGGGCCTTGGAATCTTCTTGGAAGGAAAAATTCAATCACTATGTTGAACAGGTTAGAAAAGAGATAAGAGAGAGAGCCTGTTATCCCATCCAAAACTCAGCCGAAGGAAAGTAGAACATGTGTTTTATCACAGTCAGAATTTTCTTTTATTTGAGCATTAAATGCTTTCCTGCCACCAATGCATGGTATTTTCCTAAATCCTTTCTTTTGGTAGTCATCACTCTTTTAGGTAAATTCATACTTATACCCACTAGCCTAATATTTAAAATTTGGATACAATGTCTCTACTAACTATACTGATCATGCATTCATGCTAGCATACAACTTAGGAAGTACCTATATGGTCTTCAAAATGTTTCATTATTGTCCAAATCAATGGTTTTTCAAACCATTACTCCAGTCAGGATCACCTGGAGATCCTTCTTTTCGTATACCCCATTAAAATAAAATCAGAAACATTTATTTAAGAGAAAAAATACAGATCTTTTGAGGGGGAGAGGAGAGGGAGAGATAAAAAGAGAGAGAGAGAGAGAGGGAGGGAGGGAGGAAGAGAGAGAAGGAGGGAGAGGGATAAGAAGAGAGAGAGAGAGGGAGAGGGAGAAAGAGGGAGAGGGAGAGAGAGAGGATAACTAAAAGAATATGATTTAGAATTCTGTACTTAATTTTAAAAATGTAGGCACCAGGATCTACAATAGTGTTAATAAAGAAGTTTCAGGCGGACAATGTTCCAATATCACACCCACCATCAGAATGTCAGTATCCCTCCATAAGGTTTCAAATTCCCCTCCCACCTCGCCTTGATAAACTCAGTTCTGTAGGTTGTCTCAGGATCTCTTGTCATTTGGCCATTTGATATTCCCTTATTATGTTTCTTTATACTTCACATGAGAAATATCATTTTGTATTTGTCCCTCTCCTTTTGATATTCTCCAGTGCCAGCCACACAGTGGTAAGCTGCATAATTTCATGTTTTCTTATAGCTGAGTAGAGAGCCTAGGAGTATCCCATTAAGTATGCTGCTGTCTATCTATTCATCTTTTGGGGGGTACTTGGGTTTTTACCAGATATTTACTATGAATAGTGCTGTTGCAATGAACACAGGAGTGAAAATATCCTTTTTAAATATAAATACCATTTGGGGGCTCTTTTTAAATTTTTTTTTATTTTATTGAATCACCATGAAATAGTTACAAGCATTCATGTTTGGGTTACAATCACACAATGATCAAACACCCATCCCTCCACCAGTGCACATTCCCCACCACCAATATTCCAGGTATGCCCCTTTCCCACCCTTCCCCTAACTCCATGGTGGACAATATTCCCATACTCTCTCTCTACTTTGGGGCATTATGGCTTGCAACACAGATACTGAGAGTTTATCATGTTTGGTTCATTATCTACTTTTAGCACACATTTCCCATCCCGACCTTTGTGGGACTCTTAGGGGTAGATGCAGTAAGTGGAACTGCTGTATCATATGGAAATTAATTTCTTACTTTTTTTGTCTCCACACCATTTTCTATAGAAGCTGAATTAGATATCATTCCCCCCAATAGTGGTTGAGGGTTCCTTTATTTATCCACCCATTGTTTGGATTTGCACTTTCCTGAAAGTGATGAAGAACACTTTTTCATATAACTATTGACTAAGTTTCTGTATGTTTGATTTGAGGGAAAATTGACTGTTCAGCTCATCTCTCATTTTTTGATGAGGTTGTTTGTTTTCTTATTATTGTTTTGCAAGTGCTTAATATGTCTTGGATAATAGCTCTCTGTGGTAAATGTATCTTTCCTCAGAATCTACAGAGTGCCTTTTCAGTCTAGTCTTGATTCCTTTGCAGTGCAGAAGTTTCTCAATTCAATATAATTCAAAAGACCACCAAGCTCAATGAATGAAAACAGTAACACAGAAGGTTAAACTAACACCAACCAGGTCAGTAAATCCTCAACGCCTTCAGCAACACCATTGTGAAGATATAATTATCACAAATTGACTATTAGTTACCTAAGTTTTGACAATTCCATTTGCCTTTGTGTTGTAACAAATATATGAAGTAAAACTTTTGTGCCTAATAAGAGGACAGACAGTGCTATAAGGGGACAGACTCAAGTGGTGGATGAGAAACTGGGGACACTGTAGAGGGAAGGTCACACTGGCGGTGGAACTTATGTTGGAACACTGCCTGGAACAACTATAATATGAGCAAGTTGGTAAATCACAGTGTTTTAATAAATAGTAAAAGAAAATCTGACATTCTCTTAGGAATCATTGCAAAAGAAGTGCCTGTTACTATGGTTTGGGTGATGCATATACTGCTTGTTCTCTATAAATGGCAATCCAGTATTTGCAGTAGGCAGGCCACAATCTATAATACAGCTCAAGTAGGTGAGACAACAAAGGGAGGAAAACTGATGAAATTATACCACTTTGTTAATCTTTTTAAATTTGAAATTTAGTTTAAAAAATGCAATTGACTTTCTTTAAATAGGTAACAAAATAGAAAAAGAAAAGCTATTGCCATTTGGGAAGATCCGAAGTCACTATAAATTTTACAATAGTTAAATTCTTCCACTTCAGGTCTCTAATACCATGATTTCCTCTCAATTTGGTGGCTAATTCTTAACTTGCTGAAAAAAAATCTAAGATTTTAAAGCTACAAAATATTTGGTTATTAGATATGACATTGGGCTGGAGGAATAGCACGGCAGGTAGGGTGTTTGCCTTGCACACGGCCAACTCTGGTTCGATTCCTCCGTCCCTCTCAAAGAGCCTGGCAAGCTACCGAGAGTATCCCACTCACACGGCAGAGCCTGGCAAGCTACCCGTGGTGTATTCGATATGCCAAAAACAGTGACAACAAGTCTCACAATGGAGAGTTACTGATGCCCGCTCGAGCAAATCGATGAATAACGGGACAACAGTGCTACAGTGACAGTGACATAGTGATACAGATATGAAATCCATAAATGACAATATCTGTGTTCCTGACTGCTAAGAAAGGTGAATACACCCTTCCACAAGCTGCTATCTATGACTGAGGTACTAGTATTGGTGATTCTTTGAATGACTACATCCTTTATGGTCTAAGAATCACCTACATCCTTTATGGTCCAGGGAAGTGCTGGGCAAAGTGTACAGAGAGAAAGAGAGGGAAGGCAAGGGAAAGAGTGAAAGGTGGAAGAACACGAGACTTTCTAGACAGTTCGCATAAGTTAATTTCTGTTTTCTAAAAACCAAGTAGTCTGCAGGCTTTTTTTGTGGGAATTAAGTGGATAATTCCACCTTGTGGAAGGTGATATGGAAATCAACCAATCAAACAACAAATCTTCAATTTTACAAGTTGTTAGGACCCAGGGGGTGGTTTCAACATGTGCAAAGCAAATTATTGGGAAGCTTACTGCTTTATAAATGCAAAAAAAAAAAAAAAAACCCAAAACACATACACACATATGCGCACACACACACACACACAAAAAAAAAATCCCTGGTATCTCTTATGAATACAAAGCACCTCTTTTCTTTTAATTTTTGGTGTATGGGCCACACTGGGTGGTGCTGAGGGCTTACTGCTGGCTCTGTGCTCAGGGATCACTCCTAGCAGCTCAGGGAACCATATGGGGTGACAGGGATCAAACCTGGACCTTCCCTGCTGTCCTGCTGTCCTGCTATCCTCTCTCTACAGTTACAGAAAGAATGTCTTAGGTGCACTGTTGACACACATTGTTCATATTGTAACTTTATCATACCTTTACCCCAAGTAAGTCATTTAACTTCTGAATATCAAGATCTTATCCATAAAATGAGCATACTAGTAATACCTATTTAAAGCCTGCTTAATAGATAAACTGTGAAAAGTTCTTAGTGCAGTTCACTGTATCACTGTCTTCCTGTTAATCAACGATTTGCTCGAGTGGGCCCAGTAACGTCTCATTTATCCTAGCCTTGAGATTTTAGCAGCCTCTCTTTACTTGTCTTTCCCAACGGTGGTGTCACATTAGAGGCTCCTCAGGGTCAGGGGAATGAGACCCATAATTGTTACTGTACTTGGCATATGAATACACCATGGGGATCTTGCCAGGCTCTCCTATGCAGGCAGTAAACTCTCAGTAGCTTGCCAGGTTCTCCAAGAGGGAGAACTAGGCTATCAGATGTCGCAGGGCTGCTATAAAATTCTTAGCAAGAGATATTCTTTCTACATTAGTCCCTTGAAAAAGGAAGTGCCGAAAAGGGACCCTGTAATACTTCTGTATAATTTTCTGTATGAAATCAGTAAAGAAACTACAAATAAGTTTCTTTAAATAAATAGATTGATAAACATGTTGTTCAAAAACCAATTATATCGTACATTATGTAAATTATTCCTTACTATGGCATGAATCAATGCAATTCAAACAAAACTTTTTGGGGACTATGTGGGATAAAATATATTTTAAAATCAATAGGTGGCTATATCTAAGTTAATTCAGAAAGACTGGTGTGAAGAATCTAGTTATATAAAATATTTCAGTACATTTAAAGATGTAACATGTAATACAAGATTTTATTAACCCCAGAATAGCAACAAATGGATTAGAAAGAAAAAAAGGAAGAGAAGAAAGAAAGAATGAAAGAAAGAAAGAAAGAAAGAAAGAAAGAAAGAAAGAAAGAAAGAAAGAAAGAAAGAAAGAAAGAAAGAAAGAAAGAAAGAAAGAAAGAAAGAAAAACAGAGAGAGAAGGACTCATATTTCATACCATTCACAAAAGTTAATGTGAACAGTTACTGTTCAAAATTCCAACAGTTACTGAACAAAAATCGCATTCAAGCAGTGTTTTGCAAGAAAGAACTCTATTTCAGAATACTGTGCACAATGAAAGTTAGCTGCAAAGCCTCAAGAAAGTGTGAGTTTTAGGGCAATAAAACTTGATATTTGGAGGCAACAGTGAAGATTCATTCAAAGTTGAAATAAGAAAAACTTCTACAGATATAAAATAAGTTCAGGCAAAGACTGGAAATTTGGTGGGAAATATATTCTTAACAAAGAACTGATGCTTATACTATCTGCAATTTTTCTGATAATGGATAACACCATAACTTTTTAGCGGCTGCCTTAGTTGCAAACAGAAAGTTCTAGGCCAGAATACCTTCCTTTATGACTCAACGTGTCAATTATGGTTTTAATTTATCCTTCCACTATACAAACATACCCAGAAGCAAGAAATCATTTATTTAAATAAGAAATAAAAATCAAATCTCTGTGTCTCTTCTGTTGAATTTGTGTTAATAGTCAAATTTCTCAAACTCTAAAACCTCTCAATACCCACTCTTATACTAATGATATCCCATTTCAGTTATGCTGTATAAACAGGATTTAAAATGAGAAAAATAGTATTTGCACAGAAATCCTTCCTGTCTGTTGATTAAATCCAATCAATCATAATAAACCCCACACACATTAGTGTTCTAATTTACACTGTAGGGAGTCTTGCCTAGAATCAAGTATATATTTATGTTGATAGCAAAATATTAAAATAGACAATATCTGAATTAATACCTTGTGATTTCAGGTAATACTGCCTTAAAGTGACATAAAGAAAAACATACATTTGATTAAAAGAATTGTCAGGTGTTCTTTAAAAATAAAGCATCTAACAAAGCCACATACTTCTTTCTATGACATTTATTAAGTATTAATTATGCCAAACATTATAGGCTGGTGATAGGCAAGGCAATGGCACAGAATAAGAACTACTCCTATTCAAATTTACCTATATCCTAGTATAAAGTAACATTGGCTCACTATTCTGTGTGTGTGGTGTTAGGGATGAAAGGCAGGAATTCTCATCTATGAGGCAGGTGCTATTCAGCTGAATAACATCCACATTACTTTTAAGATATATTTATAAAATAGAGAAGGGATCACTAAGAAAATGAATCAGTCAGGATGGGAGATGCATGCTGAAAGTAGGTAATGGACCAAATTAATGACTTCTCAGTGTCTATGTTGCAAGCCATATGCTCAAAGGTAGAGAAAGAGTATGGGAAATATTGTCTGCCATGGAGGCAGGGGGAGGGTGGGAAAGGGGGGGTATACCAGGGATATTGGTGTTGGGGAATGTGCACTGGTAGAGGGATGGGTGTTTGATCATTGTGTGATTGTAACCCAAATGTGAAATCTTGTATCTATATCAGTGATTCAATAAATTTTTTTAAAAAGAAAAAATTGTTTTAAAGATATATTTATAAAATCATGAATAAAAGAAGGAAAAAGTATTCTCTACTAAAAATCATTCACTTATCTACCAAATATTTATTGGCACACACTATGCCACAAAAATGGTGTAATATGCTTGACATATATCAGTGATATATCTCTAATTCTTTTTTTTCTTAATTTCTTTTATATCTCTAATTCTTAATAGAGAAATGTTTTAGAGTTACTCAGAATGATTAATCATTTTTAATTTTAATAAAGAATTTGGAAATTACATGGGTTCGCAAACTTTACAATCCATAGTGCCAGTACCCCTATTGCTAAATGAGTCTGGTTTTTTGTTTGTTTGTTTGTTTTCTTTTTGGGTTACACCCGGTGATGCACAGGGGTTACTCCTGTCTCATGCACTCAGGAATTACTCCTGGTGGGCTCGGGGGACCATATGGGATGCTGGGAATCGAACTCGGGTTGGCCACATGCAAGGCAAATGCTCTACCCACTGTGCTATCTCTCCAGCCCCAAGAGTCTGGTTTTTGATATTAGGTTAGTGGGCAATATATCTTTATTTCCAAGGCAAGTAATTTGGAGTTTTGAAAAAATAACAAGATTATGAGTTTATCTCATTTTTTTAAAGTGGGCAGAGGCTGGAAAGATAGTACAAAGTAAGACATAGGGTACTTGTCTTTCATATGGTGGACTCAGGTTCTATCTCAAGCATCCCATATGGTCCCCCAAGTCCCTCAAGGAGTGATCCCTGAGTAAGCCTGGAGTAAGCATTGCTGGAAGTGTTCCCATCTCCAATACAAATACACACACACACACACAAACATCAAAATAAGGCAGCAGGAGACAAAAATTCACAATAACATAATTATACCTCATATTTGCATATCATAACTCATGTTTGATCTCTTTAAATAAATGGAGGGATTAATAACATTAATTACTTGTTCAAAGTCAAGATGAGCTATAATTCTCAAGGTTTGAAATACCTCGCTTTTCTATATGGTTCCCTTCTAAGTTTATGTGACTTATTCAAAAAATCTTTTAGAAAACAAACTAATTCTAAAATAGAATCATGCACTAAAATTACCTCTTTAGCCCTCTGGCTCAAAACCCCACACTAGATTCTGAATTCCATGGCACTATAAACCAGGTCTTCTTATTTCATCCCTTCTTTTCTTTTTTTTTTCTTTTTTTTTGCTTTTTGGGTCACACCTGGCGATGCACAGGGGTTATTACTCCTGGCTCTGCACTCAGGAATTACCCCTGGCCGTGCTCAGGGGACCATATGGGATGCTGGGATTTGAACCCGGGTCGGCCGCATGCAAGGCAAACGCCCTACCCGCTGTGCTATCTCTCCAGCCCCTCATCCCTTCTTTTCTTAATCAAGCACAAGTCCAGACCCAGAGGAGTAGCCCAGTAATTGTCACTAAGGTAGTTGAAAAAATTATTAATTCGTCAAGGAGCTTTATTCTGGCCATAATCTACCTTTTAAGAAGCAAACAAAGAAAAACCAAAATAAAGCCAGTTTCTCTGAACAGTTAGACCACAGTAAATAATGACTTCCACGAAAAAGAAACAAAAAGGAAATATGCAATATTTGTCCTCAAGTGATATATTAATATCAAATGAAAGTGGGTAAAAACATGAAAAATTAGAAGGAAATAAGAATAACCCAATACAATTTGCTCTGATTAACAGAAAAAGAAGGAAATGACCAGGAAAGAAAATAATTAATCAAAACAGCTTCCAGGGAACAAAGATTTTGAAACTTGGGGTAAAAATGATAAAATTCCTTTGGCAAAGATGGGAACTTTTGAGCAAGTCTCCGAAAGGGAGATGATGTCAAATGGGACATCCAGACTCCACATTAAATAACCATGAATTAAACAGTGAGAAAAGTCCTTTCACATTGCTTTCAACCCAGGAAAAGTCTCTGATGCTAATATGTCTTTAATGTCTCGACACTTGCCCTTTGTGAAAAAGAAGCTTAGACTTCGTTCAGTGCCTTTATAGACAATGCATCAAGTAAGAATTCAACAATTTTCTTCCAATTTCATTATATTAATCTTTCAGGTTCTAAATACTGTCATGTTTTAGAACAATTCCTTTAGAACATATTTTCAGTCTTTTGGGCAAAAGTAATGAAAATAGTAATATCAGACATCAAAATAAAGAGTGTGCCTGTTACTTCCTGCAGAAACAAGATTGAATATGACCCAGAAAGAGTGGCCTACTCTACTGCATTGAGAATTTGACAATTACAAAGATATTCAGTCTGATGAAGAAAATCACACAGGGTTCCGAAATTATAGTAAGTCCTGAGTTTAATCACTCCCTAAGAAAAATGAGCATGACTCTCAGATATGACTCCATACAGGAAAAGGGAGGGTCTTGCCAAGTAGTACTGAAAATATCACAATGGATGTGACACCACAGTGCTGTAAACAAGACCTCCATCTAGAAAAATAAAAACAGCAAGGCTCTTAGAACAAACTGACAGGCGTGCTTGATGCCGTTGTCTCCATCTGTTATCACCTTTCCTTCCCAGCAGTAAGTTCCTTCTGCCTATTCTATCCCCTCAGCACAGAGATAGTTTTGGTTTGTTTTCTGTCCCCCAAATTTCTAATAACATATCAAAAGATATTCCTAGTACAGATTTTCTCCTTAGTTGCATAATAATTTCATACACTAGATGGAGCCAACTTTATAATAATTTAGGATTCATCCACAGGATTTGTGTTGCATTGAAAAAACTAAATCCATATACAAAGTTATGGTAGATACTGTAGATTACTTATATACATTTTCATTTAAATTTCTTAAATGGGAGAAAATAAAATTTTCCATTCTGTATATTTTCTGTAACTCAATAGCACTGTAGCACTGTCATAGCTCTGTCGTCCCATTGTTCATCGATTTGCTCGAGCGGGCACCAGTAATGTCTCCATTGTGAGACTTGTTGTTACTGTTTTTGGCATATTGAATACTCCACGGGTAGCTTGCCAGGCTCTGCTGTGCGGACGGAGCAAGGTTACAGAAATGATACTCTACAAAGACTGGCAAGGTAGTACAGTAGGTAGGACGCTTGCCTTGCATGTGGCCATCTCAAGTTTGTTCTCAAGCATCCTATATGGTCCCATACAGAAGGTATATGGTTATTTATTTAACAGGCTTTTACTAAATAGTTGATTTTAGGCATTTTTTTCCTATGTGAATTACTTTTTAATTTAACCTTAAAAGATTAGGAATACAGGAATACAATGAAATAGAAATTGCAAAGTCTAAGTCATTATGTTATAGAAGGATAATAGTAAATAATTTACCTAACTGTTCAAGGAACTTCAGGTCAGCTGTAACGCTTATACCTCTTTTGTTTTAACCCTTCACTCTCATTTACCACATCTTACCTACAACCAAAATACAATCCCTTCACATCTTCTCTTCCCTCCATCGTACAGTACTCAAATCAATCATTGCTAAGTTGTTGTCCCCATTTCCTTCAACTCATCCTACAACTATTACTAAAAAATTTTTAATGAAAGTATAGTTTTACTGATTTCATACAACTATTTTTATTACAGTTAATGGTATAGTAATGGAGAATGAATATATTACAATATCTTCGATTGTCTATCAAGTAAACTTAATTTTGTTAGACTCAACTATTAGAACTATTCTAACCAAGACTAACAGAGCACTAATCCTTTAACCCTAATTGTGCACTCTCCCTTGCTTGCTCCTCTTGTTTGGAGTACTCTATCATATTCACCATATTTTTGTATCAAAAAACCAACACATTCATTACATAAAATAAAATGAGCACCATTATGAAATCAAGCAACTAGATTAAGATTAATCCTGAGATTGTAAATTGGTACAAAGACTTTGGAAAATGATTTGCAATATATACCAGAGCTGAATATATTCATACTACAACACCCATTAATTTTATTTCTAGGTACAAATCAAATATGTATGGATATTCACATAAATCATACAGTAATAATGTTCAAAACATTAATATAATTATATTCATTATAATGTCAAATTATGATGAATTTGTTCATTATAATGCCAAAGTGTAGGCAATTAAACTGTCCATCAAGAATGGAAAAATACAGATGTAGTCATATATTGGAATAATCTGTGAGTAAAGAGTAACATGCAATTAAAATTTTTTAAAATTTTTTTCAACATTTTTCAAAATATCTGGAAAAATTCAAGTACTTTTCAGACAGAAGACATGTTGTATAATCCCATTTATGTAAAGTTAAATAACATCCAGGCATGATTCATCTATGATGTTAGAAATCAGTGTACTTATTATACTTAGAACAATGGCACAAGGTGTCAACAAAATTTATCTCATAGACTTTTGTTAATAGATTTCCATGGAGTATTGACTTATGATGAAAATTCATAAAGGAAGACACATGAAATGTATATTTTTCTATAGGAATATTATGCTTTGATGAAAAGGATTACTAAAACATATTTTAAGTTAACCATTACTTAAGAGTATTTGTTTGTAAACCTTCATTGCTATTTTTTTCTTTCTTGGTCAGGGGGATGGGAAAGGAAACACCCAGCTATCCTCAGGGCTTACTCTTAGTTCTGCACTCAGATCATTCCTGGTGTTGTCTAGAGTTTGTAAGTGGTAGTGGGGATCAAAACAGAATTGGCCACATGTAAGGCAAGTGTCTTACCCTTACTCTATCTCTCCTGCCCCCTTCCCTACTTTCTTAAGGAAAATTATCCACAAACCCCCTAAATGCTAGATTCTCTATCTAAACTCCTAAAATTACAAACGTATTATTAACAAAATTGTATGCATAGTTTCCAAAGTTTATTGTTTAACCACTGATCACAGAATAAGTTACTCATGACTTCTCACAAAACATTATATGTAGCTAATCGTAAATATTTCTGGGACTGAAATAAGTTTTACCCCTTCCAAAGTCAGTATGTTTCTCTCTGACAGCGTTAAATAGCTGCTGTTGCATTATTTAAATAGTGACCACATTTGGCAGTATGTTGGGGGTCAGTACATTTTTATTGATATTTTATTTTTATATACACACACTTTTTCTGCACTTCCTAAAATATATACATTCGTGAAAACAACATAACAATTAGATACAAAACAGGTCCACTATCTCAAAACAATTCCTTGGTTGCCCAAGGAATTCTTTCTGTTTTGGGAGGGTGAGGTGTCTGGCCACACACAGCAGTGCTCAGGAGCTTAGGGATCACTTCTGGTGGCACACAGGGGGCAAACTGGGGTTGAATGTATGCAAGGCAAATTAACTGCCTTGAACCCAGCACTCCCTCTCCAGCCTCTCAACAACTCTCCTTTCACCCCCCAGAAACCCCACTATTTGTTTCTCTAGCTCCATCTTTTCCACCATGTCATTAAAATTGAGTCATGTGAAACATGCATGGGTTTTCGAGTCTGGCCCCTCTCCTTAAGCGACTGTGCTCGAGATCCATCCAAGTGGTTACAGGTATTACTGGCTCCTTTTCACGCCAAATATAATGCTGTTGAATAGAGGAAGCAAGGTTTATTTATCCTTTTTACTTGTGAAAGGACATTCGTGGGACTGCGTCCGCTTTCTAGAGATTACAAACAAGGCTGCTGTCTTTAAGATTTAACTAAGATGTTTTCCAATGACTTGCCCAAGGTCAGCTGCACTGGTGAGAAAATGAAACAGTACACATTCACAATTGGGGGTTGGGGAGACCAAGGGGGAAGAGACTGACTATGGGAAGAATAGTAGACCATTTTTCTGCTATGTCAATGAAATCCAGCTCACTATATTTTCTCTAAAGAGACTTACAGCTAACTCTTCTATATTTAGTGCACATTAATGGGCCAGAGTTCAGAACTATCCAACTAAAGCATTTTTCTAAAGGCCGCTTCTTGCCAATGTGACCCTCTGGCTGCCCTATTATAAATAGCGAGCGTGTCTGCATCTCTGTCCAGCCCTTTATCAGTGCTGTGTATATTCTGCCCTGCTGCCTCTGCCTTTCATATGACCTCCTGGGCTCACCTGTGATGCGCTGAGGAGACAGCAAGTGACAGGCCCAGCACTCAAGGGCCCCCAAGCATGCCAGGAGCAGGGCAACTTCAACAATTACGTGCAGCGGTGGTGATACAATTTTTTCTATTGATTTAAACACTAAAGGCATATGTCCAATTCCTCAGGAGCAGAGTGCCCACCTCACAAATTTCCACTAGCTGGCACTTCAGGCTGTCTGTCTATGGAGCCTGAGCCTCGTGGCCAAGGCTGGGGCTACATGGAAAGGAAAGGTCCAAAAACAACGTTTCAGAGAAGTATCTGAGCTGCACTTGCCACCAAGCTGGAGAAAGCATGCTAGTTCTAAGCCGTCGAAATGCAAAGGAATAGGCAAACTCTCTCTGCCTTGAGGATATTAGTATCTCCATGACAGTCCCTAGGAAAACTCTGAGCATGCCCATGCTAAGCATTTCACATGAAATACCTTGTTTTGATCCTGGTAGCAACCTTCTAAGCACTACTCTTGTGATGTCCTTTTACCAATGAGTAAAAGGCGAAACTCTTGAGACTTGCTCTTAAGACTTGCTGAATGATTTGCAGAGAAGGAATTCAATTCAAGAAGGTCTGATCTGAACGCTATGCTTTCTAATTTCTAGGATTTTATTCTTTTTGTTTGTTCTGTTATCTTTTATAACATGTATCAAACACAAGGACACATGTTTCTGATGCACAGGTTCAATCATTGAACTGCATCCCTGGTCCTAGCCACCAATGTTCTTAATTTAGAGATTATATCACCTAAAACTCTATAATAGGTATATATATATATATATATATATGCTTGTTTAAATACTAAAATAATCATTACTATATATATTTTAAGAAATAACTAAGACATCTCCTTTCCTTAACTTTGCCCAGAAATTGAGAAAAAGAATTCTACAAATTAAAAATTAAGTACAAAGTTTTAATCTTTTAGGCTTACTCTTTAACCCCTTGTTCTCCCTTGAACATATATCTCGCTTGCATACAGCCAACCCATATTTGATTCCCAGATTCCCGTATGGTTCTCCAAGCATCGTCAGGGGTAATTTCTACATGCAGAGCCAGGAGTAACCCCTGAGCATCATTGGGTATGACACAAAATCCCCCTAAAATAAATTAAATACAATTTTAACCTTTACGTGGCAAATATTTTCTTTGCTTTGAAATATGCCTGAAAAATATTTCAAAGTAATTTGAAATATGCTTTGAAAAAATTGTAAAGGTACAGATAGACAAAACTCCATTGAATGTATACAGGCACAGGTTGGGAATCCCTGGGATTCTTGTAACTGACTATTATCTGCAAAGGGCTTTGATGAATACAGGAACAAAGTATTATAAGAACTCAGATAAGGAAGTCCTAGGTACCAAAGACCTAAAGACTAAGAATGAAAAGACCCTCAAGGGGGATGGGGGGGCAATACATGCTTCAGAAAACCGGTGCTAGGCAAATCATATCTAAAGAAGAAAGAAAAGGAAGCAAGTCACTGAAATACTCCAGAGAAGAAATTCTTAATTCTAGAAAGGGTGTGATAAGAATGTGAGTCCAGGCTCTAGGATCAAAAAGGAACTGGGTTGAAATCTAAGTTTCTCTTTCTTTACCCTTGAAACCAAGATGGAATTATTAAAATGAAAATAAGAAGAGCCCAATCTCATGTCAAGAGAGCCTGAAATAATGCATGCATGTTTGTAGTGGCATACGACCATCAGCACCATCCTCATGACCAGTGCTAACATGGTCTCACAAAAGGAACTTCAATATAACAGAGCTGAACTCCTGGAATCATGTTTGTGCCAATATGCTACATTCTTATGAAAACCTATTACTGCTTCTCTTCCAAATCAAGTCCAGTGTAAAAAGTTCACTGTATCACTACCACTGTTACCCTGTTGTTTGTCAATTTGCTTGAGCGGGCACCAGTAACATCTCCATTCATCCCTGTCGCATGTTAGTGTAGCCCGATGGTGTACTGGGGGTTCCTTCAGGATCAGGGCAATGAGGACTGTCATTGTTACTGGTTTTGGCATATCAAGTATGCCATGGGTAGCTTGCCAGGCTCCACCACGTAAAAAGTGTAAAAAGTTACCTCCAAAAATACTTCCCTTGTAAACTCCTGGTAAATTCACACACTATGATTTAGTCTAGTCAATCACATGAAATATTATGTGAGCAAACCTAGAGAGGTGAAAAAGCAGAAATCAATCATGACAATGATCAAAATATTTGGTGAATTTTCTTTGAAGGGGGGCTTGTTTTTTTAACATCAGTGTCCCCTCTTCTCTTCAGTTTAGAGGATACTATTAAGAACTATTCAGATGTTACTTACTATTGTCTGTCTTATTATATTCACAACAGAGTATGGAAAACAAAATTATTCCAAAGTCTTTCTGAATCTTAGTTCACTTGTCACTACTTTTAGCATGTTATTATCAATCACAATGGGGAAATGGTACAAAATATTCTACCTAACCCTTCTTTATCACTGTGCTTCTAGTAGTAATTATATTTGCAATTATTTTTTGGCCTCAGACTAATATTAAAATAATATGCAGGAATCCATCTATGAATGCTCAAGGATATGTGTAGACAATATTTTGTTTTGATTCCTCAGCCATGGTAATAGACAGGACATTCATAAAACCCTTGCTCTTAAAAATATTCCAAGGCCAGACAACACTTGCCAGTCAGCTCTGGAAAAATACAGTCATAAGAAACACATCCGTGCTCATCTTCCCCAGAAATCCGGCCGAGGTAGCTGCTTCTTTCTGCCACCTAACCCAATACCATCTATAAAAATCATAATCCCCTTTCCTTTAAAAAGATGAAAACACAGCCATTCCATTAATCCCCCGTGAAATAAAAAAACTACTACAAATTCACCCAACTTCCTTTCGGCTTTATATTTGTTCCCCTGAAAAAGCCTAAAAGTAAGTGAGCTCATTCCATCAAAAATGAAAATAAGTGGTAGAAAACTCCATTGTGCTAAAACAAAATGTAGAAGAACTTGTGTATGAGTTTGGGACAGAGGAACAAATCAAGGCTGATGAGAGGATAATCTTGAGAGCACATCATTAAACATGAATGTGATGTTAACATGACAGGCTGTGAAGTATGTGAATGTGGCAACTAGAAAAGGCTAAACGTCTCGCCAGAATCAAAGCAAAGATTCATGTTAGAAAGGAGTTTCCTAAAGGCTTTCAAAAAACCCTGATAAACCTCCAATTCTCAAAAAAAAAAAAATACAACCAAAACAGTCTCTGAGGTATGCACAGGGAAACAGAAAAGTGATCTAAAACTTGTCGTATGTGAAAGAAACTTCTATCAGCAGAAAGGATCATTAGTTACTAATGTCAGTAACACAGTCCACTTAGTCTAAATGAATTATTTTCATACTTTGTTTCTCTACTTGAGAGTCATTCATTCCTACAAGCAATGCATTCTAGGCATTAAGAACAGAAAGAACCCTTAGACTCAAATTACCTGGCTTTATCACCTACTAGCTCTAAGCTTCCATTCTACCATCTATGAATGGGGTGAGAGTTCAATAAGTCAAAGCAAATAAAACATTAACACTATGCCTGGCCTTGACACCATTTCAGTGTTTTTTATCTGGAAAGTCTATTTTTATTGGGAGGGAAGCATGCAGAATATGTATTTCCAGTGTGCCACCAGTACTATTTTATGACAATGTTTGCTCTGATATTATTCACCCTAACAAAAATTTAGCTCTAGCCCACAGATACCATGCTAGCAGATGAGACAATGGCTTAAACAGAGACAGAGTCCTTGCCCTCCACCTGGCTCCCAGTGTCCGTCTATGGGGTAACCAATATTTATTAAGATCTGATTTTTCAGATGCTTTCTATGCTTTTAAAATCATTTACATGTTTTTAATTGCACAAATATTTACAAAATATTTTCCGAGAAACAAAGACCGGACTTAACCATGGGTAGAAAGGGGTGAGAAAGGCATGTCTTTCTTTAGAAATGAGTTCACAGACATGGTTTCAAGTGTAAAAGCAACTGACCTAATTGACACAATTAGGAGCTGAAATAAAAGTCATATCTACATACCAAGCAGGATGCTGGCAGCTCTGCTCTCTGTGATCCCCACACGACAGGCAGTATGCCAGCCAGGTGTGTGAGCAGCACAACCACAAGGGCATGACCCTCAGTGAATACTAGTGAAAGATGAATGTGCACCCATGGCCAAGAAGCACGACCCCGAGAGAGCTCTCGTATGAGCAGCACCGCAACCTCCAATGAGCACTGCAAGCAGAACATGCGTGAGCTTCTAACTGAAGCTTGCAATTCCCGGCAAGCACTACGCTCAAGTGTGTAAGCACTGTGGCCACATGTACAAGCATCACACCACACTTGGTGAGAGTACCACAAATAGGATGTGTGATAACCACAGCCAAGCCTGTTTACCACCAATAACAGTAAAGAGGGGAGGAGTAAGGACTGGAAGAGAAGGGAGGGTGGGGATGGGGGTCAAGATGGGTCAGAGCAAAGTTACATCAGCAAATCCCAGCAAGTTCTCTTCAGGGTTTCCCCCTGGCCGTCGCCCCCTTGGCCCACAGCTCTCCTCCCCAACAGCTGCAAGACTCACTCCTGAGTTAACTCACACTCAGGTTCAAAAGGAACCTCGGAAGCAAACTCAACATACCGGCCTCAAATGAAAGAAAAAGACCGCCTGGTTTTATTCTTCTTCATAGAACATACAACCCCAACCAGAATGTAAATATTTCAGCCTGTTTTATTCACTGTTCTATTCACAGCACAGGAACAATGCCTGGCCGAGAGTACAAACTAAATGCTTGTTGGATGAATGAGCCCAGTCTTTTCTCTACCTACACACAACCTCTCAAGGAAGTTTACAACCCTGTGATTGGGAGAGAGGGACACTGGGGAAGTCGGGGGGAGGGGGGAAGTTCCCTGCCTGTCAATGTGTGGCATGTGCTCAAGCAGCACCATGAGTGGGGATAGAGCCCCGATGTGGCATTAATAACAGATTCTAGAAAAAAGGGATACAAGAGGTGTTTAATCTGTATCACAGAGGCAAGAGCAGGCGGGAAGAATGGGGTGAACAAGACACCAAACCATTCCAGATCAAGTATTGGGCCACTGAATTTCTCCTGGGATATGAAAAGCCCAAACTCTATGTGAAAATGGGTGATTTCACATTTTCACAATTCAGGGTTGTTTTTAATTCCAGCAGTCAACACTGTCATCCAGCAGCAGAGGGGTCTGAGCAGACGGACAGGGCCCAGCCCAGCAGTCATGAGGGCCTTCTCTAGTCATTCTTCAGGGGCCACGGCAGAGCACTACGCAGGGACTGAAGACTCTCTCTCAGGGTCTTTGCCATTGGCAAATAATTTCCGAGGAACTCATAAAAGCTTAATTCTCCCCCTAGAAGCAGAATAAATAACTATTCTGATAAATAAGCTTTTAAGTTCTGAATGCATAAGAGAAAGCCAATCAATCATAGGTAAAAAACAAGATTCTCCATACATAAGTTTCTATGAAGAATCACCACACACACACACACACACACACACACACACACACACAAAGAAAAAATAAATTGCAGAATTCTGAATGGTACTAGAATCAAGTAGACTCTAAAATAGGTCAGAGAAAGAGCTAAATCCTTGCCAGGCAAAAAATAAAATTACCCAAGGAGGAAAAACCTCATTCTCCTACTTTTATTTATATATACCTGGTTTCTTCCTTACAGGACTTAAAATTGGCTTACGTAGAGGCACACAAGATGAAACAACAGAAAACTAATGTGCATGAGCAAAGAAAATAAGATAAAGAAAAAAGAATTCAAAGGGAAAAAAATGAAATGACCCCTAAGATTATATTCATTCAAAATGCAAATAAGTCTGCATGTTTTTTCAGAAGGGAGTTGTAAATGGTTTTCTATGCCAGAGGCTGAGACCAGTATCTATTATAGGTCAGGCAGGTAAAGTGAAGGAATAAAACAAACTGAAGGGTGCCAGTTTATCTTAAAGAAAACAGCATTGCATTTGTGAATGCGGTGGTTGCCATGGAAACAGACAAACCAGTGTTGCCAAATCTTTTTCAATAGATATAAGAAATTCAAACACACTTGTACAAAATCTTTAATTTTCCGATACTGGCAAACTAGTCCATTTTTTTTTTTTTTTTTTTTGGTGATGGTGGATGGTGAGAGAGTTAATTTAGAAAAGAAAAAAAAAGTGTGTGGGTTAAAGGAAACAAGTCTGTGACCAGAAAGAGGAAGAAGACATGATCAGTTCCATGACTAACCATATCCATAAAATAAAAACCCAAAGTCGTGTAGAAGTACAGTCATTTGTG
The DNA here is from genome assembly GCF_027595985.1 of Sorex araneus. Lineage (NCBI taxonomy): Eukaryota > Metazoa > Chordata > Mammalia > Eulipotyphla > Soricidae > Sorex > Sorex araneus. The sequence goes on along the minus strand of NC_073305.1, from coordinate 67,511,522 downwards.
GTATTGAAACTAAAGAAACACTTCTCTAAAGAGTCTTCCTAAAGACCTACAGAGAGCAATAAAGCATGCACAAGACAGGCAGGCTTCCGTGCAATCAAGATCCACCAGACTATCTTATCATAACTGTCAACACAGGCATAAGAACATAATTGTGGGAGACAGAGGTGGGACAGGGGCAAGCTAATTCTCATGAATAAATATTTCTGTTCACCAGGCATAAATTTTGCGCCAGATTTACCTTAGCCATTTTTTCCTACAATGGTACCTTTTGATAAATATGGAAATTCTTACATCTTTCTTCAAAGATACTTGGAAAACCAAAGCAAACTAGTATACCAGGGAAAATGACTTTTTTAAATAACATTCCCTTCTTCCATCACTGTTTCAGAGTATTCTCTGAAATAAGTCAACATCCAGACTGCAATTCATGAAACACTGGCTTTTTGGAGCATTTGATAAATATTAAGTAGAACTTGAGTCAAGGATACATTCCCTGACAGGAATTGGCATATTCTATGGGACCAACAAATTCAAGGCCTTTTGTTTCACTGGCCAGTTCAGCAGGCACTGAGTCTGAAGGTTGAGTGCTGAAGAACCTGGCATGTCTCCTGTCACCAGCCAAGGTAGATGAAAGGTAGATCAAATGTCTCCACAAAAGGAACATTCTTCTGTTCTGTTCTTTATCACAACAAAAGGACAATCAAGTTCTAGGCTACATCGAATCGTGCCAGGAAATCCCTGAGGTTGGTGATAAGAGCTTTGGATTCTAAACAGAACTAGACATTTCTTGAACTTCTGTAGTTGTATTTCTTGCATCTTTCCCATCTTCCCAGGGTACACTTAGTTCTGCATAATACTTGACAATACAAATTTGTTCAAATCTGACTAGGATGCAAGGCAAAGCTTGGCAAGCTACCCGTGGCGGGTGTATTAGATATACCAAAAACAGTAACAAGTCTCACAATGGAGATGTTACTGGTGCCCGCTTGAGCAAATTGGTGAACAACGAGACGACCACGCTACAGTGCTACAGTGCTGACTAGGATGTTAGGAAAAACTCTGAACAGAATTCAAATTAATTTTGATTGTTTTAAGAGATTAAGGAGACAGCATAAAGGCCACTGTAGTACAATGATAGTTTTGCCTTGCAGATGGCTGACCCAGGTTCCATCTCAGGCACCCCAAATGGTTCCCCACACAACAATGGGAGTGACCCCTGAGTACAGAGCCAGAAGTAAGCCCCAAGCATCACTCCAAAATTTAAAAAACACGTATTGTTTTATGCATAATTTTGTTTTGAAGATTACCAGGGGACCATAAAAAAACTGCATCCCTATCAATAAAGCCACATAGTAGCACACAGAATGCACACCAAGCCTCAAAACTCCATCAGCTGACCTAACTGACCAAGAGAGCCTGCTTCACACCAGCCTCATCTGGGATAGCCACTTCTCAGGCAACTTTTGAGAAGACTCCTACCCAGTCCTCCACCTTCATCTTCAACCATTTCCACAAGCAAACACTAGGTTTGATGAAGACAGTGTATCAAATTATTATATTTAAGCAATTTATTCACCATAAAAATGTAAGACTGTATATTGTCCCTAGAATTGTTTGGTTATTTACCAGTTTCTTCCCATTCCTTTTCAATCATTGATGAAATTTTATAGCACTGTGCCCATAATTCAGTTTTCACTAGAGACCTCTGAGTGGGCACGATTTTGTACACCCTAATGATTTTCAAGAAATGCATATGTTGTAGTAGCTGAAATAACTAGCTCGGATTCTTCATAAAATGCTATTTGAATAATGAACTTCATTAATATGTAAGTATTACTATAAGTTACCATTATGCCCAACTCTAGAGGATACCATTTCAACCCTAAGTCCATTATAAATTAACTTGGCATTTAACAAATAATTATGTTGGGGGGCAGAGCAATAGTACAGTGGGTAGGGTGTTTGCCTTGCATGCAGCTGACCCGGGTTCAATCCCTGGCATCCCATATGGTCCCCCAAGCACCACCAGGAGTAAGTCCTGAGTGCAAAGCCAGGAGGAACCCTGAGCATTGCTGGGCTTGACCTAAAAGAAGCAAAATAAATAAATAAAATAATTGTGTGACATCTAATATGTGCCATAAAAGAATTATGTTCCCCGAAATTTACCTGTGCCCTATTGGTGATTAGAGGAAATTTTTTAAAAAGCATAAATAACAAAAGCCCTTCATCATCTTAGCAGAGGCACTTTGGTATATTTGTCTTTTTTCTTTGTACTTGTAAGACAACTATATCTGCTATCTCCACTATTCTGCCTGACCTATTTATCTAAAGTTGGCTTTTAAATTGAACTGTACTTCTAAATCAAATATGCTTACTTTAAAAAATGGGGGGGGTGGAGTTTACCAAATTGACTCAATCTTTTAACATTTATTGAGCACACACTATCAGGTCAGCATTATACTCAGTGACATAACAACTTAGAATACTCACAATAGACTGTGCTAAACCACCAAGAGCATTTCTGAAAGTTTCCAAATTTGGCACAGTTGCAACATTTCTTGCCCTCAAGATTAATTACTATTTTCATTCCAGCTCTAAGATTTGTTAAAAATATAAATTATATAAATAGCACATTTGGAAAAGAAAATGGACTTGTATTATTAGTCTACCATAAATTACAGCTTCAAGAATTGCATTCTGCCCTTATCTGTCAGCTTTTCAAATATTGTGCCACTGAAATTAACTTCACACAACAAAGCCGTATTTGAATATTTCTAAGTAGTAAATACACACATTAAAGTGTCAGGAAGACTGCCTTCTAATTTCCCTCTTTATTTCTCCCTACAGTTATTTTAAGATTTGATTTTTGTGTGAAAATGGATTTAAGAGTTTAGTAAACTACTGGAAGAAACAGAATATTGGGCTCAATTAGGTGTGTGTTATACACACATATATAGATATATCCCTCATATATAACATATATAACATATATATACATATATCCCTCAATTTTCTCTTCTATGAATGTGACATGTCTTATTCTGGTTTGGGTCAATGCAAAATTGATTTAAGCAGGCACTAGAAGCTGCTTCAGCTTCCACCCTCTCTCCCCCTTTGATTATATATGGAGAAACAATGAAATGAAAACAATGGGACAAAAATCAAAGGAGACATATAATAACATGTATGAAACTACTGAAAATTTATGTTTCATTCTCTTAAAGAAAATACTGGCTAAGTCATTATTCAGCTTCCAAACCAACACGGGGTGGGCAATGCTGGAAAAGATCACATCTTTAGGCAGCACAAACTCTGAAAAACAAGTGTCTTGCTATTTTAATAATTTCTGGGCGCTAGTTAAGCCTGGGTCAGAGTTCTGTCCCGATCTTATTACCTGAGAACGTAACATGATAAAGGAAGGAATCCAGCTCATTCAGACAATTACTTTGCTGAAACTTCACAGTGGTTCACCTGTTTTTACACTCCAGAAAGCTTGTTTGAGGAGTCAAAGTGAACCCTAGAATTTTCCCACCAAAGCACAGTTCAAAGAAGAGGATACACATCCTTGCAAAGAGGATTAGAAGCAAGCTCTAACCTCACAGTCTGAATTCACCTGGAATAAGGATACAGATCTTTGCAATCTAACATTTTATCTCATTCTACTTCCTCGCTGGTATCAGCAAGAAAAAGTTCCTTAAGTTACTGACCTGGTTGGCTACAGAAAATTTTGCACCCCTCTGCCAAACATTTAAATACTGATAGTCCAAAAAGAAAGAACTGCATTACCCTTCAACTTCACACAGCCCTTAGCTTGAGACCTTAGAGGGATATAATTATTTCTTAGGTGATATATGCAGACTTTTATTTTTAACATGGAATGTTTTCATTTTTTTTAGGAAACTCAACTGAAATACATGAGACACACACACACACACACACACACACACATCTTTCTTGAGTAGGACTGCATGTAGGACAGGTCAATTTTCTCCTTTGTGGGTACGGAACTTTAATGAATGGTAATCTTACTTCTTACAGTAAATTCTCTTGTGAGCCCACAAAATTCACTGACACTCAGGAAAAAAAAAAACCAACAATATGCCCCAGCCCTCACACCACAGTGCCCTCCTTCAGCCTGTCTGAGAATGGAGGGGGAAGAGGAGAGAGAAGAGCAGTTCAGCCAACCCATAACCCACCAGGGGTCTTGAAAACCTATATGCCAAGACTCCTCTGTAAAGTTACCTTCATCATTGTACACACACACAGACACACACACACAGACACACGTCCTCAGTTGCGCTAGACACTGGGAAATGGTGACGGGGGTGGGGGGCAGAAACAAAATAAAACCTCCCCTCTTAAGAGTAGCTAGGGTTAAAGGTTTTTTTAATCACAAGATTTTTCTACCCCATACTATAGCTAATCAAAAGAGGCATTTAGCATCCAGTGGGAAAGCAGTGTTTTCATGGTTCCATCAGGAAGGACTACAATGCTCATTTGTAAGAGCTTGGGGAATCCTCACTTTTTCTGACCTTGAGAATCAACATTTTCTGCACCCATGGATTTATACATTGTAATATCAAATGTTCTCTTGAGTCCCTTTAAAATAAAACAAATGAATTTCTCATTGATTGATAGATGATACTGCTTGAGACCAACAACAACAAAAAAATGTGCAGTTGAAACCATTACTACATGTCATAAAGCATCAGTAATGGCCACTCAGCAAAATCTAAACCATTTTTTAGGTCATAAACAAGCACATAAAGTGTGCTACACTAATTTATTGGAAACAACCTCTTTAAAAAGAAAAGGTCACAAAGGGCTATGGCTCAATCACATTACTCTGCACATACCAGCCACTGAACTTACATATGACCTTTGTAATCCCCCACCTCCCTGCAAATCCTTTCAGCACTTGGTCATTCAACTTTCAAAATTAAAGGAAGGTGAGCATGGCTATGAAAAATCAGTAGTGTTAACAGAGATAAAAACACTGAAATCTGATCCATGCTTAAAGAACAAATGCAGGCACTACTCACTTACAGAATTAACACAAAAATCAAGCTGTCAAATCTCCTTTACCACTTATATCCTAAAGGCAGAGAAGCAAAATCAGACTTACCCTGGGAAGCCATCCTATAGGCTGACTCAAAAACACAGCAGCCTGTCAACAAGCCAGAAAAAGCTGCAAAACAATGCTCCAAAAGCTCGCAGGGCTTAATCCTCCCATCCACCTACTAACCCCTGCACTACATTTGCATCTGGCTTTCGTTAAAGAACTTCTGCAAATGTACAGTGGGTGAGTAATCATTCAGACTTTGTAAAATATGCCAAACCCATCACTAATAACAGCAGTTTCATTTACTCATCACATTTCAGAGTGTTTTAATTTAATTTTTTTTTTTGACAGAGAGAGAGAAGTGAGTGTTTTCTGCTGATGCCAATACCCTGCCACTAGAGAGTGCACACATTGTTCAAAAGCCATTAGGCCGCCTGGGGTGTGTAAGACTTTTCCTGGGCCTTTGTCAGCAGTCAATAATGCTGAGCCAGGCCAGAGATAGAACAGGGGACGGGGTGCATATTTTGCAAATGTGGAATCCCAGTTGGATCTCTAGCACTGGGGGAGGTAGTAAGTAGTGCCCAACCTCTAGGGGAGTGGCCGTGGTGGTCCTGGGCACTGCAAGGTCACAGCAGCAACATATCTTCAGAACCCCAGCAGTGAATCCCCAATAAAATAAGCCTGGTGAAATGGGAATTACCACGAGAGGGGCTGGAGAGATGGTATAGCAGGTAAGATGACTGCTTTGCATGCAGCTTATGATCCCCTGAGCACAGCCAGGAGTAATTCTAGCTGGCAGAGGCAGGAGTAACACCTGGGGATCACTGGGTATGTCCCCCTCGCCAAAAAGAAAAACAAAAAGAATTGCCAAGGCTAGCCATGCTTGAGAGGCATCTCAAAAAATAAAACAGGCTTCCCTCAGAAGCTGAGGCTTTTCGATTTTCTCTTTCTCCCTCACATGTCTCTAAATACAACTATTTTACTTCAAAAAATAAATAAAAAGGAGAATGCTGAACCAATGTTTAACAAACTCTCATCTAAAAATAATACCACTACTGTTTTCTTAAATAAAATAAAACTTCTAGCCAATTTGCTTTCCTCTCTTTACTGAAAAAGGCAACAATGTTATTGCAGTAAAAATTAGGACACTGAAGAACATGCCAGATAAGTCACCTGTCTTCTTATTCAATGTCTTCTAAGTCATTGTTAACAGTTTTCAATGTATCTTGCTAAAGTTTCTATATAGCTATTATGCATGTTTTACTAAACATCGATTTTTGTTCGAGCGGGCACCAGTAACGTCTCTCATTGAGAGACTTATTTTTACTGGTTTTTGGCATTTCCAATACACACAGGTAGCTTGCCAGGCTCTGCCGCCCAGGCTCCATACTCTCGGTAGCTTGCCAGGCTCTCCGAGAGGGGCGGAGGAATCGAACTCGGGTCGGCTGCGCACACGCACGCACACACACACACACACACACACACACACACACACTTAAAAGCTATGTATTCCTGAACCTTACATACTACTGACAGACAATAGTACATTCACAAAATTGTGCATATAATAAAGGAAGTACAATAAGCTAAAATACATAAGATTCATAATAGTTTTCTTGAATAAAACTTCCTGGGCACTGATGGGCCATGACATCAGAATATTCCGATTTTACAAAAATCACAATGTACATACACAGTAAAATAATCCCCAGAGAAATTGGAAGAACAGTTTGCAATCAAGTATTAATGTTTCTGCTGGAAAACATATGAATATTCAACTAAGTGGGATAATAAAGACTATTAATAGCATGTGTCACTTTAGGTCAGATAATTCTTACAAATGAGCTATTAACAAAAGTTCATGGCAGGAAAGTTTAAATATATATTTGAATAAAATTAAAGTTAGACTACTAATATTCCAATAGAAACATGCATCACATTTGATAAACATCCATTTTAGGGATATGGTTTTTAAGAATTTGAGATATAACTTTTGAAATCTCATATCAGGTAAAATAATATTCATTTTGCTCTGAATGGCAAGTCTCCATGAATTTCTGACATATCTGGAAACCCTAATAGGTAAACAGTAATGTACATGAGATCAGGATCCTCGTGTCAACTGTCTAGGTCTGGGGCTGCAGGAAAATATGTAGACAGGCAATATAAGTAAGCAAAACTTTACACACTGTATAAATAGCCACAAAGGTGATGAATTGACCCAAAAGACAGGAATAAAGGACAAAGTTTTTAAATATAGAGCTATTAAAGAAAAATCTTGCTAGGAAGTAAATTCTGAAAGAATGAAAGTGTGAAAGAGATTCTCATGCAAGAGTAGTGAGCACCTTACAGAAGACTCAGCACATTACAGAAGCTGAATAAATATTCATGGCAGGACCAGTGACTCTTTCTATGAGGTCCAATCCATCAGGGTGAAGACATACGCGATGATGCCTTTATATCAAACACCAAAGAATTCCTCCTTCAGAAGGTCTGTCACAACTGTAATCTATGAGAGACCCTAAGCAATAAGTGCCCGCCCCAGTTTGCTTTCCTGATGATGCCTCATCCAGACATTGAAACGAGAGTTATCTTTTTCAATCATATTTTAAATGACTAGGTATACAGTAATAGTTACCAAGTGTTGACAAGAATGGGAAGTTCCCTAACACACTCAAAACATCACTGGTAGAAGTATAAAATGGGACAAGTGATTTGGGAGACCAGCGAATGCCCAGGAAAGACAGACACACACATCCGGTATTCCACACAGCTTCAGTGTTTTCCATTCAGTGCCACTGCCACCAATTTATTTCTGGCTCCTGACAACTCACACAATAGACTCTTCCTTCTAAGCAAGATTTGCCACACTCAATCCAACAAACATGCAAACATTCTCTAGGTGAACCTTTTAAATGCTCACATTTCACATTGCTGCACAGAAATTTCTCCGTAGATATACTTGATCAAAATTTCTGAGAGGTGAATTATGAGATTCGTATATGTGGAGTTTTCCCAAACTCATCAGTGGGGAAAAGAAAACAAAAAGCAAACAACTCAGACATTCACAGATTTACAAGGCAACTCCTTGAAATGTTCTCCAGAAAAAATAAAAGCTTGTTGTGAAACACATATGTGGAAACACATCTCAAGGACTCATACAAGTTACATGTTGCTATCTATTCAAACAGAACATCACAAAAAAGAGAGCATTAATGATGGGGACAACCAACACCACATTTGTTTCCATCCCGAAAAGGAAGAGGAAGGAAAAGGAAGGGAAGGAAAGCTCTCATAATCTTCCGTAGAATTTTCTATTAATGCCAGGCTCTCTGAAAGATTGTCTAGGACATTATCATTAGTGGTGGGAATAATGTGTGGAGGGTGGATCATAGTAATTGTAATAACTATAATTGACTCTATGAAACTAAAGTGCAAACACTATGCTGTGTACAAGATACTTATATTATCACCAGCAGTACTGCAATCGATGTTTACATCAGCTACTATGCTATGCACTTTTAAAATAGCATCTCATTTTACCCTCAGAGCCACTTTCAAGATTTTATATCATTATTCAAATTTTACAGATGAAAAATATAGGAATAAAAAGTCAACTAATAACCCAAGATCTCATCCATAAATTCTTTGAGTATCTAAGGTAAAGTAAGATTAAGCAAGCAGCAAAAATCATTAAGAAAAACTAAAAATGCCTCAGAAATTTGTTTTGTTTGGGGGCCACATCTGGCAGTTCTTAGGGCTGACTCTGGCTCTGTGGTCAGGTACCACTCCAGGTGGGCTCACGGAAACTGAACAGGTTCCAGATCCAACCCATGTTGGCAGCATATGAGGTAAGAGTCCTACCCACTGTATAATCATTTCAGCCTGCTTCACAGAGATTTTTTTTGGGGGGGGAGGGAGAAGGACACACCCAGCGATGCACAGTGGTTACTTCTGGCTCATGCACTCAGGAATTATTCCTGGCGGTGCTTGGGGTACCACATGAGATGCCGGGAATCAAAGCCAGATCAGCCACGTGCAAGGCAAACGTTCTACCTGCTGAGCTATCACTCCAGTCCCTTCACAGAGATTTTTAAAATAAAAATTAAGAGATACATCGAAAGCCAATTCATGAAAACATAAGTACTGAGATCCAGGAAACCATAACCAATGGTTTCATGTTATACACACAGCAACTTGAGGAATCTCAGTTAAGTTGGTCAAATTTAAACTTCATGTTGTAAGTTCTAAAATGGAAAGTCAATTTCTATACCATTTCACCCACTCCTTTATTTAAGTATTCATCAAATATATATGAGTGTGTGGGGCTGGAAAGATGGTACAGCCTCGCAGGGCACTTGCTTTGCATGCATCCGACTAGAGTTAAATCCCAGCGGCCATGTGGTCCCATGAGCCTGCCAGTAATGATCCCTGAGAGCAGAGCCAGGAGTAACCCCTGAGTAGAGTTGGATGTGGCCCAAACTCACTCGTCATATTACTGAATGCCAATGACATGTCACACACTACAATATGCTAAAGATACAGCGGTAGACAAAATGACAAGTTTCCCTACCTCTCCTAAAACAGTAACACTGCTGTAAATAGGATGCTTAATTTTCTCTTAAAGATTTTTTTAAAAACAAAAATCCCAACTGTTATGAAATAGGTGGATGGGGAATTATGGATAATAAATCTAATAAAAAATAAGTCATAAAAGAAGTTAAAGGCATTGGTGGAGGAAAGTCAACACTGGTGTTGTAATTGGTGTTAGAACACTATATATCTGAAACTCGGCTATGATAACTTTGTAAATCATGGTGACTAAACAAAAAAATATTTTTAAGAAATCTGGTAGGAGGTAGGACCAGATTGTTTTGCAATATCAGACTACACAGTGAAATCCCTATGACTCACTTTATTTATCCAAATACAATAGTGATTTATTTTATAGTAAACCACTTACAAAATGTGATGGATTTATATTATTTCTATGTTGAAATACATCTATTGTGTAAACTAGATGATAAGGTTATTCAAAATGCTACTAAACTAGTACATATTTAATCCACCTATTCTAGATTGATAAACATTATTCATTTGAAAATTATTCTATTACACACAATTCTAATTATGATAAAATTTAATTTACAATTAAGACTGACATAAGACTCTTCTAAGAATAAAATAGGTTGTCCTTCTATTTTTTCATTAAAATAGCTCCGGATTAATGAAGGATGCTAGCTAATCTTCTTAAATCATCCTTCATCTTAAAATAAAACCTTTGAAACTATATAAACATAATCCTGAAATCTCCAGTCATTCACAAAGCTTCTTTAAGTCAGGATGAGTTAATGATTTTCCTCAAAGTCCAACTAAACTTGAATTCCAGAGGTAAGCATGCTTGAGGCTGAATGTGGAGTCAATACTGACTGATTCACTTACTAGCTGGCAACCATGCAAATAATCCTAGCTTTGGGCCAATTGCAAATAAAAGTAAGTACCCTTGATTGCATTTATAATGAATTTTTCTAGGAGCAGAACTCAAGCCTTCAAAACTCACAGAGCACTGAAGCATGAGTCTTGTCACCAGAAAAATGTCGACTATAAGTACAATAAAAACTAATCTTGGGCTGGAGTGATAGCACAGTGGTTGGGCTTTTGCCTTTCACGCGACCAACCCGTGTTCAATTCCTCTGCCCCTCTCGGAGAGGCCGGCAAGCTTCTGAGAGTATGGAGCCTGCATGGCAGAGCCTGGCAAGCTACTCGTGCGTACTGGATATGCCAAAAACAGTAACAATAAGTCTCTCAATGAGAGATGTTACTGGTGCCCACTCGAACAAATCGATGATCAATGGGATGACAGTGACAGTGACAGAGAAAAAGTAATCTTTACCATTGGCTAGCTCAGAGGGCAGAAGCACAATTGCACAATCTTTGCATGAGTGGTTACTGAGTTTGATACCCAGTACCTCATCATTCCCTGAGCACCTGAAAGTATCCTGCAAACATAACCAAGTGTGCAAGTATGGTCCCCTTACGCCCCCAAAAACCACCAGAATTCAGAGTCTCTGTCACATCATCTAGCAGAAGCAGTTAGTATTTCTTGAATACAAAGTAAAACTGTTGATTTCTCATTTTTTTAAAGGAACCGTCGTCACTGATGCTCAAGCATAATTCTGTGAGAAACAGGAAACCAGAGAGATGCTGGGGTCACTAACTGGTTTTTTAAGTCTTTTATAGGCCATATGCACTGCCCGTGTGGGGGTTCAGAAACTAAAATAAAGATTTGAAAAAAAAGAAAGGAAGAAAAGAAAATCAGTGAATAAAACTGATATATATATATATATTTATATAGATGGAATTATACTCCAGAAATACATCTACTGATCAAATAGAAACATGGGTCCTCCTTCCCTCCCACTGATACAAGGCTTGTAAGTCACAGGTTGTGCCAATTAAATGTGAGTACAAATGACATGTGCCACTTTCCTACAGAAGTTCTAAGACCCAGTATGTGGTTCTGCCATTTCCCTGTTCATTCCGTTCAAGACAAATGTGTCCCAAATGGATGTTGCTCTCTGATCTTAGTTTCTAAAGGAAAAAGACAGAACAGAGTTTCTGCCACCCTGAGATGTCCACAGCTCAGTGAAGATTTGTAGTCTTTTGTCACTACGGCAAAACTGACCCTGCTAGCTGATCGTAATGGTGTTCTCTCACTGAGGATTCCATCCTAAGGAGAGAAGGGTTTGCTGAATGCATCATAGTAAAGCTGAGTTTTCTAGGAATCAACTGGCATTGGTAAAAGGCATCAATAGAGTAGTAAGGATTACACTGTTGTGAGGTCCATGAAAACCAATATTAGCATTCATAGACAAGAAGAAACAGAGGAAGGTGCAATAAGGAAGGTCATCCACAAAATGCCAACTCATGGGACTATTTGCTCAACTGTCCATTTCTATTCCCATACAGTGAGTCCAAGTGATTTGAGGCTGTACTTACTTTAGTATTTCCAAAAGTATGACAGGAAAATCAGCAATGGTAATGGATATATTTTGAATAGCAAAGAGCACTTTAAAAATACTGCTACATGTAAGCCCTTTATTTCAGGGATGTTACAAATTTTTCAAAGCAGGGTAAAACAACATAAAATAACTAAAGCAAAATAAGAAAGAAAGAAAAAACGCAAATCAAAGTATAACAGTGAACTTATATGGTAAAGAAAGAATGAAGTCTGAGGGACCAGAGAGAAAGTATAGGTGTTAAGGCACTTGCCTTGCACACAGCAACCTCCAATTTGACCCCTGACACTACATACAGCTCTTGAGCACCACCAAGAGTGACCCCTGAACACTGAGACAGAAGCACCCACTGGGCATGAGTATAGCTGCAGTCCCAGCAGCCCCCTGCCCCCTGTATACACACACACAGACACACAGACACACACATACAGAAAGTAGAATGCAATCTGACTAAAATTAAAAAAACTTTATAATCTTACAATCAAGAGACAGGTAATGGTAATGGTGTGGCCTGAAGGAAGGGCATATACTCTCTAAAAGGATATTCTTCAATACAGTATTTTTTCAAATTAAAAAGATGCATCAACTCACAGCATTTTCTGTTTTACCCTTTCAATGTATTTCGATTCAAGTATTGTTTAATAAAGTAGAGTGTATTTTCTCAAGCCTCATAAACTTTAAGGCTAAATACAGAAAAAGAATTCACTTGCTTGATTTAAAACTTTATAGATTCAAGTCAGAGAAACAATCAAAACACCTCTTTTGGTATATTGTTTTGGGGTATTATTTTGGTGAATTGTTTTCTCTAATTAGGTGCATATTCTTGGTGTAAAGGTATTTAGCCTCCTCTGTGGTCAATTTCTCCATCCCCAAGTAGAATAAATAAGACCAGAATATCCTCAAGACCTCATTCTGGTCTTCTTCCCCTCACCCCTACCCCCCCTCCACCAACCCCCGGAGTCCTGTATTTGCCCATATCACATTGCTGCAGCCTTCACACAGAAAACGGGAACAAAAGAGCAACTGATTGCAACCCTATCACATGATGCACCAGGCAGAAAGGAAATAGCTTGACATGTACATTTAATCAACTTTTGATTATCAATATAGATACTTCAGCTCTGCAGACAATCTACAGAAACTGAATTACCTCTCATCACTGGATCCATCAGCAGCCTCGTCCTTGTTTTGTGAAAATTCCCACACAAAGCAAGAATGGTCTATGCGTCAGAAAAAAAAAAAAACTTCTGTAGATTTTTTAACTCTTGACTCATCTGAACCACTAACCTCCTCCTTTCCTCCAAGCAGGTAAACAACCACAAAGGTACAGCTTTTCTGAAGACTTGTTCACTCAGTCAGAAAAACTGCAGACAAGCATGGGACTGCACAGACATTTTTAATTCAGCCTCCTTGGTAGAAAAATTCATCCCACTGTCTCACCTACCTGCCTCCTGCAATGCAAGCGCAGACCCCAGTTTCTCTGACTGGACCTTGGGCTTGACAGGATGCAATCAAGAGAGACCATAGAGCAGTCTGAATTGGAACAGTTCAATTTGAGAAATCATTAACTGCAATAGGCGACTGTGTGGGAAAACAATCCTACACAAAGCCATGAGCACTCCCACCATGACTGAGATCAAGGTCTCCGGGGGGCACTTTCTCCACAGAGCTACAGGTCCTTGAGCTCACTGCATGGCAGGGCAATTCACGCTGCCGCACCTGTGCAACTCACAGGAATTCATCCTCTAAGCTAGCATCAAAGAGAGGTGCCAAAGCTAAGCCGCACCTCACCAAAGGCACTCTGCTCCAAAACCGTCCAGAGGAAGTCACTGGCTACGTGAAGCAGGCCTGCCGACATCCTCACCCTGGAGAAGTGCCCACACTACAGGCCTTAGATGATGGAGAAGTCAATGCATTGCAAACCCCAAGCACTGCAGATGCCTCCTGAGCTCCAGTAGAAGCCCTGGAGAAGCTGTGGATGCAGTGGAGGCCAGGTGAGCACACACCCTGTCCAGAAGGAAAACTTCCTCCCGAGATGTCTCTCCAGCACCATCTCCTGACAAAGTTTAACATCACACCATCTGCCAGAGGAAAATCCTTGTCCAGAGTTGTCAGTGAATTTGGAACAGAGCAGTAATCAACGGATAACCAACAGAGACACTACAGCAAGCAACTCTAGAAAGTTCTAGTAGTCCAACACTCTGCATGTACATCACAGACATTAACATCTGGTCGTGAATTAGAGATGATGAAAGTGATTAAGAGGGGAGAAAATATGTCTAAAAACAGCAAAACTAATGGAACAGCTTCAGAATCAAGGGTCTGGCTGTTTCCTGGGATGCGCTTGCCTTCTTTGTAACTTGCCTTCTTTGTAACATATTCTAAATTTGTAAGGAATCCTGTTTTAGACAGCCCTTAGCCTGGCACAGACATTGATAATGTCAATCTTCTGACAAATGATGACAGAGTTTGAATATCAAATATCTCACTGAGCCATAAATAATGTTGCTCATATTTTGACCTTTGCTGAAGCCATTAACATAAACATGGTCACTGCTTTGTCATAAGATCATTTTAGATCTGTATAAGTTCAAAATATGCCAGTCATGATCTTTTGTCCCAACTCTGATTGCTCCTAACCCAAATGAGAAAAGAACTAGGAATTTTGATTTTTAAAGCCCCACTCAGCTGTGCTCAGGGCTTACTTCTGGCTCTGTTCTTAGAGATCACTCCTGCAGGGCTCAGAGGATCATAACATAGTGCCAGGGATCAAGCACTGGTCAGTCACATGCAACGCAAACACCTTATCCACTGTACTGTTTCTCTGGCCACAAAGACATATTTTTAAAGAAAAAAGAAATCATATGCAGCAACCCAGTATGCTCAGGGGAGCAAGGTAAAAACCAGGTCCTGCCACAAAGGATTCCAACAACACAAAAAACCCCAATAAAAGAAACAAACATTTGTCAACAACTCATTTTGGTGCAGATTGCAAAATGTCAGCTTTTTAAAAGAATATCAGACCTGGGAACCGACCTGAATGCAGAAAGAAACAAAATAATCACAATGCCCATTTCCCAAAGGAAATTTTCAAAAAGTCTAAAATCAACAACAAATTCTATGCTACACAACAAACCTTAAGCATAAAGGAACTGGAAAGCTGACTAATCAATACACTCATGAAGCTCTTGCCCACTTCAATCAGCTTAATCAATGGCTGAAAAAATGGCAGTACTCCTACATTAAAAAAAATAAAGAAATCAATATACTCTGGAAACTCTCACTCTACAGAACTCACTAAGTATGGCGAGAAGAAAGAATTCTAGGAAGGATGGAGGAAGTGCAGGGAGAAAGGGAAGAGAGGAGAGATGGGCAAAGGCAAGGAGAACAAGAGCAGAGAAGGGAAAAGAAAAGAAACTGTATTTGGAAAATAAAACAAAAATAAGAAATTAATCGGAAAATTAATATGGAGGGTACGAATTAAAAATATTGGGAAATACAATCACCATTCTACAGCACAGTCCTGGGGAAAACAAGTCAAGGGTGCCACACAGCATTCTCCATTATTCTTTATCTCAACCCAGTTGTGCTTTGTCTTCCCCGGCTCAATTTTCCAATCCCTACTTGTGTTTGCTATGTTCAGATGTAGCCACTGTTTCCTCCCAAACAAAATTAGCTTTGCGGAGACAGAAGTGTCTCTTTAGAAAAAAAAAACAAACAAAAAAATCCCTGGAATCCTGGAAATATCTGTTTCGTGAATTAACAAAATCCAAGAAAAGGATCTTCTATTAAGTTGGATAACTAACACCAAGAGTTACATAGCAAATGGCCAACAAAGTTTTTTGAGTGAAGGTCCAGACAGTCAATACGTTAGCTACGTGAGCCACATATGTCTCTATTGCAGTGTTTATTCACTTAAACCTATTTTTTTTTTTGCTTTTTTGGGTCACACCCAGCGATGCTCAGGGGTTACTCCTGGCTCTGCACGCAGGAATTACTCCTGGCAGTGCTTGGAGGACCATATGGGATGCCGGGGATTGAACCCAGGTCTGCCGCATGCAAGGCAAACGCCCTACCCGCTGTGCTATCGCTCCGGCCCCTATTCACTTTAACCTTAAGTGGTGAAAAACAGCTATTAAGGGTCGAAATCCTACTAGGTTCCATGTACATACGTAAACAGGTGGCAGTCTGGGTGCAGAATGTAGTTTGCTAATCTTTAGGATAAACTGGCATGCACAAAGAGGACAAAAGAGCAAAGTATTTATAAAATGCACGCATACATGCAAGCTTACAGCCAACAAAATCTGATTTGTAGGTTTGCCTTCATGAATCAATTTGGAGAAGTCAGAATCTAACATGGGGAATACAGAATCTGCTATTGGTTCTGATGGCTCTTGAAATAGATAACTCAGAATCTAATATTAATTCTGATGGCTTATCTACTATGTTTTATCTGATAATTTTTTCATAAAAGCCTAGTCTGATCCTATTTCAAGAGGAATATTAATTCAAGGGTCTGAAACAATTAGGAGACCCAGGGAGTGAGTTGCAGAACAGCTGCAGAAGAGCAACAGAGAGGTCATCTTGAACCCCAGATTCTGGTTTCTGCCATCTCTCATTGTTGCCCCTACCAATTAGACTTTAAGTTTCAGCAACCTCATTAGTTTTCCAGGCTTTATGACTCAAGCTTAGGGGATGGGGGAGAGGGCAGCGACCCACAAAACAAAGACTTCAATGTCTCCAGAAGCTGAGAAAATTCCAGCATTGTCAGGAGAGATACTATTTATAAACCATTTAATGGTATGCTCCTGAATGCATTTGCCACGGCAAATATTCGACCTACACTTCTGAATTCCGGACTTTAACAACAGGAAAGAAGTCAAGCAGCCAAAATCTGACAACTTAAGGGCAAAAAGTGAACGCCTTGCTACCCTGTAACATCTAACACCATGTGACAGAATTCAAAGGTTCCCATTTTGGATTCACCTTTGACAAGACAGTGCCTCATTGCTATGAGTTTTGAACTGAAATTACTGGGAAAATGTGGGGTTGGAAAATATTGTACAACTAGGTTCAAAGAAAACAAATGTGGAAAACTCCATGTAACATTTTCCCAGAAAAATACACATATGAGAATCAAGGTCAAGCAACTATACTGAACTTGTGGATGTGAGGCCTATAATTAAACACATCGTCTACTTCTGTGTTTACAATTCACTCTTATTCCAGAAGAAGACGGTTCTCCAGGAAGCTGTCTTGGCATGCTGCTTCCCGAAGTGCACAAACCTGGGTAGGCTAGTAGTGCAGCAAAACTTTGCAATGATTGATGACAATGGACTCTGCACATTACCTCCATTCCACTCATGGATCCCAACCAAATTAATTTTCTCCTGTGCCAATTCCATCACATCCCCTGGGTTTACAAAGAAGTTTTACCAGGCCATCAGAACCCAAAAAGAACAGAAAATTTCCGCTCTGGCAGAAACTTAAAATAGAGTCTAAAAATAAAACAAAGAGAATGAATTTTTTAGTTCTGCAAAGCTCCTGAGTTTCTAGAAATTTCTTTAACAACTAAAACACATACATTTGACTTTTGCTTCCCTTGCTACTTTTAGAAGACACCGATTTTGTTTAAAAGCGACAAGTTACAGATAAACTAACAGGAATTCCAAGGTTTTAATTCATACCCAATTCCACATACTTCAGAATAATGTTAAAGTTGGAACAAACTTCCACGTATATTACTAACAAAGATTTTTTTCCCCCTAAGATAGTATTTCTCAATAGAAATATGAAGTGAGCAATAGAGACAAATTAAAAACTTTTGGTTGTCATGTTTTTTAAAACTGAAGTAAGTCATATCATTTAACACAAAGTACCCAGAATATTATTTCAACATTAATCAACATTAAAAATTGTTAACAGGATATTTTACATTCTTTTCCCAATAAATTTATGAACTCTGGCAGGCATTTTACACTTACAGCAAACCTCAATTTGGACAGCCACTTTTCAAGTGCTCAAATTATCACATATATTTAGTGCTAGCTACCATGTTGGATCACAAAACTTTAAAGACTTATCACAGGTTTCTTTGAGTTCATTCCCCCAACTAAAATAGCTCGAGATACAGTGACATGGCTAACACTGGGAGAAGAAGATACTGTAGAAGGTGTTTTAGCTCCTTGAACAGGATCATGCTTGGATTCATTCTGGCACAGTCATGCATCCGACCATCTGTTATAATGGAACAATGCCCCCTGGAAGACATTACCAGCTTCTAGAAACAGACATGCAACCACAGCAGTAATATTCTCCTAGCTTAAGCAATTCCATATTTTGAACTTTTGAACTTCATTTCTCCCAGGTGCTACAACTGGACAAGTTGTGAGGGAGATGAGGACAGGGGCAGGGAGAGTGGAGAGGCTGAGCATAACAGAACAGATTTGATAGGTTATGAAGAAAAATTAGAACTGGGGATGAGGAGGGGGAAGAGGTGATTTGAATATGTAAATCAGAGTACAAGAAAGGAAGGAGCTATGTTTCTAGATAAATAGTCTAGGAATCTTCTTAGGTGTCTTTAACTAAAATAGCACTATGATAGGTAAAATTTTACAAATCTAGACAAATACAACTACCATATAATGACTACCAAGAAAAGAACATCTGCTGGGAAATCATAAGGTGATTAACTGAGCCATAAGGAGCTCAGGAGATGCTGGACAAATCAAGTTCCAGACCACTGGAATAGAAAGACTTCTTGAAACAACTGAAATTCACAGTAGAGATTCTAGAAAGACCACATTGGGAAAACTCTACATCAATCCTTACAAAGTTTAAAAACAAGCACAAAAGAACCAAGGTAATTCCCAAGTGAATAAACCACCAGCCAAAATAAAACGTAACACTTATTGAAAGCTGCTGGAGAGAGAGTACAGGGGTTAAAGTGCATGCCTCGCACAGCGGTAGGCCACAGTTTAGCCCACAACACCGCATGGTCCCCAAGCATCTTTGGCCCCTCAATTAATTAAATTTTGGGCCAGGTTGGTAGAGAATTTCCCCTAAGCTCCATTTGGGAGGCCCATTAAATAAAGCCAGAGATGTGAGTCAGTGGTAGAGTACTTGCCTTGCACATGGAAGGCTCCAGGTTCAATCTCCAGCACTAAAAACACACAGAAAATATAAAGAACAAAATACAGGGACACAACAGAACAGCACTAACCAAGATTTGTGGTAAATAAATTATTAAATGTGGGCATGGAAGGATTAACTCAATAGGGCAGTGGGGATGTTGTTGTTTGTTCTTTTTAAAGGAAAGAGGCAAGTCTTCAGAATTGGCCTTTTTTTGCTCCCAAGAAATAATTTCTGAGCATCAGAACACTCTACTTGATAAGAGTGGTTTGGAAAAGTGGGGCAAGAAGGTGAACAGACACTAACCCAAAGAAGACATGGATGACCAACAAGCATATTTTAAAAGTTCATAATTACTCATGATTGAGGAAATGCAAACCAAAATAAACACCGAGATATAATCTCATGTCTGTGTGAGTGTTACATATCAAGGACCTGGAAAGAGAGTACAGCAGGTAAGCCACCTGCCTTGCATGCACCTGACCAGGGTTTGATCCTCAACATACCATATGGTAGCCCAAGCAATACCAAATGTAATTCCTGAGGGCAGAGCCAGCAGTTACCCCATAGTATCAACAGGTGTGATGACAGCACCCCCCCTTCACACACACACCCAAGAATAGAATGGGCCATATAAAAAAGTCTAGAAACAGCCAGTGTTGGTGGAATTGTGGTGATAAAGGAACTCTCATATACTGTTGGTGGGAATGTTATCAGCCTCAAGAGCATATGGAGACCTATGCAAAAAATAGAAACAAAACTACCATATGACCCAGCAATACCACTTCTTGAAATCTATCCACCAAACACAAAAACATTACTGCAAAAGGATATATGCACACCTATGTTCACACCTTAGTACAATAGCCAAGGCAGGGAAACAACCCGAATACCCACCCAACTAGTTGTGGTATATATACAAAATAGAATACTAAGCACCCTTAAGAAAGAACAAAATCATGTCATTCACAGCCACTTGATGGATGGAACTAGAGGGCATGATGCTGAGTGAAGTTGGTCAGAGGAAAGAATATTCAGAGAATAAGCTCTCATATGTGGGACTTAAAGAGTCTAGCAAGGTAACAACAAAGGTCCAAAGACCGCATAATGAAAGAACTAACCTACACAACTGAGTTGGTGGGGGGTAGCAGGTTGAAAGAGAGGGGCTGCTGGGGTCCTTGGGAGAGGGAAACAGGTATACTAGTGATGAGTGCAGTGTTGGAACTGTGTATGAGAAACCATTATTAATTGCATTGTTAACCACAAAATCTCAATCAATTTTTTTCTAAGGAGAGTGATTGTTTTTTTAAGTCTGAAGTGATAAACATCTATTTTTGCATGACTGATACCTTGGGTCACATTGCATTTGCTTACCATAAAATTTTCTCCTATCAATGTGATTTAGGGACAATATGTTTTAGGTCTAGGATAGAGGGAGATAGGAGTCAGGAAGGAGTCTGGAGTTACTAAGCTCAGTTACAAAGGTATTAACCACCCCACCCCACTCTCACAAATCCCAGACACCAAGGCCAGGGGAAGTGTTGGCAGCACTTTAAAATGTTCTCTTGCTGGGAGAATGAAGTGAATCTCAATATAACTCCCTTGGGAAAGTACACCTGCAAGTCTGCACTTGTTTCTAGATGCACCAACAGATTAACAACGGGTCCATCTCTTTGGTATGCTGAGATACCAAAATTTCAGAGTAGAGAGGAAGTTTTCCAGTAGTTAAGCTGATACATATATATATATATATATATATATATGTGTGTGTGTGTGTGTATACATAAATGTATGTATATATGTATGTGTATATATATATATATATACACATTATGGGGCAGGAGATGAGGGTGCAGTGAGGCAGTAGAGGGATTATGATAATTTGCCTTTAGTGCAGCCAATCCAGTTAGACCCCTGCCACTTCAAATGGTCCTCTCAGCCTGAACTGATCCCTGATAACCACAACGTATAACTCCCCCACTCCACTGTCACTCTCTGTCACTGTCACTGTCATCCTATTGCTCATCGATTTGCTCAAGCGGGCAACAGTAACATCACCACTGTGAGACTTGTTACTGTTCCTGCCATATAGAATACACCATGGGTAGCCTGCCAGGCTCTGTCATGAGGGCAAGATACTCTCGGTAGCTTGCTGGGCTCTCTGAAAGGGGCGGAGGAATTGAACCTGGGTCAGCTTCGTGCAAGGCAAACACCCTGCCACTGTGCTATCGCTCCAATCCACCCCCCCACTCCAGAAAAGAAAAGAAAAGCATTAAAAATACTTACTCGTCTTTTCCAGAGCTGAGTGTAATAGAGACCGTTACTAGTGCCCGCTCAAGTAAATCGACGAGTAATGGGATGACAGTGATACAGATACAGTGATTAAAAATACAATAAGGAGCCCAGAATAGTCTATGATCCAGAACACCTGCCGTGTAAGCAGACGGCCATGAGTTCAAATCGATATGTGCTCCAAGTGCAATCCTGAAAGCTCTGTTACTGAAGCTTATGACAGCTCCACTGTCTGTGATCCCTGGCACTTCAAGCTATTTCCAGATGCATGACAGCCACCTGTGTACAAGCATCAAATAAAAAAAAAATAGGTGAGACCCCAACAAGAACCACAACTGATAAGATGAGTAGGCATAATAGCCAGGAGCTGTAACCTGTGGTACATGTGTTCAAGCACACAACTGAAAGAGTGCAAACCTCAGTGAGCAACGCAGCTGAATATGTAAGCATGGCAACCTGATATCAACTCCTGGCATGCACCAAAACTAAAAGTGTGTGAGCACCATGGTGATGCAATCCCTGGTCAAAAACAGCATCAACAATGACAAAGAGAAGAGGGAGGGGGAAGGGAGAAAATACTGCATGGGAAAGATTTATTTGAGTGAATAAAGTATACTGTACTTATTCATCCCCTTCTATAATCTACCACAAAAGCAAGTCATCAGAGGGCCAGAGCAGTAGATAGTACAGCGAGCCAGGTGTTTGCCTTGCAAATCCAAATCCAACATGGATTTAATCCCAGCACCACATATGTCCCCCAGGGAACCACCAGGAGTGAGCCTTGAGTTTACAGTTAGTAGTAAGCCATGAGCATCGCTGGGTGTGCTGCAAAACCAAAGAAAAAAGTCATGAGACTATATGTGAAGGGCTGTATAGAGAACTGATTCTTTGAAAGAGAAATCGAGAAGAATCCCAATCACATAATGACATAATCAAGGGTATATAATTTTTCCCTGTTCCTATGGTTTTCAACATTTATCATATGGATGGAAGGTCAGATGAAACAAATAATCAAAATACAAAAAAACTCATCTGATATCTTCCAGGGAAACTAAACACTTAGACCTCCATTATGTTTCTCCAGTCCCAATTTTTTTTAAAATTTTTTACAGATGAACAGTCTTCTTTTAATGCCCTACTGAGAAATTTGTCTATGATTCTGAAGTATTTTCCTTATTTTAATAACACAAAACAAAAACATTTATTTCTACATAGAGAACTAAGAAGATAGTAAAGTGCTTACTTGCCCGGTTCAGTCCCCAGCACCACGTGGTTCCCAAACACCACCAGATGTTTCCTGAAGGTCTCCAGAACCACTAGGGTGACCAGTGTGGTTTCTGGTACCACAGGGCCTGAGCACCACTGCAGCCTTAGACCCTCACATTGAACCTTCCTGATCACTCAGCTAAGAGTCACCAGCACGAGCCTCCAAAAGCCTCTACATTGCCACCCCACCCACACACAAATAAAATGCACTCTGAGAGCTACTGACTTTCCTCTGGATTCAACTCTACAAAGTGCAGTCAATTTATTACTGAGTTGTGAATACTCATTCATACTTGACAAAATAAGAAATTACACACCTTTTTTAAAATGTCTCAAATATTTGGGAGCTGTGTAACTCCAGAAAAGTTGATAATAATTTAAGAAAATTGTTATCCAATATCAAATCTATGAACAGTTTTTGGCAATCTTCTGTTCCTATTAGAGCAGTAAAAGAAATATTGATTGAAAAGAAAATAGCATAAAATCTATCAACAAACAGTAAAGTCTATCAAAACTTATACTTTCGGTTCTCATATAAATTGAATTGAATTGAAAAGTGTTTCTGAGACTAGAACTGCTATCAATGCCCAAATATATGAGGAATGTAAGGGAAATATAAGAGCACTTCCAAAGGGAGAATTACTCTACTTGGTGTAAATACATTAAGAAAGTGAACCATAGCAAAGGTTTTTCTACACACGTTCTGCATACTGATCAATCTAATCTTCCTTTTAATTTAGCATAGTTATCTGACAATCAGTGAAATGTAATCTTCAAGAGTCATGTAGAGAATGATCTCTCTCATAGGCAGGATATAAAGAAACATAATGGTGCAATAACAAATACCCAAAGACAAAGGAAACAAAGAACTGGAGAACTCACTCTTAGGAGGAAGCACGCCCCCAGGGAGCAATGTCTATCTTGAAGGGAAGTGTTCTACCAAGAGGAGGAGGTGCTGAAAGGTTCCAGAAGCAAAGCCCTATCAGGAACAGTACTGTAACCATAGTGCAAACACTTATTCTTTTTAAAAAATTAAGTTTTTTAAATTAAGGTTTTTGGTAGAAGCAGACTGACAGGTGGGAGGTGGGAGTAGGGGGACATTGGTAGAGGGAAGTGGACACTGGTGAAGGGATTGATGTTGAACCACTGAATATGCCTGATAACCAATTATAAATAACTTTTTAATTTCATGGTGACTGAATTTTTAAAAAGACACATGTAGAATGATCCCATTGCTCATCAATTTGTTCGAGCAGGCACCAGTAACGTCTCTCATTGTGAGACTTATTGTTACTGTTTTTGGCATATTCAATACGCCACAGGTAGCTTGCCAGGCTCTGCCGTGCAGGTGAGATACTCTCGGTAGCTTGCCAGGCTCTCCGAGAGGGACGGAGGAATCCAACACGGGTTGGCCGCGTGAAAGGCGAACGCCCTACCTCTATGCTATCACTCCAGCCCATATGTAGAAGGATAAAAACTATTATCTGAATTGGGCTCAATGGCATCCAAATGCTATCCATTTCATGACAGGGCAAATTTTTTCTCAGTCTTAAACACTAATTCAATCCTAAGGCTTTTCCTTCATCCGTCCAACCCATTGAGTGGGAGACTAAAAAATGATTTTAGATGTGCCAAATGAGGATAAAGAAACCAACCAACTAAAATGATGTATATATGATCTAATTCTTCCTCCTCTTCACTGAACCCATGAAACAAAAGACATAACTTCATTCATCCCTAACTTGAAGCCCACAGAATTTTGCTACCCATATTTCCCACAAAACTTCATGAAATAATATCTTTAAAGACATATCAGAAAACTCTGAACAATACAGGCCACAAAAAGTTAGAAATTCTGGGAATGAAATAATAACTGGAGGGAGAAAAGGTAACAAAAAGTGGAAAGTTGGGCCAGAGCAATAGTACAGCAGGTAGGGTGTTTGCCTTGCATGTAGCTGACCTGGGTTCAATTCCCAGAATCCCTTAAGGTCCCCCCAGCATCACCAGATGTAATTCCTGAGTGTAGAGCCAGGAGTAACATCGCTGAACATCGCTGGGTGTGACCCAAAAAGGAAAGGAAAGTTAACAGAAGTAGACAAGTATTCCATTCACAGTCAAATCAGTATTTAAAAACTTGGTTATTCAGGAGAGAGGGGGATAGGAAGAGAGAGAGAGAGAGGGAGGGGGAAAGAGAGAAAGAGAGAAAGAGTGTTTAGGGCCATACCCAGCTGACCTGGATCCTTGGAATGCCAATGATCAAATCCATCCATGCTGGCCATGCACAAAGCAATTGCCCTACCCACTGTACCCACTAAGGGGCTCTAGCCCCTCATACATATATAAATATATATGTACATATGAAAATATATATATATATATATATTTTTAACTCAGTCTCTTTCCCTATTTTCTGTCACTGGGAAAAAACATCTCAAAACTCACATTCTCAGATTTCTATTAGCAAGGCAATCCCATCGCTAATAGGTGCCTTTACCTTTAAAAATGTAATCCAGTTTTTCACTGCACCATCCCTATGAGATTTCACCATTCCCATTTTAGATGAACCTGGTAGTGTCAAGCACCTTGGATAAGGTCACTGAGCTATTTCGGGACAGAGCTAAGGGTGTAAGTTACTATACTCATTCTTTCTCCAACATAGCACCATTTTGCTTATTCTCCTTATCCTTTCTATTTTCTCCTTTATGAATAGCTAAGAAAAGTTAGGACTTTTCTTTCATGGGTTCAGTGAAGAGGAAGAACTGGATCATAGGAGTCATTTTAGTTTGTTGGTTTCCTTGTCCTCATCTCTTAATCTCCTTACCCTTTCATTGGGTCCTTTTGTTACTCAAAACTTCTTAACTAACCAACTCAAAATATTTGATGTTGCAAAGGACAAGAACCCCACTGAAGGGAATTTAAGGAAGGATAAGTGAAAAGGAAACCGAAAACAGCACAATAGCTGCACAAGGACAGAAATTGTGGCCTTAGGACAGGACCCGGGAAGAGGTCAAAAGCAACACACTTCTGACATTCCTTTCACGGACCATGCAGTAGCATTCCCATGAAACTGTGTTTCACTTGGCACTATCACTCTGGTTCAGCTCCTGCACAGGCAGCCTCCATTTATACATACCCAGGGGCTATGCCACCTCTTCTCAGTCTCTATGGTTCATGGATCGTAATATTTATAACTGTACTCAAATTCCCCCAAGGAGGACTTAGCTATATTTTAGCTAGCCATAGATGTCCACCACTGATGTCGTGGGAAAGGAGGAGGAAACAAGATAGTGAACCCAGAAGCCAATCTGATAACGGATAATTCAAAGAAAGGCACATAAATCAGCACATCACTGTCTAACTAATGCTAGTCCTGGCATGAGCACCCACGGTATTTAAACACCCTCATTTTACAAAAAAAAAAAGAAAGAAAGAAAGAAAGAAAAAGAGAAGAATATAAAGCCTATATAGCATAGTTACTTATGAAAGGTGACATAAATGCCCTGTGGCACTTACACCAATAATCTACATACATACATATCCTGGTTCTCTGAATCCATTTTATTTAAATAAAACCTATCATCCAACTTGCTCAATACAGAGCTCACATTCATAACTCACTCTAAATCAAACTATGCACATTGATGTATAAATAGCAACTTGATAAAATAGCAAAACTATTTGCTAAATAACAAAACTATAGGATGCAAATATTTGCACATTATTCCTATTATTTAAGTAGTGTCAAGTACATTTGACCATAAGAATAAGAAATAACTTTAAATTAAGAGCATTTTTTTGGTTTGTTTGGTTTTTTTTTAGCTTTTTGGGTCACACCTGGTGATGCACAGGGGTTACTCTTGGCTGTGCACTCAGGAATTACTCCTGGCGGTGCTCAGGGGACCATATGGGATGCTGGAATTCGAACCAGGGTCGGCTGCATGCAAGGCAAATGCCCTACCCGCTGTGCTATCGCTCTAGCCCCCAAATTAAGAGCATTTTTTTAAATACCAGTGTCTGTAAATCACACTGGACCAATTTCATCAGAATTTCTACATGAAGGTTCCAGATCGCTCTGATGTGCTCTCAGAGTTGAGAATAGCTACTTCTATTTTTTTTAAAGTTTTTGGGCCACACCCAGCTCTGCTCAGGGGTTATTGCTCTCAGCTCTACACTAAGGAATCACTCCTATGGTGCAGGGGATCAAATCCAGGTTGGATGCATGCAAGGCAAATGCCTTATCCGTTGTACTATAAGCTCCAGCCCCCAAGTATAGCTGATTTAAGACCTTAACACTGATGTTGCAAATATAGAATTCTCAAATAATTGAATAAAATATTTTAAACCACCTGCTGTAGATAATTTTAGATAGTGACAGAGTTTTACTGGTGATCCATAGTGTGCTACAAGTAGATACAAATATCAATAAATATATATCATAAATCATAAATATCAAGTAGACTATAAGCACCAAGAGGGTAAGGACTCAATTTGGTTCTCAGTTGTATTCCAAATTCTAGTTCCACACCTTTATGCATTCAAGGGCTTCATAAATACTTGATTAAAAAAAAATGAATGCATGTATCAGAGTGGCCCTTGAAGGTATGCATTATTATTTCCTTGTCACTAATGAAGACATACAAACTAAGACTCAGACATAAAGCCATTTATATGCCTTGTTTATTATACAAACAGTGAAACGAAACATATTTTTCATAGGGCTTAACAAAACAGAGTGTTTGGCATGCTTAAATATTTCAATACAAGCTACATTATTTTCAAAAGTTGAGTACACTGCCATCCAATAATTGCTTGGAATGCCCAAGCCTAAACATTCATCTAGGAACCTTACTTATAGCACACATGC
Source organism: Sorex araneus (assembly GCF_027595985.1). Classification (NCBI taxonomy): domain Eukaryota; kingdom Metazoa; phylum Chordata; class Mammalia; order Eulipotyphla; family Soricidae; genus Sorex; species Sorex araneus. Next base: position 67,483,888 of record NC_073305.1, on the reverse strand, counting down.
TTTAAACTTAAGCCACATATCCAATTTGGTATGAAAGGTTTTAAGAACTGAATGGAAAAAACTAACCACATGTAATCTAAAATATGACTCAGGGCTTAGTAAAATAATGAGTTGGCAAGAAACAGTCAAAGCCACCTGAATTATCTCTGAACATCTGCACTGGATACTCTTAGAATCAAACCTTGCAACAAGACACCAAATTATATATTAAGCTCTTGAAAATTAACATCCAATTCTTCTAGTTCATGCCACCTCTTTGAAAGGTAGGCTCAGGATGAAAGACCAAAGGTAGATGAGCTAGATTAAAACAAACTAAAAGGTAAAGAAAGAGCAGTTTTAGGGCTGGAGTGATAGCACAGCGGGTAGGGCATTTGTCTTGCACTCGGCCAACCTGGGTTTGATTCCCAACATCCCATATGGTCCCCTGAGCACCGCCAAGAGTGGTTCCTGAGTTCAGAGCCAGGAGTAATCACTGTGCATCACCAATTGTGACCCAAAAAGTAAAAAAAAAAAAAAAAAAAAGAAAGGGTAGTTTTAAATAAAAAAAATCTCTAACAAGATCCTTCTTCATACCCAGTTGATAAAAAAAATGATTGCTAATGGAAATGATGATCTATGTATAACTGGTATAGAAATTTCATAACCTTTCTTTTTAGAGGAGGTGGGAAGGTTGGGCCATACCTGATGGTGCTCGGGGCTTACTGCTGGCTCTGTGCTCATCTCACTCTTGGTGGTACTCAGAGGATCATACCTAGTGCCAGGAAAACACTTCATAATGTTAAGATTAAAGAGTTAAAAAAAAATGTGAAGAGGGGGCTGGAGTGATAGCACAGCGAGTAAGGCATTTATTTGCCTTGCACGCGACCAACCCGGGTTCGATCCCCAGCATCCCATATGGTCCCCTGAGCACTACCAGGAGTAATTCCTGAGTGCAGAGCCAGGAGTAACCCCTGTTCATCGCAAGGTGTGGCACAAAAAGAAAAAAAAAAGTGAAGAAAAATCTGTTTTTTAAAATGGTTTTTTTTTCAAAATTTCTTATCTCTTTTTTTTTTAAATTGAATCACCATGAGATACAGTGAGATACAGTTACAAAGTTGTTCATGATTGGATTTCAGACACACAATGTTCCAACACCCATTCCTTCAAAATATAGTTTATAAAAGCCTATGCCTGTTTCATAGAAACAGCAGTTCTGAAAAATGCGCAATATCCCATCTTAAGAATTTCAGAATGCCATAAAATTGAAATTTAATTTCAAGTAAATTTCAAAATGATTTCACCCATGTCAATTACTTTCAAAGTTCTGAAACTATAGATCAACAAGATGGTCCCAGAGATAGGCCTCGTTCAACTGTGGCTAAAGGAAGTATGTACTTCATATGAGCATAAAGTCAGAGTAACGCAACAAGAACCCAGAGTCTATGACAGAAGCAAAACTACAGTTCATCATTTGGTATGTACTTAAATACCAATAAGTCTGATTCTACACCATATGCAAAAGCAAAAGTCTTCTGACCACAAAATTATGTTCTACAAAGAAATATATCCTTAGCTCACCATTTATAAACACTCACATGACCTGTTGGTCATGATTTTTAATTCATAGGCTCTATTACATCACATTTTAATATAAGCACAACAGCCTTATAAAAGAACCATGTGATAAACCAGTTGGAACCAATGTCTAAGATACACCCTGATCATCATAGATGAAGCATCTTGAAATCCTTACCTTAACCCCTTCAAAGAACAAGGGTATTATTTAGAAAATTATTATTCTGGCATTCTAATGATAGCTTAGTCATAATGCTCTACAGACTAATTGGAGAGATCAGAATAAGAAATCAATGACACAGCAATATAAGTTGGGATCATACTAGTCTAACTCTTGCCTAAGAACTTAAAAACCTGTACCCTGCCCCATACCCAACTCATTTCTAATGTTATTTTCCCATTACAGTACATGGTACATTGCTGATAGCAAATGGCTCAAACATTTTCTAATTTCTAACTGCTCGGAAAATATCTATCATTGAGACACTATCTCAGAAGTCATAGAAGCTAACTCTATCTGTTCTGTGGTTCCTGCTCAGTGCTCCCATTTTTATTTTACAAAGTAGGTGGACCAGATACAACAGAATTGCATGTCATTATAGGTGAGTCAATATGAAGTTTACATATATACTTTATTCCCTACGGCAATCTTTTTCAATTTTTTTTTGTTTTTCACTAATGCCCACCAAATCTATCTATTTGCTCCAACTTTACTGTTAGTTACAATCCCAGTTAAAGTACAAACAGTATTTGGAATACACTATTTTGAACATAAGAGCTACCTAGCCATGTGCTATACTCCCAAGATGTACTATCACCCCACTCCTTCCTGCTCTGCCCAAATGATCTGTTCCAGAAGCAAATCTGATCATGTGACCATCAATTACTTATCCCTGGCCTCCTTAAAATTCATTAATGGTGTTCATTGTGATTAGGACAAACAAAGATCCAAATCCTTTCTGGGCAGTGAAGGCCCTGTGTGATGTGGGCTCTGCGCTTCACCTCCCCTCACACCAGACCCTGAACTGAGACCTATGTCTGTCTTCTCACAGTTTCCTGCGAGATATCCCCTTCCTATTTCAATGTTTTCAGCACGTGTTTTTTCTTTCTGAAACATTGTCTCCTGGCTTCACACCTAATCTTCTTCCAGATCTAGCTTAAAATTCATCTCTTTTGGAAGGTATTCCTTAACCCATGACCAAGTGAAATGTTCTTATTAAGTGATGCTAGAATTTTTACTAGCTATAAATTGGTTTTGATTACATGGTCACCTGATCAATTTCACTCTCCTCCTTTGACTTCAAATTTCATGAAGACAAAGATAATGTCTGTTTTAAGTAGAAAGACCTTTCCTAAAATGGACCCAGTTTTTATACCTGTTTCCCCAACAGCAATTAACAAGAATGTTGCCTTTGACTCTAAGAGGTGTCCAAGTGAACTAAAACTTCCCTACTTATACTCAGTTCAGCTTATCAGTGAATTCCCAGTAACTGACATGTTTTCATATCAAGACAAAAGAGATTACCGAGAAGATTTTCAACATTACAAACCCAACCAGAAAGAACCAGGAGTCAAAGAGATAACTCAATGGACTACAGCACAAACTTAGCAGATAGGAGATGTGGGTTTTGGGTTTGATCCCTGAACATCACAAGGAATGCCCTCTGAGCACAGAACTGGGAGTAACTCCTGAGCAGTGCTGGGTATAATCCAAAAGAGAGAGAGAAAAACATCAATTATACGGCCAACTCTTTTGGGAGTCACACTCAGCTGTACTTAGGACCTCCTGCTCTGGCTCTGCTCAGGGATCACTTCTGGCAGTACCAGAGAGACCATATGCAGTGCCAGGGATGGAACTGGGGTCAGTCATCTGGCAAGGCAAGCACCGTAACTTCTTAAGCTATCTCTCTAGTCCAAAGAGCCAACTCTTAATAGTCACTAGAATTTTGAATAACGAAGCTCAGTTACTAAATTCACAGTTTTTAAATCAATTCCATGGAAGCACCATTTTGTCTATATCACTCCAAAATTTTAACTGGAAAATTAACTATTTTGATAAGTTCAGTACATCAAAGAATGCAAAAAAGAACACATTGGCACAAACAGGTTATCAAAATAGTTTATCCACTATGAAAGTTCAGTAAAATTACTGTCTTAATTATTGCGTTTACTAAACAAAGATGTTGCATGTGTCTGTGTATGTGTCTGTGTGTGTGACCATAGTCAAGCAAGGCTCCTCAAATTCAAACATTGGTATACAAGAAATTAAATCACATTCCTATTTGTTAATTGGCTTTAGTCAATATAAAAGGCCTTTGTTGAACAACTGCCTTTGCAAAGGGAAATAAGAAATAAAACACAGCTAATATATCTGCTTTGGGCATTAGCCAATATGCGATCATTAATTCCATCAAAGCAATAATAATACAAGTGAACTACCTCCTAACTATAGCTCTCAAGTCCCCATTAATCAGACTGAAAAAGTAAGATCCAGAAACTGCCAAAGGCAGGAAAATAATATCCAAGCATTCATCAGGTCTGAGTGCTATGTTGTCCCTCTCATCATTCTATATGATGTTCCACAGGAACTTTAAATAGAAAAGAAACCTGGCTATAAGACAACCAACCAGCGTACTGGGAAAATTGGTCAAGAGAGAACCTGACCCAGACAGACAGACTATTCTGCAGGGCTTCCCCCAAGAAAACGCAGACCACATTAGCTGTTTTCCTTTTGGTCGAAACTTCTGAATAATCTGAGGAGATCAGATAAGTATCCTGAACAGAGAACTAGAAGGAGATGAACAGTATAAAGCCCTCTTCAAAAGGAAGCTGTGCATCAGAATTTCCTTGCATTACTCATTTACTGGCTTGCATTTTATTCCTGTCTTAATTACACATGGAACTAATCCTAACAATAATTTGTGGTTTTGATTACAAGTCCATAGGCTCTCAGAGTTTTATGTAAAAGAACTTCATCTTAAAAATATAAATTTGGGGCCAGGGCGATAGTACAGTGGGTAAGGCGCTTGCCTCACATATAGCCAACCCAAACTCAATCCCCACAACCCCTGAGTCAGGCAGGAAGAATTCTTCAGTGTAAAGCCAGGATTAACCCCTGAGCACCACCAGATGTGGCCCCCAAACCAAAACTAAATAAATAAATAAGTCTGTTTGGTTTTTATGCAAAAGCTTCAAAGAAAACAGCCTGAGTTCTTTCTATATAGATTCAAAGCCCACCATCAAATGCCCATAAATAAACCCTTACTGTTCATATGTGTGTGTGTATGTGTGTGTGAGTTGGTATAGGACTAAATAAACTTTTTTCTAGAGAAAGAATCCCTAGTTTGAAATTATAAATGGGCTCTGGATCTTCAGTTAAGGTTCTTTTTATTGTCAACTTAATGCTAAAATTAACCTCTCAACTGCTTTTGCTTGTTTGTCTTCACAGTAGTACTAATATTACTGTTTTATACTTGCAGTGTTGCTACACCATGCCACTCCTAGAGTCCCAAGAGTAAGATCTCCAGTTAAAAACAGTAAGTTGGGAAAGGAAAGACACAGGACATAAAACAAGTACCCTTATATGCAGCTGCAAAGCCAGGACCCTGGTTCAAATCCCCAGCATGACATATGGTCCCCCAAACATTGCCTAAGTCAATTCTGAGTGTGGAGCCTAGAACAGTCCTTGAGCACTGTCAGATGTGGTCCAAAAAACAAGCACAATGAAATGAAATCAATGGAAGCGCAAGTTTATTTAGTACTGCAATAATATTCCTGGGCCCAAAACACTTTAAAAGGGCAATTTTTACATAATTTGTTTACATCAAATAGACTGAATTAAAATCTTTCTATGTTTTTCTTCTGAAAATACACCTAATATCACTTTTCAAGAGAAAATGAATGTACTAATATTCTTGCTGCATATTACAGTCTTAATCACAAAGTAACCAGCAGGTAGCTGGTCAAGGGCTGCTTTATTTTTCTTGTTCCCACCCAAGACTGAGAGGAAAACCAGCCTTTAAACAATCAAAGACTGCCATGACAAAGAGAGAAGGGATGGGGGTGGAGCCCTAAAACAATGGTGGCAGGAAGCAGACAGTGTGGTGAAGGGTGTGGTTCTAGAATGTTCTATGCATGAACCCACAACCATAGACAGTTTTTTGTAAATCATGGTGACTGAATATAGCTACCTATCTTTATCTGAGAGTACCGTTGAAACATCAAATTTCCATTAACAGGGGCTGGAGCAATAGCACAGCGGGTAGGGCGTTTGCCTTGTAATCGGCTGACCCGGGTTCGATTCCCAGCATCCCATATGGTCCCCTGAGCACTGCCAGGAGTAATTCCTGAGTGCATGAGCCAGGAGTAACTCCTGTGCATCACTGGGTATGACCCAAAAACAAAACAAAACAAAATTTCCATTAACATTTTAATTAAAATAGTGAACGGTTGGAAGGAAAATCATTACCAAGAAATTCTATTTTCCATCTGAGAAATTAAACAATTGTGAATGAGGAAGACATGGAGAGGTAGTTAAGATACATGCAAAAATAAATAAAAAGACAAATTACTTTTTAAATTTTAACTGGTTAGCCAAGAAGACAAAAAAAAATTATAAGGTTATAAAAAGTTGGGAGATGGGGCCAAAGCAACATATATCTGGTCTTGCAAGCAGCCAATATGGGTCAACCTGGGTTCTACCCTCAGCATCCCAGATGGTCCCCCAAGCCTGCTTGGAGTGATCCCTGAGTAAGCCCTGAGTACTGTCAGGTGTGGCCTCAAACAACAAAACAAAAAGACTGCGGGAAAAAAAGGTTGGGACCAAAACATGTTATATTGCAAGATTAGTTTTTCATTAGTTTAGAAAGAATAAGCATGAAATGCAAGCAAATAACTGGTTTAACATCTCTTTGCACAATACACGCTGAAAACAAATACTTTATTTGAAAACTATATTTAGAATTAGTAGCAGTACATGAGTACTACAGAAGTATGAATTCTACTTTTACACTGATGCAATTTCACTGTTCTAATAAAGAGAACAAAGCTGTCTCAGAGCTTTTCACATTCAAAGGACAATGTTCCACATGAATCTGGGGCTGCATTATGATAGCCTTTTGTAAGATATAACAACCCAAATCTGCCTTGCACTCAGAACTCCCCTCTAAAAAAGCATGAGAAGGAAAAAAAAAAGAGACAGTCTGTGTAATGGTCAAAGAAAGAAATCTTGCCCTCATACAAACACAAAAGATACAACATTATGAACTATCAACTTTTGGGGGTGTTTTTGTTTTTGGTTTTGGTTTTGGTTTTGCTTTTTGGGTCACACCCAGCAATGCACAAGGGTTACTCCTGGCTCTGTATTCACTCTGGGTGGTGCTCGGGGGACCATATGGGATGCTGGGAATCGAAATCAGGTCGGCTGCATGCAAGGCAAACCCTGTACCCGATGTGCTATTGCTCCAGCCCTTGAACTATCAACATTTTTTTTGAATACAGCCAGCTGTGTTTGGGGCCTACGCCTGGCTCTGCATTCAAGAATCACTCTCCGGGTGGAGCTCAGGAGACCATACCAGGTGCCAAGGACTGAACCCTGGTTGTCAACATACAAGGCAAGCACCTTATCTGACTGTACCATCTCCCTGGCCCCACACTATCAACTCTTTAACTGCACCTATGTACATAAGCTTTTAAAAATAAAAATAATGACACAATAATATCACAAATAGTTTAGATATAAGTATAATATAATAAATATGTAAACAGTATATATTTTAAGGCAATTTAACCACCACTAAAAAAAAAAAAAACTCTTACCTGTTGGTAATAGAAGAAACTAAAAAACTGAAAGAGGTGAAAGTTAAAGAATGAGGAAAAGGTGAAAGAGGTCAGAATCCAAAAGATGTCTTAAATATAGACACATAGAGAGGATTCAAAGAGATTAATTTTCGGTGGGGGGGTAGAGAGGGTAGGTAGAAAGGAAAGGAAGAGATATAAATAAAACTGGCAAGAAAACTATTAAGACACAAAATATTATAGTCATAACAAAAGGGTATATATTGTGATAACCAGAAAGACTGCAGAGTTGACTGTCCCAAGTGAGAGAATTAGACAGCTAAGAGCACATAAACATTAAACCTGTTTAAACAGTTGGAACTACAGAGAAGTGACCAACCAAACTGTGTTTCATGGGATCAAGTTCCTCCTCCTTTTGTAGAATAGGGTACATTCCATCCCAGCCTTTCTTCTATTAAGGATGCACACATACAGAAGCATGCCTGCACACACACACACACACACACACACACACACACACACACACACACACACACACACACACACACATACAGAGTCTAGCTCATTCATGATGAATGTACCCTTCTATAAAAGGGACTTCCCAGTCTCCAGGAAACCATGTACCTCTTCCTCACTATGGGAAAATTTGTGGTTAATTGAAAAAACAAAAAGTTACTGGGTAAGTAAAGCATAATGTTCCCCAAGCACAGCCAAGAGTGAGTCCCGAGCACAGAGCCAGCATTAAGGCCTGAGCACAGTCGGATATGACCCAAAACTCTGCCATCAAAAAACAGATAAATAAATAAAAGTCTCCAGCCCCATATTTTTTATGTTGGGTGGTTTTTTGGTTGGTTGGTTGGTTTTGTCAGGAAAATAAGGTATTTTATGACACTCCCCACAAAACCCAGCAAACTAAAATAATAATTAAAAGGAAATCATAGGGTTCAGTAAATGTCCAAGGAAGAGTCTTTCTTTCCTAAGTATTAATCACAATTCCAAAAATCCCATGAGACACAGACCAATACAGCTCTTTTTCTGAAAAAAAAAAAAAAAAAGTTCCTGGTCAACAGAATGATAAAAGTGATCATTCTTGCTGAAAGTTGTATAAACATTTATGGAAAGACAAACCGAAGACAGATTCCTTTGCGGAGTATATAGCACCCAGCTCTAAACCAGTTCATCACCAAATGATGCCCATTCATACAGCGCATTCAGATTCCTCAGTGAATGTACAAAGATCAATATGACAGTTCCAGTTTCCTTTCACAAATCAGATTGTCATCAATTGAATAATGGGTTTTTTTTATTGTTATATTTCAAATTTGTTCTATCTTATTTCTCATAGATAAGTTTGACTCGCAGAATAAAAGTTGCCTAGGACTACAGACCATCAACTAGCACAGAGCAAGAGTTCATTAACTGGGTAATGAATCAATAAATGAATCCATGAACAAATAAATATCAAACCAATTCATGAATTCATAATGAAGAAATAACTAGATGGTAGTTCCCTTCCACAACATCTAAGTTACTCTGGACTCAGCTTCTCTTATATAACTGTATTTGAGCCCCAAACCATGGGTCTTATGGCTTTGTCAAAAACTTATTTTTCTTGGAAAAAATCTTTTGACAAAAATAATTTGTCAAAAATTTATTTCACACTTTTGATTCTTATGAGGAAATGGAATGTTCTTAAGGAGACAATATACAAAAATAATTCAGAAAAGTTGGTTCACGTCATATTCCTCTATCTAGATCAGTGACTATGGGCCAGGGTTTTTCAACGTTGGCTCAACTGACATTTAAGGCTGGATAATTCTGTGCTGCTGGGCTACTCTAGGCACTGCGGGCTATTCAATAACATCACTGGCCTCTACCCACTGGATTCCTGGAGTAACCTGCACTCCCAGTGTGAAAATACCCTCTCACAATATGTGCTGAAGTCTCCTGGGGGTCAGGATTGTTTCCTATCTTGGGGCAGAGCAATAGTATAGGCAGGTAGGGCGCCTGCCTTGCACCCGGCCAATCCAGGTTTGACCCCCAGCATCCCATATGGTTTCCCAGACACTGCCAGGAATGCAAAGTCAGGAGTACGCCCTGAGCACCGCCAAACAGACAAACATCAAAACAAAATGCAGCTCTTGACTAAGTTTCTATTTTTTTCCTTTTCCCCAAACAATGCTTATAAACAGTTATTAAAATAACAATGATTACAAACAATACCAACAGTAATCAAATATTTATTGAGTTCCTATTATACACTGAGCACAAAATGAAGAATTTAAATTGATTCCCTCTGATCCTCACGACCCCACAACCATATAGATTATCTGTTCTCATTTTCACCATAATCACTGTAGCACTGTCATCCCATTGCTCATTGATTTGCTCAAGTGGGCACCAGTAACATCTCCATTGTGAGACTTGTTACTGCTTTTGGCATATCGAATAAGCCATGGGTAGCTTGCCAGGCTCTACCATGTGGGCGGGATACTGTCGGTAGCTTGTCGAGCTCTCCGAGAGGGACAGGAATCGAACCCAGATCAGCCTTGTGCAAGGCAAAAGCCCTACCCACTGTGCTATCCCTCCAGCCCACACCATAATCACAGAAAAAGGATTTGTCACAGTAAGGATTCAAATTAAAGCCAAACAGAGCTCACGGACTAGACTTTACAATCTCTAAAATAGTTTGTCACCCCATAGTCCCTCAACAAACATGTCTCCTTCCAATACTTACCCAATTTTCTATAATAGATTACATTTTCTTTCCCTACTTCCTGAGATCTCAAAATTATGTCTTAAAACACCCATGTCAAACCTCAAAGTAACAGTTGTCCCGGGGCTGGAGCAATAGCACAGTGGATAGGGCAATTGCCTTGCACGCGGCCGACCCAGGTTCGATTTCCAGTATCGCATATGGTCCCCTGAACACCGCCAGGGGTGATTCCTGAGTGCAGAGCCAGGAGTTACCTCTGTGCCTTGCCAGGTGTGACCCAAAAAAAGCAAAAAAAAAAAAAAAAGTAATAGTTGTCCCTTATATCCTTATAATTACAGACTGCCTCCTAGTATATCCTACAACTTCTTTGTACCCATGAGATCTACTGGCATTAATATTTTCTGCATTCAACTCTAAATTCTATTTACCCACACAGCTTTATAATATACATTACATTATAAGTTACCTTAAAAGTAATGCATATTGTTTATGGGTGATGAGAGTGATATTACATAAAATAATAAAAACATATTGTCATATTTTACATTGTCAGGGTTACAAAAAGGCCATATGCAGAATTTTATAAGTTTAAAACAGCTGAACTTAAACAACTGTTTAATAACTGTAGTTTAGTATTTTTTTAAATACTAAAGTACATCTACTGAAGAGAAGGAAAGGGAATCTATAATTGCTTAAAATTCTTAATACTAGGCCGTTAACCGCAGTATTCTATCCACTTGAAATAACAGAACAATAAATGGGTTAGCTAATGTTAAAAGAGCTTCCTGACAGAATTTAAATAATTTTATGAGATTAGTCTACAAATAAAACATTATTGTGGCAATAGCATGTGAATAATAAGCATTTAACATTTTTTTTAGTTAGAGTGGGGAAAATTTAAACAATAAACACAATTTTTATATCCAAATATCTTTCCACTTTTCCCCTACAATGATAGGTTTCTATCATTTACACATGATAATGTTTGAAAATTGGCCTGGCAGAATTAATCCTATTAGTAGACAACAACTGACATTTTCTAGTTTAGCTGCTTTCTCTAAGAATGCTATTTACAAATCACAAACTAATATTTTGAATACTAATCAAGATTCACTTCTAGAAAAGGCCCACTTCAAAATTCAGTACTAATAAAAAATGATAATAACAGCATTTTTTGAAGACAGAAAATTATTCAAGGTCTAGCAGAAACCAACTTTTTAAAAGTTACACGACGATCATGTTGCACACACTAAAATATCACAATTTTTTTTTAAAAAAATGAAAATAACAAGCATAGGCAAGAATGAAGAGAAACTAGGAACTGGAACTCTCGTATATTGCTGGTGGGCATATGAAATGGTGCAGCTGCTATGCAAAACAGTCAAGCAGTTCCTCAAAAGGCTACAGTTACCACATGACCCAACAATTCCACCCCTAGGGATATACCTGAACTAAATATATGTTCACACACATACACATACAAAAAGTACAAGAATATTTATAGCAGCATTACTCATATTAACCAGGAGGTAGAAACAACCAAATATCCTTCAACTAAAAATTGAATAACCAAAATGTGGTGTATCCACAATGGAGTATTACTCAGTCATAAAAAAGAACGAAGTACTGAAACACATGACAATGGGACTAACCCATGAAAACATGCCAAGTAAAAAAAGTACAACATGAGAGGTCCTATTTTATAATACTATTATTTAGGCATCTGTAATAGATAAGCTATTTTAGGTAACTGACTTAAAATATTAAATAAGCCCTGATAAGCCCTATTTAAAATAGACTGTTCTGTTTTATGTCGAAAATGGGTGCAGAGGTAGTATTGTAAGCCCCAAACACAACTGGGGTGGCTAGAAACTCACAAAGTTTTTCAATGTTATTTTCTTTCGGTGTGAATATCCTTTTTTTTTTTTTCTTTTTGGACCACACCCGACGATGCACAGGGGTTACTCCTGGCTCATGCACTCAGGAATTACTCCTGGCAGTGCTTGGGGGACCATATAGGATGCTGGGTATCAAACCCAGATTGGTCGTATGCAAGGCAATCAGCCTATGGGCTATGCTATGACTTCAGCCCATAGGGAGGTAAGGGCATTTGCCCTGCACGTGGCCGACCTGGGTTCGATTCCTCCATCCCTCTCAGAGAGCCTGGCAAGCTACTGAGAGTATCACGCCCACACAGCAGAGCCTGGCAAGCTACCCGTGACGTATTGGATATGCCAAAAACAGTAACAACAAGTCTCACGATGGAGACGTCATTGGTGCCGGCATGAGCAAATTGATGAGCAACGGGAGGACATTTTCCATGAAGTGTCAGGAAACAAATACATACAGAAAGACAATAAATGGCTGCCAGAGAACAGCTGGGAAGGGAAGTTTGGAACAGCTGGTTTTGGGGTGATGGAAAAGGTATAAAAGCAGACTGTGGTGATGGTGCCATCAGATAGTGAATAGACTGAAAATCGCTTAAATATAAAATTGTGGATGTTATGTGACTTATGCTACCACTTAAAATGATGCTAAAAGAAAAGTTGAGATTAAAAAGAGAAAAAACTAAGCTCACAGATACACATTTTGGTTCCACGCCCCACAACCACCCAGCAGCTCTCTCCGCAGAGGCTTCCTCCCAGGAAAATCTCTCGCTCTCTTGAGCAATGTGAACAGGGTTAACGAGAAGTTAGTGTTGCAGCTCAGACAATTAGGAATGGCTCTCTCAGACTATTAAAATCCATCCAAGCAGATAACCACAACACCCTTTCTCAAGTGTGGTAAAAGAACTGAAAGAAAGTAAAAGAAAATAATGGTAATGCACATTTGGCATCTCTGCTGCCAGAACCTGCAGTGTGGGGTGGGACAAAGAATTCAGTAAACAACGGTAGGAAGTGAAAGGACTGAGAGAAGTGTAAGGCAAAGTTAACCCCAGGGATCTCGGAGGGTACAGAGAAAGGGGACTAGAAGAGAAGTGAAGTGCAAAAGGGCCATTGGAAAGAAATGAGGGTGATGTCAAGGATTTCCAAGAAAATGAGACAACATTCTAGCAGAGTTTATGCTAGAAGAGAAACCAAAATAAGTCTAAATTTGTATCATTTATTTTAGAAACAGAATTTCGTCTGATAAATAAACATGGCACTCATGGTTTGAAAAGGAGATGTGAATCAGATCCCCTCCCTACCTCCGTGCCGGCAAGCGACAAATATATTAAGCCAGAGAAATAATGATTATAGCTGAGGAAATAAATGTATAATTTTCTGTCACTTCTCAGTTATTTCCTCTTTCCAATAGCCCATGACTATTTCCTGTTATGCTTCTTCCTTCCTCCCTGAATTTCTTTATTTGCACAGTCCTCCCTGTAGAAACACCCCGTCTGCCTCCAGCAGTGCCAAGCCATTAGCTCGCCGCCTTCTCTGCATGCTGCCCTCAATCCCCTTATTTCCTCAATTGCTGCCCAGATGTTTTCCTCTACAATCTTTATCATTTATTCATTCCCATTTATTTTGTTTCCATGTATTCACTTCCTCTCCCCCTGGATGAATGAGTGAATAGTAAAGGAGAAACGTGAACAAAGATCTGACATTAACTCTACTCTGCCAGAATCAACTACCATTAGAGGTAGAGGGAAAATTTACTAAATCATCACACAAGTTAAAAGAAATTATAAGTAAGTTGATTAAATACAAAACAAAGTTAGCTGAAGCACAAGGATCTCCGAGGGTATTTGGAAGTGGATGAGCAGAGAAGTTAACAGATGGAAAGAGAAGGTAGAAAGAGGTCAGACATTTCCACACAGCAACAGCAGATTCTTCCTAAACAGGCCAAGACCCTTTGCAGGAAAGTAGTGTAACATTCTTGAAGAAATGTGGGAAGTTGTAGTGGTTTGTGCACAGAAAACGTTGTGAGGAAGCAATGAAGGAGAGTGGAATGTTGGCAAAGGTCAAATCACATAATGTTTAAATCTGGGCAAATAGGTTAGAATAATCCTGGGACTGATAATAACTGGACAACACATATAACAGAAAATATGTTTTGAGACATGGCTGTGTAGTTAAGTGATCATAAAAATGGTAATAATAACAACAAAAAGAACAGTATTAGTCACCACTTGCTGAATATTTATTATATCCTAGGACCCATGCTAGCCATGTGCTTTAACAGAATTACTTTTTCTTCCCCTTGCAACTTTGAATAGTAAATGCCAGGATCTCCATTTTGCAATCATTGAAACTGAGACAGACAGTGAAGTGACATGAATTACTTGGTTCTGGGGCCAGAAATAGTACTGTAGGTAGGGCACTTGCATGAAGATGGCCGGCCTATATTTGATCCCTGAGACCACACACAGTCCCCCAAGCACCACGAAGAGTTATCCCTGAGCACAGAACCAGGAGTAAGTCTGAAAACCACCAAGAGTAACCATCCCCCTCAATAAAATAAAATAAAATAAGACTACTCAGTTGAGACAGCAGAGAGCTGCTGAATAGACTGTCTGCCTGACTACTACTAATATAATCGGCTTCTCTTATCATAAAAAGAAAAAAATATCAACCGTGAAACCAGAAACTATATTATGTTTGAAAATCAGGCTTTTAACCCTCCTAACAACAGTGTCATGTGGGTAGCACCAACCCTCTTTTATATGGAGTAGCTGAGACAATGGCAAGTCAGTTGCAGATACACAAAAGCCATAAATGCTCCCTCTCAGCCAGTCACAGAACTTGGGTCTGAATCCACCACAGTCAATAAAGATCTAGAGGAATTTTTCCATTTCTATTTGAATGACAGGTATTTAAAATTATAAGGCACTATTGTCCCATTTTATCGGATCAATGTCTCTGTTTAAAATCTAAACTGTATGTTGCTTCAAAAATCAACATGCATATTTTTATTATAATCTCTGACTCACAGCATTCAGAGTCCCAGATCTGTATCTCTGCATCTGTCCACACACTCCTGACAGCTCCTATAGATAGTCTCAGTTACAAGAGAAAAATATCAAATATTTTCATCAAAATGGGCGGAAGAAGTAACTTTCACAACCAAGACATCTATCTATGGGGAAAATTATCTTTACATTAAATGAAAAGTGTCAGTATGTCAAAATCAAGACTGAATATATTGCTTTGAACTGAAAAGAGTATGAGAATTCAGAAAACAATACAGTGAACAAGGCCTCCCACATTCCTAATTTAACAACACCATCAAACCCATCCGTACTTCAAAAATATAATGCTACAACACAATTTTGTTTTCTCCCACTGAGTCCACCAAAAAAGAAAACCCTTCCCATTCAACTGGCCAAAAGGATCCTATTTTTTCCCATAATCTATTCACTCCCCAAAATACTTAATGGATGAACTTTAGTGTGAATACATTCTATAATAAATGTTCAGTCAAAAAATTCAGTTTTGTTCATTCACATATAAAATAGTATTTACATGTAGCTCTACTTTAAATGCAAATAATTATGGCTACAGAGCTAGTTCAACAGCTTGAGTGCATGCTTTGTAAGAGGCCCAAGTTTGATCCCTGGTACCACATGATTCTCTGAGGACCACTAAGTGTGTCCCCAAACACACATACACACACACACACACACACACACGTGTGTGCACACACACCCACAAGCCAAATAATTAGACCTATACCCTTCGAATTACAATACACTGCAAATTGCTATATACTTCTATTAAAATACAATTTCGAAACAGAGCAGTTCTCTGCTAATGCATTTGCTTATATTAGATCCCTCACAATCCTATCATATAAATCTCCTATTCAAATGGGGAGGTTTTGTGCAACCATTAACAACTAAACGTGGTCTTGTTTCTGCTTTATCAGCAAATCCCCTAAGCATCACTAGTTTGTGTGTTTGGCTAAGTATTTTGAAACATTTAGCTTGTTGTCAAGTCAACACCTGTAGAGTAAGTAACCAGTCTGTCTTTCCTGGTTCTGTTTCACAACTTTTCCAAAGGATTGTTTCTTGAGAGCTTCACTGACTCCACTGCATCCCAATGGCAATACAGATTTTACTACCTGAAAAACTAATTTCAAATGGTGTCACAAGCACTAAAGGCACTGAAAAAAAAACCCTGTCTCATATATTCCTCTTCCACCTGTAAGGGTAATTATTGTATTCCCCCAAAAAAAATAATTATAAGCTAAACCATCTTCAAAAATAACAAAAGAATACCAAAATTTTGTCCTAGAATGTGGATTTTATGCTTAATAATGTAAGAGACCTCTATTTATATAACTCAATACGGTATTCATATGCATAATAATTAAAAACAAAATACTCTTAAAATCTGGACTGCATACTTACAACTTTCATTTGAAATATGTAAGATTGATTTAATATATTAATGGATCTGTACATACAACTAAAAGTTAGGCACCGACTGATTTTTTTTAATAGTTTATTTTTAATTAGTGAGTCAAAGTGAGGGTACAGTTACAGATTTATACATTTTTGTGCTCATGTTTCCCCCATACAAAGTTCGATAACCCATCCCTTCACCAGTGCCCATTCTTCACCACCAGTAAACCCAACATCCCTCCCACCATCCCCAGTCCCGTCTCCCCCCATCCCACACTGCCACTTTGGCAGGGTATTCCCTTTTGTTCTCTCTCTCTCTGATTAGGTGTTGTGGTTTGCAATAAAGGTGTTGAGTGGCCATTGTGTTCAGTCTCTAGTCTATATTCGCCCGCATCACCCTTCCCCCACATGACCTCGGACCACATTTTACTTGGTGTTCCCTTCTCTGAGTTGCCCAGAATGAGAGACCAGCCTCCAAGCCATGGAGACAAACTGCTGGTACTTATTTCTACTATTCTTGGGTGTTAGTCTTATAGTCTATTATTCTATATTCCACAGATGAGTGCAGTCTTTCTATCAGACTGATTTTTTTTATATAAAGTTGGAAAATTCATTATTTTCTGAAGAACAAAGATGATGTTTGTGTAATATATGTAGGGTGATTAGATAAAGTTCTATGGGCTTTTTTTAATTAGAAGTGCTCCATAGAGGTATTCTTAAAAATTTTTTTTCAATATATTAGAGAAGATAAAATATTGTAAATATTGCAAATACAAAAACACCAAAAATGGGACCAGAGCGGTAGTATAGCAGGTATGGTGGTATGGTGTTCATTTTGCACAGCAGCCAACCCATGTTCAATCCCTGGCATCCCATATAGTCCCTTGAGCATCACCAAGAGTAATTCCTGAGTGCAGAGTCAGAAGTAACCCCTGAGCACTGCCATGTGGCCCAAACAAGTAAACAAACATGAAAACATCCAAATAATTAGAAATAAATCTAAGAAAAGACAAGTCAATCATTTCTTTTCTTTTTTTTTTTTTTTGGCTTTTTGGGTCACACCCGGCGATGCGCAGGGGTTACTCCTGGCTTTGCACTCAGGAATTACTCCTGGCAGTGCTCAGGGGACCATATGGGATACTGAGAATTGAACCCGGGTCAGCCGCGTGCAAGGCAAATGCCCTATACTGTGCTATCGCTCCAGCCCCAACAAGTCAATCATTTCGCTCCTGGAATGATTAAAAAAATTAAAATTAAAAAAGAGAGCACTGCCCAGAAAAGTCACGTACAAGGAGGGTAAGAATTGCTTTGTCCCCAGCCTCCAATGGGAAAGAACCCAAATGTCCACCATAAAGAGAAGTATGAAATAAATTGTGGTTTATTCATACAGGGGCTACTACAAAGCATCATAAAGCATAAGCTACTGCCAAGTACAACAGCATGAATGAAACTCACAGATACCCTCTTAAATGAAAGAATATAGCCAGAGGGAACTAGCAGTGCTTAAGTCCATTTATGTAAAGTTCAAGAACAGGTAAGACCAAGAGTGACAGACATCAGATTAGTGATTTCCTTTGGGGAATGGTTATTGACTAAGAGGAGCAAAGGAGAAATTTCTACGATGCAGGAAACATTCTAATTTTTTTGTTGTTGTTTTCAATCAAGGACATAACAATTGATTCTCAATTAGCCTACCACTAGACAAAAGATGAGAGATTCTCCCCTCTCCATGTCTTATTCCCTAGCTCAGAGAGAACATCAGTGATGTGAAGTTGATTACTTTAAAGTAGCTTACTTAAAGTATATGTAATGCATCTCTCAGAACATGAGGAGTGCTGCAATGATCCTCTCAACAAAGAATCATTTTCAGAGCCAGAAGTTATGGAGACTGGAGCACAGAGACATAGAGAGTCAACAGGTGTTCAGCTACTTGGCTGTCATTGCCTCCTACCTTGAAGTCCGTAGTGCCATGGGCAACAATATGAATGTGAAGAGAAAAGTTTGAATCCCGCTACAATAATATATAAGATTCAAACGTTAAGCTTTCTCAAATTTGAGAAAATTCTGTCCCAACCACTGTAGATAGCACAGCTTATAGGGGCTGGGAATGTGGCTCAGTGGTATAGCACTTGCCTTATATGCGGTAGGTCCTAGAAACACCCTCCCCCACAACACACACACACACACACACACACACAAGTTTACAAAAGTTAACAAAACTTAAAAGTAAAGTTTTTTCTTTCTCTGGGAACGAACCAGTATTAACAATTAATTAACAGTTAATACTATTAACCAGGTTAACATTATTAACCTAAGAAAATGCAATGCTCTAACACACATGAGCTAAGACCCATTATTCAGAACCTACCATCAAGGTTTTCTTCTATGGGGTTGGAGAGATAGTACCGCAGGTGACACACTTGCCGGACGCCTGGCACCTACTCCGAGTACTATGAGGAAAGGTGTCTGCTCAGGGCCAGGAGCCAGCCTCAGCAACACTGAGTGTGCCCTCCACACACCCACCCTGCTCGTTTTTTTTTTCCTTCTAATAATACCATATAACATTAAGAATCATGTAGTCAACTATAGACGAAAACATTTCAAAAAGCAACTATTTGGGGCGGGAGACATAGTATTGCAGGTAGAGAACTTGCCTTGCACACAGCCAAGCCAGATTTGATCCCTGGCACCCCATATGGTGCCCTGAGCCTCATCAGAAGTAATCCCCGAGTACAGAGCCAGGAGTAACCCCACAGCATTGCCGGGTGGGGCCCCAAACCAAACAAAGAGAAAACTGCCATAAAACCGGATTTTAAAAAATTTATCAGGGGAGAGAGTGGACTCTGTGCCAGGGACAGACAGCAACATGCAAGGTCATATGCAAGGCAATGCCTAAACACACTACTATCCTTCTAGCCCATAAACTGGATATTTTCAAAT
Organism: Sorex araneus; assembly: GCF_027595985.1. Lineage (NCBI taxonomy): Eukaryota > Metazoa > Chordata > Mammalia > Eulipotyphla > Soricidae > Sorex > Sorex araneus. The sequence continues at coordinate 67,464,554 of NC_073305.1, read as the reverse complement.
AATGACCTGAGATTTTCAACCAGCGTGATTTTCCCCCCTCCCAAACCATATGGTATCTAGAGATAATTTGGGGTTGCCACACCTGAAGGGGATTGATATGCTACCAGAGTCAGGTGGGTAAAAACCAGGGTTACTATATTGTTAATTACACTACAGCACACAAGACTTGACAATAAAAAACTGCCTGGCCACAAATGAGAACATTGCAGATGTTGAGCAGGTCCCCATTATTGAAGAGCTAGCTAGAGGCAAAGACTTCAAGAGGTCACTAAGCAAATTAGAAAGAGGGAGAAAAAGAAAAACGAGGGAAAGAGCATCACTGTATAGAGCTCACAGGAAAACTTGCATCTGTTGTTCCTGTTTTTGCCAGTGAGTGCTGCTGTTGACCAATTTAATGGATTGAGCAGTGAAAGAAAATTTAAGAAATTAAATCCAAACATCTGTAACTTTTGTTCTCTCTGAGGGCCTTTCGACTAGCAACTCACATGGTTCAGCTGGCATGTTCTCTTTCTTTTTTCTCATTTTTCATCTTCAAAACCTCTGCACCAGAGTTCAGATCAACAGTATATCGGGTGGGGCATGTGCTTTGCATAGAGCAGACCAGGGTTCAATTCCCAGCACCCCATATCGTCCCTCAAACACCACGAGGAGTGATTCCCGAGAGCAGAGCCAGGAGCAAGACTGAGCACTGCCAGGTGTGATCCAAAAAACATAAACAAGAAATAAAAAAGGAAGGAAAGAAGGAAGAAAAAGGACAAGAAATGAATTTTGCCGTTGGAGACTCCTGAAGGGTCCTGCCCCACTGACATCTTAAATTTAGCCTCCTGAAACTGATTTCTGACTTTTGATTTCCACAACTGTAAGATAATAAATTTATACTGCCATAAAAGTGGCAATGAAAATTTTGCTAAGAAAAAGGTACAACCGCTGTTCTTCCAGGATTCCATCCCTACTTAGGAACATTATTAGCCCCGTGCTGAAAGAAAACATAATAATAAAATTTAAGCAACACAAGATTAATACATAGGCCAGTTTAAACTTTCAAGCCAGGATACAATAAATTTTGCATAAGTAACTATCCTCCTTAACTTTCCATCAAAAGGCAGCGGTCTTAGTTTTCTTCCAAAGAACTTACACATGAAGATGCAAAATAGAATTTATTTTTGCTTGTGAAACTGATTTAGTGTTATACCATTAATGCAGCATTTGGGATTAAAAATCAGGCATTTATCTTTTCTAAGGATATTCAGAGACGACCCCCACCTACCACACCACCCAGGCCACAAAGACAGAACTCTTCAGGGGTGCTTTGCTGTCTTCTGTCTCAGAGCTGAATCACAGTTGTGAGGAGGATTTCACAATCCCCTTGGAGTCTTTCAAGACTGGCACCAATCAGAGCATTTCCTTGATTAGCAAACTGGCTTTCGACTCATCAAAAACTTTCACATTTGAAATTTAACACATCTAAATTTAGATTATGACTTGTAGGACAACATTTGCTGCAAGCAAAAGAGCAAAAGGGAGAAAGCACCCAGGCTCTCTTTGCTCCTATAGGGAGACAGATATCATCAATCTAGACCCTATAACAGTAGAGACTACTTGAGGTTAGAGACCCGTAGTAATTAGTGTACAACCAGCTGTGGATTTACAGTGTAGTGTCATGGGATAATTCTGAAACTAAGTAGTTTGAGATGTGCAACCTACAAATACTGTGGACAGGAAATTAGTGTGTATGTATACATACAAACACACATGCAAACACAGAAGGCCTTGGTTCTGGTATAAGAAATTAAGAAATGAGAAAAATAAAGTCTAAATAGCCATCAAAAGGAGGTTGGCTACTCCTTGGCTCCAGCCATCTGTTGGCTGTTGACTAAGAGATATGAACTCAAGATTTCCGGATTTTCCAGCTTTCCAAGAGTTAGAAGAAGAATCTTTGTGTGAATTTCTCTCATTTTTGTAAATGCTAATCAATAATTCACTCTATGAAAAAGAGAATTTGACCCCATTCAAATATGTCTGTAGGCTTGTTACTTGCAACTTCAAGTAAAACAACTCAAATAAATAAATTAGTGTCAGGAGGCAAAGCAATTTTTCTATATTAAAGTTAAAAAAATAAAAGAGCAAAAAATTTAGCCATCTTTTACATGAAAAGTTCAATGATGTTAGGAAAGAACTTTCACACTGCTGAACACTAGTCTCCAATACTTTTTATCTTGAAAAACTGAAACTTTTAAAGCATTAAACAACCCCTCTCGGGGCTGGAGTGATAACACAGCGGGTAGGGCATTTGCCTTGCATGCGGCCAACCTGGGTTCGATTCCCAGCATCCCATATAGTCCCCTGAGCACCGCCAGGGGTAATTCCTGAGTGCAAAGCCAGAAATGACCCCTGTGCATCGCCAGATGTGACCCAAAAAAGAAAGCAAAAACAAACAAACAAACAAACAAATAGCCCCTCTCTTCCACCATTCACGGTCCTTGGCGACCATTATTCTCCTTTATGTTTCTATGCATCCTACTACTCCAGATATCTCATGTAATTTTCCATAGCATCTGCACCATTTAAAAATCTCCTAACAGTACACAAATTTTTCAATTTCTCTAAAGCCTCACCAATATCTGTTATTTGCTGGTTTTTCACAACAGTCATACTAATAAATGCAAGGTAATAACTCATTAGGTTTTCACCTACATTTCTCCTGTACTCGGTGATCCAGAGCATCTTCCCATATACTGATTTTTATGCCATCTTTAGAAGTGTCTAACCAAGAACTTTTTTGATTAATTGCTATTTGAGTCTTTTGTTGTTGCTGCTGAGTTATACTTCATTATATATCCTGAATATATTCCATCCCTTATCGAGATAATTTTTAAATATTTTCTATCATTACATAGATTGTCTTTCACTATGTTAGTCAGGTCCTTTGATGAATAAAAGTTTCTAAATTTGATAAAGTTTTAGTTTCCTATTTTTCCACTGTGGTGTATTCTTATTGTCAAATCTAAGAAATCACTACCAAAGCCAAAATCTTGTATCTTTTTCTCTGGAGCGATAGCACAACGGGTAGGGCATTTACCTTGCATGTGGCTGACCAGGTTCGATTCCTCCGTCCCTCTCGGAGAGCCTGGCAAGCTACTGAGAGTATCCTGCCCACACGACAGAGCCTGGCAAGCTCCCCATGGCATATTCGATATGCCAAAAACAGTAACAACAAATCTCACTGGTGCCCACTCGAGGAACTTGACGAACAGTGGGAAGACAGTGCTACAGTGCTACTTTTAAGAGATTTTTAGCTTGGGGGCTTTGAGGACAGGAATATGGCTCAGTGGCAGAGCTCAGCTGAAAAGCACATGCTTGCAAGTGTGCAGCCCTGAATCACTCCCCCACCACCCCATCCCCAAAAAGCCTTGCAGATCATGTGCTTAAAGCCTTAAGCCATTTTGAGTGAATTTTTGCTTATGGTCTAAGAGTCCAGCTTTACTCTTCTGCGTATGGATATCCAGGCTTCCCAACAATACTGGTTGAGGAGACTGTTACTGTATAATTTTCTGACCTTCGTAGCTTTGTGAAAGACCATCTCATGATATATATGAAGGCTTATTTCTCAGCTCTTTGTCCTACTCTTCACAGGTCTATATGTTCCAGTACCACACTATGAGAATGCTATTTGGGTATCCCAAAGAGGAATCGAAAGAGCTATGCTTAGAGTATCCTGTTTCACTCTAGTGAGAGAAGGAATCCAGAGTTCCGACCTCCATCGACAGTCAAGAATCAGGGACGCTGTCTCGTTTGCCAAGGCGTCAAAAATCAGATGGGCCAGACACATAATGCAATTCAGAGACAACCGCTGGACTAGAGCTGTTACCGACTGAGTTCAACGGGATGTCAAAAGACTGCATGGCCACCCACCAATGAAATGGTCAGACTTCTTCATCAAAACCCTGAATGAATGGTTTGAGGCTCTTTGTGTTCCTGGAGCAAGCAGATATCATTGGGTTACACTAGCACGCAACAGGGACAAATGGAGATGTTACTGGCGCCCGCTCAAGCAAATCGAAGATCAGTGGGATGACAAGTGACAGGTGACCACACTATTTGGATTATTATAGCTTTGTTATATATTTTGAAACCAAGAAGTATGAGTCCTACTGGCGAAGGGATTGGTGTTGAAACACTCTATTCCTGGAACCCAGTCATGAAAAAAATTGTAGTTCACAGTAATTTGTATATATAGATATATCTATATATTCATATATACATGAGTCATCCAACCAAGGTCTTTTATAGAAGTTTGGTTTTTATGCCACATCCAGTAATACCCGGGCTTACTCCTCACTCTGTGCTCAAGGATCACTCCTGGAAGTGCTCGGGGAACCACATACAGTACTGAGAGTTGAACCCAGGGTAAGCCATGTGCAAGGCAAGTGGCTTAACCTCTACTCTTAAGCATCACTGTATCCCTGTCATCCCGTTGTTCATTGATTTACTTGAGTGCATGCCAGTAACATCTCCATTCATCCCAGCCCTGAGATTTTAGCAGCCTCTCCTTACTCGATTTTCCCAACGACTGGAGGCTCTTTTCAGGGTCAGGGGAATGAGACCTGTTACTGTTACTGTATTTGGCATATTGAATATGCCACGGGAAGCTTCCCAGGCTCTTCCGTGCAGGCGAGATACTCTCAGTAGCTTGTCGGCCTCTCTTATATATATATATATATATACATATATATACATATATATGCATATATATGTATGTATATATATACATATATATATGTATATATATATATGATGATGTTCACTCATGCGTGAGGCTCAGCCCAAGTATGTGGAAAGTGCCCTGGAGTGTGGGGTAGTGGAGGTCAGCTGCCGGGGCTGGCCGAAAAGTACACCAAAAAAATGCTCCATATCACTAATCATCAGGAAATGCAAATCAAAACAATGAGATATACCTCACACCACAGGGAGTCCGTCAGCAAAGACGGGCACAGATCAATAAGAGTAACAACAACCAGTGTTGGAGAGGATGTGAGTAAAAATGGACTTTCACTGCTTGTGTAAACGTCAGGGTCCAGCCAGCCTTTTTGAAAAGCAATAAGGATACTCCTTAAAAAAACAGGAATTGAGATTCTATTAAGACCCAGCATTCCACAATTTATCCCACAGGCACAAAAGAACGATGCAGAAAAGATATCTGCACTCCTATGTTCATTGCAGCTCCATATGCCAAAATATGGAAACAACTCAAATGCCCATGAGCAGATGACTGGATAAAGAAACTACAATAAATATACACAACAGAACACTACTCAACCCTAAGAAAAACGGTAAAGTCATGCAATTAGCTGCAACATGGAGAGTATCACGTTGAGTAAAATCAGAGGGAAAGAAACAAACTCAGAATGATCTCTCATATGTGAGATACAAAGAAATTTACAGGGAATATTAAATGCCCAGTGACAATGGGAATGAAGAGCAGAACTGGTCTTCAGTAGATCTTCAGTAACTTATCCCGCCCACCTCTGCTCTACCACTAGGGCAGGGGGAGGGAGGGTAAGACCCTGAAGGGAATACTAGGGTAATGTGGGAGGGCAAACGTGCCAGCCAGAGAGGCAGGCTGAGGGATGGAGGGCAAGTGGGGACATTGGTGGAGGGTAGTGGGCACTGGTAAGGGACTGGTGTTGGAACAATGTAGCCCTGAAACTCAATCATAGGTATCTTTGTAACAAGGAAGGGCGGGTGGGCGGGTAGCAGGTGGGCAGGCATGCTTCTGTACATGCACAATAACAACTAGTATTTATGTTGAATGTTATAGATCAATCAGGTGGTTTTATTTTGTTTGCTTACATCCACAGAGATTGTCTTACAATTCTTATCAATACAGACAAGCAGTATCTATAATATTTTCTAAAATAAAGCTAATATTCCCTTTCTTAGGATAAAACAGTTCTACACTTCTATAAGTCTATTCAGATTTTCCCCTTAAATTTTTCTTAGCAGCAGAGATGCCTCTGGACTCCACACCAGTAGACCCATTAATTTCAGAGTACCTAATGATATAGATAATGCAGCTTCCCAAGGAGTCCTAACTTCACAGATGGAGCGAATGAGAAGTCTCCCTGGCTTGCGGGTGAAAGAAACAGTGGTTAAGAGCGTAAAGTCCCAAGTCAGAGTGATCTGTGTTTCTGCTCCGCCATTTCCTCTGTATGCTGTATTGTGTATGTACGACTTAGTCCATTTCCCATGCCTCCATTCCCAAAATGGAGGCAATGACAGCACCTTTTTTCCTGGGTTGCTCTAGTAAACAGAACAATGCAAAGTTCTTAGGACTACGCTTAGCTGGCACAGAGCCGGCACTCAATCACTTCTGGTGTTACCACTGTCTTGATACTTATATAACTCAATTTATTAATTCTTTTTAAACAGTGTTATAACTTTTATGAAATAAAACATAATATCAAGTATGTCAGAAACACAAGTAAAAAAATTTTTTTTCATACTGAGATCAAAACAAAGGAAAAAAACTAAAGTTTGGGGCCAGGTTTAAGCCTCTGAATGGCATGATCCTGAGCACTGCCAGGTGTTGCTGTGAGAGCCCACAAGGATCACTGTGGTGATGCTAGTGACCTCCCCTCCAGCAGCAAAACCCACGTAACACTGAACCAACAAGCCTGCACTGTTTGCACTGTTGGGTTGAGTTGCACACAGAGACCCCTAGATCCCCAGGCACAGCTGGGAAAATCTAACAAAAGTAAAATAAAATTATAAATAAGTATAAATAAGATTTGTTTAACTTACAACTTGTTTAACTTTCACGGCGCTACTTAAGTGCCTATCAGCAATCATCTCAATGCTACCTAGAAGAACCTAAAGATTTAACCAGAGATATGACTCAAGTGGTAGAAAATAGACCTTGCATGTGGAAATCCCTAGATTCAACTCCTCGTATCACATGGTTTTCCCAAGGACCCACCCTCTTTCCAAGGGGTGAAAAAAAAGGGTTGATTCCTGGAAGAAGTCAACATTTCCCAGGCATATTTGCTTTCTTACCCTTAGTAAGCCAAGGAAGGCTTGGAGATGTATATACTAACCAAAACATGAAGGAACTGGATATTTGATATGACATTTCAAAGACCTTGTACTTCAATAGCTTCTTTCTTCTAAGCAGTCCAAGAAAGGTTTCCTGTCATTTACTGTCAACATCCCCATAAAGTTGACAGAAGCAGGTATGCACGCCTCGAGGGGCAGCAAGGTGAAACCCTGATAAAGGTCACCAGTTGCAAAGTGAAGCCTGACTCTCCAGACTCTCAGATCTGTTTTAAAAATAAATCAAGTCTCCAACCTGCATATGAGACATCATAAAGTCAGGGGAAACGAAGTACATTACTGAGTGTGCTCTCACTAAGTGCACACTGGCAGGTATTTCCCCATGATTTGTCCTCCTCTAAAGAACACCGAACAATTCTGTGGCCAAGTAACTCAAAGAAACACTGTTCAAAGATAAACATGTTTGTTCACTACAGGACATTTCAAAATCTTTAATATGCTGATGAATATTATGACACTTAAAGTTACCAGAGTAAACAAAAACACATGTAAAATTTTAAGATACTTTGGAGTATGGATGACCTGGAGTATACACACACACACACACACACACACACACACACACTCACACACACGCATGGCACATGCACATACACACACTATACATTTATTTGGTAGGTACCACCAGAAGAGGCAAGAGCAAATAGAAGTCCATTATTTGGAATTGACTGATTGGTGAGAATATCAGTCTGTTATACAGTCACAGGATGACCATCCATTGTCTGTGAAGTTGGGTTAAAAATAACACCTACTTTATAGTACTGGTATACATACATGTTTATAAAGTACTCAACAAGTGTTAGGTACTGTGGGTACTTTTATTGTTACAGTTCTCCAAAAGAACTTGTTTTTTCTTTGTTTGGGGGCTGCATACAGCAGTGCTCTGGGCTCTGGGGGCCTCATGGGGTGTCAAGGATAGAACTCAAGTCGGCCATGTGCAGGACAAGCACCTTACCCACTGTACTATCACTCCGGCTTCCCTTTATATTTGTCATAAATCTCCAACAGTATTAAGCATTACCTAACTGGCCTCTGATCTGTAGCTCTTCAGTCTCTTCAATTATATTTAGTATCTTCCTTCTCTAGGAACAAAGACATCACCTGGCTTAGTCTGCCTGTCTATGCCTTTTCTGTTATGCAACTCTCCCAACCTATTGCCTTCCAAGATTCCTTTCCCCCTTGACCACTCAGTTGACGGACCTGGACTGAAGCTCACTGCCATGCTCAGTTTCCCAAGGTACAACTTTCTTGCATTCCCCTCTTGCTCAAAACCTAAACTCATAAAAATTCCATGAAGAGTCTTCAGAAGACCAGAGAGAGGAGTTCAGGCACTTGCTCCGTACACAACCAACCCCAGCATATGGCCCCAAGCTTTTCCCACACAGCCCCCACAAAAATAGAGTCTTCAGGTAACTGAGGCCAAGCTAAAACCAATTACGATGTGGCAGGGAACCAGCATTAATGTCAAAGAAAGCACAGTGCTCATCTTCAATGTACGAATTGAAGAGATTAGATGCCCCAAGTCCCACATATACCTCTTCCACACCATGTGACTGAGATGATTATCTGCAAAATGGAGATGGTAGTTAGCTCATGGGACTGCTGCCAGTTTAAATGAGATAATGCACGGATGGCACTTAGCAGAGTGTCTGGCATATTGAAAGCATCAATAAATGCTAGCCTAGCTACGGCTATTAAATTGTTGTTGCTGCTGCTGTTATTTCAGGACACAAGTGCCCTGGCACGCTGTGACTCACTGCTCCACTCAGCCTGTCCTGAAGGTCTCAGTCTTCTAGAGAAATGTCCTAACCCCTCAAAGGATAAACTGAACCCTACTGAACACATTCATCAGCCCAGCACTGCAGCCAAAGGTGCCCTGCCAGAACAAAGCTTTCGTAGAAGAGACTCAGCGGGAAGATAATAGATTTGTAGTGGTGGAGATAATTCAACTGACAAAGATAACAGGTTCTTGTCGTCACCAGCCCAAACAAACAGAAGCCAGACAGTTAGGTGCTGGGGTCCATAATCCAGGCTAATTTTTCCAATCAGGGATGCAAGACCCTTGAGATTGGCCTGGGGATCACCAGTGGGAAACATACGTTGGATCTAATGCTTCAGAGAAATCACAATAGCTCCTTAATTTCACAACACTTAACACAGGGTTCTCCCACTCCTTCTGCTGCTTTTGTCTGGGGGTTCATGCTTGGGGTGCTGCTCCCACAGACCTGGCTATGGAGCTCGTATACTTATTAGCAGTGTTTTCCAGGGCTACTCCGCTAGACTTTGGTGCTCACAGGAGATGAAACATTTGGTCGTGGTACTTGCACACACTTGGTTGTACTGCAGGTGGATGGCATGGGGGACCACACTCAGCAATGGGAGGGGGAGCAGAGGTTGAACTCTCATCCCTACAAGCCAGATACTCTTATTGTTGAGTCACATCAGTAAGATGTGGGCACCCACCCGTGCACTATACCTGCAGAAATACCCACTCAAAGGGCTGGAGAAATACTGTGCAACAGTAAAGGTGTTTGCTAGTTCAGCGTCCTCACAAAGGAATTACTCTAACATGGGACAGGCCAGAAGGAATTCACCTTTCAAAAATCTTTTAGTTAAAACCTTCATGTTTCAGGAGATGAAGAGCTAGTGCAGCAGATAAGGCATTTGCCTTGCATGCAGCCAGCCTTGATTTAATCCCAGGCACTGTATATATAGTCCCCTAAGCACTGCCATGAGGAAACACTGAGCGGCACACAGGGTGTGACCCCCCTCCCCCCAAATTAAATAAAACAAGAATCATTGTTAAATAAACAAATTTTTAAAAAATAAAACAAAAATCCTTTTTAAAAAATCCATCTAGAGGCTGGAGCTATAGTACAACAGGTAGGGCATTTGCCTTGCATGTGGCAGGCCAGGTTCGATTCCCAATATCCTATATGGTCCCCCAAGGACCACGAGGAGTAATTCCTGAGTGCAAAGTCAGGAGTAACCCCTGAGCATCTCCAGGTGTGACCCAAAAAGAAAAAAAAATCCATCTAAACCTCTCATTTTGAGTATCTCCTACATTTAGAGACCTCAAAATCTTTTACTCTACACACTAGGATTTTTAATTATCAAGCCATTACCACTGATTTTGACATTCCATAAAATTATGAAATATCTCATTCCTTTGTATCTCTTCCAAAAAAGTAGACAATTCCATAATTTTTAAGATGTCTACACTAATTTTTTTTTTTTTTTTTTGCTTTTTGGGTCACACCCAGCAATGCTCAGGGGTTACTCCTGGCTTTGCACTCAGGAATTACTCCTGGCAGTGCTTGGGGGACCATATGGGATGCCGGGGATCGAACCCGGGTCGGTCACGTGCAAGGCAAACGCCCTACCCGCTGTGCTATCGCTCCGGCCCCTACACTAAATTTTTTACAGAAAGGAAAAGTTTTCCATTGCTGAAGTGTGTTGGCTACAGCTCCCACTAGCAAAGAAAGCCGCAGTTCATCCTGAGAAAAGAACAAACAGCATGTTGTTCCTTCCCAGAGAGCCCAATGAAGAATAGTGAGTTATCAACCCTCTTCCCAATGGCTCCATTTATATAGACACAAAGGAAAAGAAGTAATTTTAACATTAACAAAATTAACAAAAGTCTTTCAAAAACAATTTTTAAAAACGTCATCACAAAACCCCCCTAAATCTTTTTATCTGAGGCCAAGGGGAAAGAAAAGAGACAGCCTAGAGAAAAATATATACCCAGCCCACCCAAAAATAGTAAATGGATCTTAAGACTAAAGCTGATTAATTCAAACTTTGGTTCCAAAAACTGCAAGGAGGAACTAAGTGAAATGCAGCTTCCCAGGACCCTGGAATCAGTGAGGCTGGAGTTGATTCTGGGGGTAAGAGGACCTCCCAAGTGGTAGGGCTCCGGGTCTCCAGGTGGTCAAGCAGCATTAGATCAGCATTCACACCCTTGCTTCACATGAGCCCAGCCACTGAGCTACCCCCCAGCAATCCATAGTTCTAACATACTTCTAGATAATCTGATACAGGTGAGGCTCAAACTATACTTTGTAAAGTGATATTTTTAGCCTCCAAAAAAAAATTCCAGAGTGTAGATCATTTAAAACATTTTTTACTTGGGGCCATAGAGATTGTACAGGGCCTAAGACTCCTGCCTTGCATGTGGCTGGCCCAGGTAGGATTCTCAGCACTACTTAAGGTTCCCTGAGCACCACCTAGAGAAAGCCCTGAACACTGGTAGGTGTCACCCAAATCCCACCCCAACCCCCTACAGAAGAGTTCAACTTTCTTCATCAGAACCTTACAAACAAGTAAATAAAGTATCCTGAGGCACTGGAAAAATTCTCCAACTGAGTAGGAAGTCCCTCAATCAATATTTATGATACTGAAAGCAATATAATGGCTTGGCATTTTGATAAAAGTTCTGTGAATGTATATGTGTGCATGTATATTTGCATGTGTATAAATGTTTATATATGACATATGTGTGTATATTTACATATTTGACTAACTATATGTCACTCAAAGCATCTTACATAGCATTTTTACTTGTTCAACACAAAGTATTAGTCTCAAAATATGTTAAGACTAAATGGGATTTTTTAGAAAGATGACTCTATATATTGTTTGCAATTTAATACTGTATAAATAAGCAAAATATAGGAAGGCAAGCCACATATTCCCCGAACTTCTCACCAATCCCTCAGAGGATAACCAGGCCTATACTTCCTAACCATTCTCACCATTCTCACACCTAGAAAAGAACATATCTATTCACATGCAGGGGGTTAGCTGGACTCCTATTCATGAGAAGAGAATTCTGTTACCTTGGAACAAAAGAACATAGAAAAAAGATGTTTATCCAGGTAATAATTCTTTCACCTTTCACCATACAGCACATGTCTCTAAAAGCTATGTAAATGAGATGAAAGTCTAATTATTGCTAATAGGAAATTTTCTGTTAAGGTTTAGGGCTTTTTCCTCCCCTGTGTTGAGGAAACTGGTTCATTCTCTTAATGATCTACAGTGCACTGGGGCTGGAGAGATAGCACAGCGGGTAGGGCGTTTGCCTTGCACGCGGTCGACCCCGGTTCAAATCCCAGCATCCCATATGGTCCCCTGAGCATGGCCAGGGGTGATTCCTGAGTGTAGAGCCAGGAGTAACCCTTGTGCATCGCCAGGTGTGACCCAAAAAGCAAAAAAAAAAAAAAAGAAAAAAAAAGATCTACAGTGCACACAGCTCAAACATATCACTCACCATCTTTAATGTGTAATTTCAATTAATGCAGTTTGAATACTCCTAGATTTTCAAAGTAGAGTGCAATAAAACCTCTGGAAGATCTGGTTGTTGCTTTGAAAATGGCTGAGTATCCTGAGAGAAATAAATATAGATGGAAAATATTTAAACAAGGAATGATCTAGAAAAAAAGAATAGGTCCAAAATAAATCAGGCTTTGAATGGTGAATTGCCCTATGCAAGCATTCTTCTAAAAATATGGCACATACCCTATGAAAATGTGGCTTGGATTTGGAAATCAGACAGAATTAGATTCAAACCATGGCTTTTCTCTTAATTAACTATGTGACTATGAGCAAGTCACACAACCACATTTAATCTTAGTCTCCACATCTGTTAAATGGAAAAATAACAGTAACTACCTGGTAGAGTTGTTGTGAAGATAAAATTAGATAATGTGTGCAGAGTTTTTAGCACATAATAGACAGTCAATAAATGTTAGCTATTATTATTCTATTATGAGGGTCAGGTGTGTGAGTGTAAGGGTAATTTGACCCTGGCATCCACTGATTAATAGGTATGATAAAAAAAAATTCAGAGCTTATGATGCCACAAGTCAGAGGCCCAAACAATTTAAAGTGGCTCATGTATTCTAAAAAATTGACTCCATAAGCAGCTCTAAATTATTAAAGACAGCTCATATTCTCATTAAGACAGGGCCCCTGTGTACAGCATTGAGCTTCACAGTGTCAGTGCTCCCATTCCCATAACATGATGTAAGCATGCCCCTGTTATGGGTTGAATTGGTGTCTCCATATTCATGTTAAAATCCTAAACCATAATATCTTCAAAGATAACTGTATTTGGAAATAGGTTGTGAAAAACTCATTACAATAAACTCATAAAGAAGTTGAGTGGGTCCCTAACCCAACACGATTGCTATCCTTATACACAGGGAAAAACCTGGTCACAGATCCACACCCAAGGAGAATTAAGGCTGGAGCGACAGTACAGTGGGTAGGGCACTTGCCTTGCGTGTGGTCAACCTGGGTTCAATCCCTGGCACCCTATATTGTCCCCAGAGCCCACCAGGAGTAATTCCTGAGCACTGCTGAATGTGGCTAAATAAATAAATAAATAATAAAAATTTTAAAAGGAGAAAAGGAGAAGCCAGGTTAAGACTTGAAGTTAGTTATGCTGCTTACATTTAAAAAAAAAAAAAGTCAAAAAACATAAAATAAAATAAAAAATAAATTAAAAAAAAAGTCAGAATACAAGAGAAAGGTTGAGAACAAATTCATCCCCAAAATTTTCAAAGAGAAAATTGCTAACATGGTGAACTCAGACCTTTGGCCTCCAGGAGCAAAAATACTATATACACAGGTTACTTAAGCCACTCAATGCTACTTTCTCACTGCAGCCCCGCACACAAACAGAACCTCCTAAAGTACCATCTCCGACTGGAGTTCGCCAAACACCCAGAGCGATGTTGAGTCACAAATCCACAGCATCATGCATGGTGTTAGCATCTGTTCCAGATGGATCTAAGTGCACACCAATTAGACAGGCAAACTATTCTGTCAGCTTTAGAAACAGAACTCAGTGAAAAGGAAGAAAACACACAAAGGGTAAAATCCGTCCAACACTCAACAATCAATGTAGTCTGTACTCCATTGGTGGCACTGTAATTCAGGAAGGCTGAGTAGTGGAAAACTCACCCTAACATCTGATGTAAGAACTACTGTGGCCAAAAGATATAGTCCCTGCTAGGGAACAGAAAACTTTTCACGTACACGCTTCCTCTATTTCTGATTGTTTAAGTAGTCCTTCTAAAACTTTCCAGTCAACATTTTCCCAAAATCAATTAAGAATTTGAATACATACAGTGATCTGCTACTGAAAAAATACACTTTACCCTAACACTTGGAAAAATTCTCAAGGCTCTAAGCAGGTCAACTTGATTGGCATGTAATTACGTAGCTGAATAAGGCCCATCACTTTTAGGCTTAAAAACACTTCTCTACACTGTCCTGAAATTCTTCATTTTTATGTAAGGGATTCCATTTTTCCATCTTGTGTTGGGGCCCATAAGGGACATATGGTTCTTAGTCTTAGAAACACCAAAGTGCCATAACTGGATGTTTCAGAGACACTCCAGGGTCTAAAGACAGGATTCTTAGCAGGCCTTGAGAGACTCTTTTCTGAAAAGATGCAAGCTTAGGGATCTGACACTGACGACCTGGTCACATGGTTGAAATGAATGCTCAACCAAAAACTCTGTGTGTGTGTGTGTGTGTGTGTGTGCGCGCACGCGCGTTTAAGGAATAGAAACTAAATAACTACAAATTATTCATGCTTCTAAATAAAGCCATTCTATTAAAATCCAAAGTTCTCCTGAATCATAGTTGCATTAAAAAAAACCCTTAGTATTCTATACTTCTCCAAAAATTTCAGAATTGTGGGTACTAATAAGGAGGAGAGTCTAGAATGTCTCTTTATGTTTGTTTGTTTGTTTGTTTGTTTGGGGGCAACATCCAGGGATGCTCAAGGGTTACCTCTGGCTTTGCACAGGAATCACTCCTAGTGGTACTCAAGAGACTATATGGGACACCAAGGATAAAACCCAGAATGCAAGGCAAGCACCCTACCTGATGTACTATCTCTCCAGCCCTGCCCTGTTTTAATGTCACCAATATCTGGACTTGTCAGTCTTCCTCCAGAATAAATTTAGGCTGTCTTATGACTTCTAATAACTAACTAAAAAGTAACAAGAATGATGCTTTAGCAATTCTGCACCTGTTTGTAAGAAATTGGTATTTTTACTTACTCCCTCTAAAAGCAGGCACCTTTGAAGTCATGAGATGAGTGTCTGTCAACAGGGGCCAGATGGTCCCCCATGAGCCCCTAGGATATTCCAATTGTGTTGCTAGTGAAAACTGCATAAATGGCAATCCATGGCACAAGTTTAGGAGGTCAACTGATAGAACCGTAGGCCACAAGAAGAAAATAAGGTGATAAGGGGGCCAGAGTTGGGAAAAGGTTGAGACACTCTTCTAGGTGAGCATAAGAAATCCACTTAACTGCTATAAGACAGCCATAAATTACACGAGAGAGAACATTCCAGATTCTTAGGTTTGACTTCCAGATTTTTTTAGCTCTTACCATCATCTTGCCACAAATATATTAAGAATCCTATCCAGCAGAACTGTTCAGGTAAACCCAGTCAGACCTCAGAACTGTGGGATTATTGTTTCAACCACTATGTTTGGGACATTTTGCTATACAACAGTAGGTAACTCAGTTAACCTCTTAACATTCCTGATGTAAGGGCTAAACATGACATGCAGAAAACCAGATGTCAAAAACTGGTTTATTAAATAACATTTGAAAATGGGAACAACTCACATAAAAATCTAAAATTGTTGCTTCTGCAGAGTCAGCATATCAGCCACACTCAACCCAGATTTCCACACGATAACTGCCAGTGACAGCAGAGTAACATCCGTCCTCTCTAGATAAGGCTCAGTTTCGTGGATAAGACTCAGTGTCACCTGTCCACCTCATCTTTGTCACACTGACTGCTCTCTCTTAAATCACCTTGAAGTCCATAGTGCTTAGCTGAAGACAATCCCTTCTGAATAACGCCTTATGGAGCAGCTGAGCATGAAAAGCATCCACTGCTCTTAGGACCTCATGACTGCCAAATTCTGTTGGACAACATCAAGCATCCTTCCCTTCCAACACTATCCCCACTACCTTCATGCCTTCTCTTAGTAACAAGGGCCCCTAAGAGTCTCCTGAGCTCCATGCTGTGTCTTCAATTCATTTCAATCTGCCCCTCCTAGAATGACCCATTTTAAACCCAGCATCAAGCATACCATAGATTCCCCTCAGAAGTCTTCAGCTGATTTCCTGGATATTATAAATCAGCCAAGTACATAGAATCACTCAGTATTATTTCTTGCAACCACACGAGTCTTTTTTACTTACTTATTTATTTATTTATTTATTTATTTATTTATTTATTTATTTATTTATTTAGTGAGTCTCCATGAGGGTACAGTTACAAATTTACCCATTTTCATGCTTGTGTTTCCCTCATACAAAGTTCGAGAACCCATCCTCCACCACTGTCCATTCTCCACCACCAATGAACCCAGTATCCCTCCCACCCTCCATTCCCGTCCCCCCACACACCACACCACCTCTGTGGCAGGGTATTCCATTTTGTTCTCTCTCCTTTTGGATGTTGTGGTTTGCGAAAGGGGTATTGAGTGGCCATAGTGTTCAGTCTCTAGTCTACTTTCAGCACGCATCTTCCTTCCCACGCAGGAACTCCAACCACATTTTATTTGGTGTTCTCTATCCGGGCTGCCTTTCCCCCAGCACCACACATGAGTCTTAAAGCCCTCAGAATAAAAAGTTTAGTTTCCAAAACTGTGTGGCACCTTAAACCATTAACTAGAGTCTTGTCAAAATTAAATGTCTATGAAATTCTTGCATAATTTTGGTCTGCCCTTGTGACCTATACAGTAAAGTCCAATGGCCTTGGGAAACTTTTTTTTCTTTTTGTTTTGTTTTGTTTGGGGGCTATCCTGGGGCCACGCAGAGAACTGACTCCTGGTTCTGCACTCAGACAATACCCCTGGCAGGGCTCAGGAAACCCGATGGGGTGCCGGAGATCAAACCCAGATCAGCCTCATTTTAGGCAAGTGCCCTACCCACTGAAGTACTTCTTCAACTCTCATCTCTTAGGAAGCTTTCAAGGCTCTGCTCATTCTGTCCTTACTGAGAACAATAAACTCCTCAAATCTTCAAACAAACTCTGCGCCCTTCGCTCAGTCAGGAGTCATCCTCTAGCAATGTGTAAATTCTTCCTATTCTGCAAAATGGAGTTCATACTGCTCTTCCTCAAAGTTTTGTTTTGTTTTGTTTTGTTTTGTTTTGTTTTGTTTTGGAGATGGACGTGGAGAGCATTGGGGGCTACTGATCTACTCCAAGCTCTGTGCTCAGGAGTGGCTTAGGATCAAACTAAGGTCTACCACATGCCAGGCAAGCACCTTAATGCCTATATTAACTCTCAGCCCCTACGGTCTTTTTAAAGTCTTCCATTAGAAATTCCCCTTATCCTATAACTCACCGTATTCTACATGCATGGTCAGTGTGCTCCAGGCACCTCTGATTCAGATATATATGACATATGCATCTGGTACGAACTGTAAGACTAGCTCCTATAGTTATCCCAATTTCAAAGAGTAAATCAGTTTGCAGAGGTTAAACAAAGTTCCCAAGATCACATGGCACAATGATAGGCTTAAGAAATGCTTGTTCCCAAATTTCCTGCCCTTCTCCTGCTCCTCAGGGACGAGACACTATGTTCAGTACTGTTAGCAAAATGGTTACTAACTGACTTCTGCATACAGAAGGTGGTGAGACTGCACTGAAGTTAGAGGACAAATATTTGCAAATCACACTATCCTAAATAATGTTACCTTCATAAGGAGTGGACAAACATTTCCCCTTTCTAGTTTTAAACACAGAATAATTACATAGACTTCACTGACACGAAAGTCATAGTAAAGGGCCTGACATTCCTTGCTTCAACTTGCATATCAGTAAGTGAACACCAAATGGAATTTTCCACTTTTGCTCTAAACCCCAAAAAGGTCCACAGAGAGTTTAGGGATCAGGAAAAATTTAGAATAAATTTGGAGAAATGTCATTTAGAGGTTGAGCATTTCATCAGATAAAATGTATATATGTATATATATATATATATATATATATATATATGGTGCTGAGCAGACAGACAGTCAAGGGGGTAAGGTGCTTGCCTTGCATGCGGCTGACCCCATTTGGATCCCCAGAACCACAGATGAGCTCCTGAACAATGCCAGCACTGATTTCTGAGCTGAGTGAGGAGTATGTCCTGAGCACAGCTGTGTGAAGCCCAATATCAAAAAAAAGTTCTGTATAATATACTTTAACACAATTCAGAGCTACATGTATTCAAAAAATAAAATTAAGCAAACTTGAAATGCATTTCACAATTTATATACTAATGAGAAACTTCAGCTTGATGTTAACTGCAGACTCAATAGGAAATGTGCCCATTGAAATGTTTGTTTTGTGTGATCCAACTCCTCTACGTCTTCAAAGTATTCCATACTTTTCCAGTCCTTAAATGAAGCCTGGCTGAGGCAAAGTAGGCAAGGAGTTGCTTACAGAAGTTGACTCTTCTGTAAGTTTCTTTTAGTTTCCAACTAAAAGAACTAGCACAATTTACTCACAGCAGCAAAGAATTACCACTAGACACAGTTCTGACCTATCTGAGACACAATGCCATCTATAGGTCTTTGAGAAAGCCTCTTTTCCTGAGAGGTTTGACTTCTTTCACCTCTTCTTAAAGAAGATAAGACATCTGCGGTAGCCATCTTACAAGATTTAAAAAAAAAAAAAAAAGATAAAAAACATGAAGAAAAAGCCAAAAACACGAATCACTGTGTGGATGGTCCTAACACCACAGATCCCCTAAAAGAAAATCAATGGGTCAAAGAATCCCTGGAGATAAATGAATCCCAATTTGTGTAGGCAACTGTTAATAGGCCATTGAGTTTTATGTGTGAAAATGCAAATCTGAAACACAAACTCTACCCAGAAATAATGCCTTCTCTAAAGCCTCTCTCAGGTGACAACTGTTCTCCCTCCCTCACCTCACCTACCTAGGAAAGCTAACTTCTAACATACACCCTTCCAGACCATGCCTACTCCCAAAAGCCTCATCTGTGTAAACTACACCACTGTGTTCTATCTGCCCATGTGAGAAATCTGAAAGTCATCCTTTTTTTCCTTCCTTCCATCCTTCGCTCTCCCACAAAGATATATAATTTTTCATTGAATAACTTGAGTTATCTTCCAAAACTCAAATTCTTGAAACTTCATCAACACTTTTACACTTTGACTTACGTTAATCTACAACCTAGACAGAAAAACCAATTATACTTCTCAGTACACCCATTTGCTCAGTTCAAGTTCTCACCTTGCATTAAAACACAGAAGAATGAATAAAGAAGTAGTGGTATATATCCATAATGGAGCACTATGCCGTTATAGGAAAAGGTAAAATAATAATTTACTGAACCATGGACAGAACTAGAAAGTATCATATTAAGTAAAATATTCAGAGAGAATAAGACAAATTCTGGATGATTTCATTCATCTGTGGTAAAGGGAGAGACAAAACAAGGAAATAATATAGAACAATAACAAACCTTTGGCTTGGATTACAAAACTCAGATTGCCAAGCAATGTGTAAGTGAGTGTATATGTATGTGTACGTGTGTGTGCAAGTATGATGGTAGTGGCGGTGGTAGTGGTGGGGTGGAGGCGTTGAGCAATGAAGGTGTGGACTGGAAGTAATATAAAGGAGAGTCTTGAGCACTTTGGGGTTGCAGTAATTTTATAGATCAATATGATAAATGTGAACACTAGGAAAACATGCTATTGAAACATAATTTCACAGACTAATAGTGAATACTATTAAAACATGCTACCTAAACTATAATAGAAAAAAATTTAAGTAGAAAACAAAGTATTAGCATAAGTAAATAAATAAATAAATAAATAAAACTCTACCTGGACGTCCTGGCCCAATGTCAGTCCAAGTCCAGCTATTTTCAGAATACCACTAATATTACAATAGTTATATTGCTGTTTGTCTTTCCCTACCTTCTTTGAAGGAAAACACGGAGGGAAATTAAACTTAATATATTGCAAGAAAACACAAATAAGTAAATGTGGATATTGTGGACACGACGACCCAGAGGCCTAGAGGGGAGAATGTTCCCGACTGGAATCAGGGCTTATCTATTCCTGGTGACGTGTACTTATGATACATGGTTATCACTCAAATGAGATTTAACATCAGAAATTTAAACAATGTCAAAACATTGCAAACACAATCCCAGTTGAGATATGAATAAAGACTTGATCTAAACACAGTTCATGTGATAGCTTTTATTATTTATTTCAGGAATTTTTGTTCCTGATGTTTTCTATTAGGTAATTTCCCTGTATATAAAACCATTCACCTGACACTGATTAATTTTGAACATTTGTGACCTAAGATTGTAAATGAATAAGACTCACTAAGTAATTCCAATTTATTGAATTAGCTCTACTTACATAAATACTTAAACAATAACAACAGAGCAAGATTACTTTTTACTTATCAATCCATACAGAGAACCCACTATAAATTCTCTTTTTTTAAAATTCATGATTTAATTAGTGAATCACCATGAGGGTATAATTACAGATTTGCACATTTTCATGCTTGTGTTTCCCTCATACAATGTTCAAGAACCCATTCCTCCACCAGTGACCATTCTCCACCACCAATGAACCCAGCATCTCTCCCCCCTTCAATCCCATCCCCCCACCCTACCCTGCCTCTGTGGCAGGGTATTCCCTTTTGTTCTCTCTCTCTTTTTGGGGGTGTTGTGGTTTGCAATCAGGATATTGAGTGGCCATCACGTTCAGTCTCTAAAGACTATAAATTCCCTTTAAGTCAAAAACACTTCAATGATAGAATTAAAAACAATGGCGATATGGGGCTAGAGAGATAACAGCAGGGAATGTAACTTGTCTTGCACACGCCCAACCCAGATTTGATACCTGGCATCCAATATGGTCCCACAAGCACTGTAAGGAGTAATTCCTGAGCAGAGAGCCAGGAGTGACCTAACAACAACAAAAAAAAAACAACCAAAAAAACACCACCCTATAACAACAGTTACAATTACAAGAAAAAGTCGCCACTATAGCTATGACTATTGAGTATGTTTCATGTTCCAAAACCTATGCAAAGTAGTTTATATGGTCATTATCTCGTTGATTTTTCAGACAGCTTGGCTTTACAACGAGAATCATCCCCATACTGCAAAAGTAGGTCCAGATAAGTGCACACTTGTTATGTATCAGAAGTTGTTATACAGATATGACAAATACTGAGGTATGCTTCATAAAGTCCCTAAGTCACAGATATTATCACTATATCCATTTTACATATGAAGAAAAACATAGAAATCTTTTGGTCAAGGTAACAATGAAAATAAACAAGATCCACAATTCAATGCCAGACAGCACTTCAGGAAGCTGTGCCCATAACCACCACCCTGTTCATCATACTATCATTTATAATTTGCCTGTAACTGTGATACCTTTCATACACTGTCTCTGAAATCCTGAGAAACTCTGAAAAAGATGATATTTTTATCACCACATTACAGAATTAAAATTTAAATTTAATTAAAGACATTAGATGTCTTTAATGTCCAAAGAAGTTGCCCAGTATCACACAGTCACAGAGCATATTGGAAATTATAAAGTAACAGCTTTGGGGTTTCACTCCCCACCTCCCCAGTTTTTCTCCCAAGTGTCTGGGAGAGAGTATGCATCAGATTTTCCACCTCTTTAAAACAGTTCAGTTCAAGTAATGTAGGGTGTGACCATCCAAAGATACCACTGAGCTAATCTTCTAGGAGCCTGCTAAACCACATCAGTACTGCAGAACAATGCACGCTTTCTCTATAAATTCAAACATGCCAACCTGGCTTGGGAAAAACCATCTTGGTGATATGAACACTCAGAGCAATTTACTTTTAGAAATGAAGAAAAGTCCAATGGAGTTGCTCTCTCTATTTTTTTCCTTTTTGGGTCACCCCCGGTGATGCACAGGGGTTACTCCTAGCTTTGCACTCAGGAATTACTCCTGGCAATGCTCAGGGGATCATATGGGATGCTGGGAATTGAACCCGGGTCGGCTGCATGCAAGGTAAAGCCCTACCCACTGTAGTATTACTCCAGGCCCTAGTTGCTCTCTTGTTTTATAAATCATATGAAGCTTATTCTAATCATAAACACTTGAAAAAAATCCCCTCCTCCCCAAGACGCACTACAAATCCACTAAAGAAAAAGCAATCTTTTCGTTATTCATTTTTAATATGTGGAAATGAAGGGGATCTAAACAGTATTAAACCTTACTTTAAAAGAAGAATTAAGAAATAAATGTACAACTACGGCCAAATAAATTGATAAACCACAGCCCACTCTATCAAATCAATACCAATGTTTTAAAATGCTGACTTATGTGTGGCACTGAGTTGGATTTTTAGAGATAATTATAATAAAATTCTACAAGGTCACAGTTATGCTAGAGACGAAAATCATATCTTCAATAATATACAAAGTCAATAACAGTTGCTGCCCTTCACAGGAATAATCAGACATTTAACATGAATACACAAGAGAAAATCAAGAGTCTGCTTTTGAACACTTATACTCATTTAGTTAACAAATATTTATACAGAGTCTATCTGTGTCAGACCCTGGCTAACCTCTGAGTATATCGTGGTGAAGGAAACATTTGTGCTTCCTAGTATCCTGGAGTAGGAAGATAACACAGACTGGACACAGAGGCGACAGTAGAATAATTATGTAAGAATAAAGGAAAATATTTTTAAAACCCATAACAGAAAAGTACAACAAGTTCTTTGAAATGAGTGGGGAAGGAGGTTAATCAGGAAGCAAACTTTAAACTGAGACTGAAAAGTGCGGAGACAGTAAGCCAAAGACAGGAAGGTGTTCAGGACGGTGGTAGTGAGTGCAAAGACCCAAGGGAGGAGAGAAGTCAAAGGACGTAGAGTGACAGGGAAGTCAGGAGCTCCTGGCTCTTGCGCCAGTGCCACCACTAACTCTGGTTTGTTTGTCCCTTCACCTACCTGGGTCTGACTTTTCTCTTCAGTTTTCAAATCACTCATTGACTGGCTCATTTGCCTTCTCTGCTTCAACACTCACGTGCAAACGGCTGAGCTCCTCTTCCTGAGAGGGGTGGCACAGTAACCATGCAAGTCCCCTCCCCTCCCCACATGGAAGCAAGGCCTCCAGCACCCAACTCCCCAACATATATGCCAGGGTTCAACTGAAGGGCCAGACTGAACCAGAGACAACCCCACTACCTCTTAGGAATCCCAAACCTGGGAAAGCTATGACAGTAATTCTGGGATGCCTAAGATGAGAGCAGTTGATAGAACAACGTCTCCATGGGTAAAACGACCAGGGCTCCACCTTGCCACCTGACAGAGTCTCCACCAGAGACTTGAAGAGAAGGCACAGCTAGGACTACACCGCTCTCCGGGGGTAGAAAAGGACAGACCAGCCCTCTTCCTATCCGAGGCATGAAACCATCATGGGAAGTGAAAGAAATATTCTGACGGAAGAGACAGGATTGAGATGTCAAAAAGCATTCTCAGACATGAAAGGTGGTCCCAAAACTGCGGGCTCCACTGCAGTGAACAGCATGATGCCAGTCCTGGACAGAGCCAAACTGCTCAGAGCTATAGAAGGACAGGAGGTAGTGGGGCTTCCAATACCTCGAACTCTGCAGAGCACTCAATCCAACATCCAACCCAGCTGGTTGGGGAAACACATACACACGGTTGGTGACGAGGTGTGTTCGTCAGCCTGGGACTGCCTTGGGCCTCAGGCTGCCCACGGTTTGCCACCCACTTTTTCTGCCAGGAGCACAGTTTGGGTGATACTTTCTTAACAAGGTCTGTCTCCTGCTCAAATCCTTAGCAGCCGAGCAGGATATCTGACTTATCCTCTATACCGACTGGTAGCTCAATCGGGTACTCAATAGCTCTACTTTATGCACTCAAAAACAGTAGTAAGAAAGTAAATAACAAAGCTTATCATCAATGCTTACTCACACCAATCTGCCTGTAAGCAGCTTTTCATGTCAATAGTAAAACTGACAGACTACAAGATTTTTGATGTGAGATGGAAAACATTTCAACACAGATAATCCACACACATGAAAGGGTCAGTTTCACATACTTGAAGAGAAGTTAAAGTTAAATCAGCCACAAATATGAAATGCCCAACTGCACACTGGGAGAAGGAAGGCAGAAGGTGGTCTCTGAGTGTAAGAGCAGGACTAAAACATGGAAAATAAAATAACCTTGCCTAGTTCACCAACTGTGAATTATTAGAAGAAAATAAAAATGAAGACATTCAGAATGCTGAACTACTCCATCCCTACTAGATGCAAAACCAGAACTAAAGCAGGGTTTTTCAACCAGGGCCTCTCGATCTCCAGGATACTTCAAGCAGGCCACAGATGATGGCTGTGTAAATGGGGGGCCATAGCACAAGGAAGGTGGGGTGATACAAATAAAAAACATGGGCATAAGGGGGTCACAGTAGCAAAAAGCTGAGAAATACCGACCGAAAGGATCTCCCAATTCTTAGACCACTATGTTTCCCTCCACATAAAGTAATCAGATCGGGCCACTTCCCTAGCTGGAAACCTACACTAGTTTCCCTTTTTTACTTCGTGAAAGGCTAAGTCTAAGAAACCCCTGTAGGGTCTGCCTCCACTCAGATTCCATTCCTTCCTTCATTTCTTGCCATTCCCAGTACTCCTCCCTTAGATCAGCGTATCTCACTACAGTCATCTCTCATCTGCTGAGCTTTCCTCCCAAACACTGCCAGGACCCACTCCCTCATCATCCCCAAGTTTTCCATCACACATTACTTTCTCTGTAAGGCCTCCCTGGTCCTACTAATTTAAACTAAATCATCTTAGACCCAGCCATGCTTTATCTTCTTCTTCAAGTTACCACCACCTGTATTTCACTTACTTACAGAATCGTTGCAGGAAAATTCACACCCACACCCATGAAAGCTCTAGTATAGGATCTTCCATCATTTGGGTCATTACTGGATTCTTCATATGTAGATGGGTTCCTGGCACCAAGTAAAAACTCAGTACATATTTTTTTTTAACCAACGGGTTTATGGTTGATGGACGGAGTTCAAATGTGGCCCAACTCCAGAGAATCCAAGAGCTGCGAAGTGTCTGGTAGTGCCTGGCAGCCCTTGGGAAGCAGCAAGTGGTCTGGGTGTCATCTATCATCACTATGTACCCACTCTGAAACTGGCACTCACTGAACTGCTGTGCGAAAGTCAGCAAACTGAGGAACAGGGTGACATCCAAACTCAAGGCAATCATTTCCTTCGTGGCTGCTGCATGACTCTGGATTAAAGAGCAAACAAACAATTCAAGAGCTCCTAGGTGTTCTGATTCAGAAACCATTTCTGTGATCACCAGTTTATGAATAAAAGGGAATAATCGGCTTTGACTGGATATCCATCTCTTCCCCCTACAGCCCCCCACAAAGGAGATAAGATTTCAAAAACTTTCTGGCATGTGGGGCCGGAGTGATAGTACAATAGGCAGGGTGCTTGCATTGCATGTGGTCGAACTAAATTCAATCCAAATATCCCATATGGTCCCCCAAGCACTACCAGGAGTAATTCTTGAGTGCAGAGCCAGGAGTAACCCCTGAGCATTACTGGCTGTGGTACAAAAACAAAAATATAAAGCTTCTGACATTCACATTAAGCCTGAATGGCTGGCACAGCTGAAGCTCTATGCATCATTCTAAATATGAAACATGAAGCCTTCATTATACCTTAATTTATATCCATATGGAAAAACTAAGAGTGGCCAAAAGAAAGCAGTAGGAAACCAATGTTAGATTTTAAAACTGCATAATATTTGGCGCAGCCACCAAGAAAAAAATAACAAAACATTCAGACAGAATCAAATAAACATAAGTGGTTTATTCTTTAATATAATCATATATATGTGTGTGTGGTTCATATACATTATATATATATGTATGTCAACAAAGGTTGACATCCCTGCAAGTTCTTACCTCCCAGTACCTAAAAGCACAAAAACTCTTTTACAAAGAATTACCTGCGTAATTTCCTGGATAAAAATCAAAAGACACAGTAATACTAATGTACAAAATTGAAATATTGTGGGTCACAATGCCTTGGTAATTTCCAATCTGATTTAGAACTTGATAGCCATACAAATTAATACAGATGTATTAATTTGGAAGATGGAGATGACTACACCCAGTCTTAGCCATCTCTCTCATGCACTGAGCTGCTACTCAAGTCAATGGCCATCACATTGTTACTTCACTAATTTTAAGGCTCCATCATATTCTCATTCATTTGCTAAAGAATTCAGATGATCACAAGTTCCAAATGCTAGAGCCATTTTTAACAGGCATTAATTTCACATGCAGTCATTAAAAATAACAACAGTAACAAGTACTAGAAAATAATATAAGTAACAAGTACTAGAAGACATGTCAAAAATATTTTAATATGTACTGTAATGGCTAACTCTTACTTTCTGCAACTGCAAATTTCTATGGCTATGTCTAAGATGGACACAGCTGTTGTCTCAACTGAAGCAGGTATATGTCTCCAGAAACCTCCCCGTTTTGCTGATGGCACACTGCTGGAGAATCACTGGGGACTATTCAAAATCATTAAAGCTAATAACTCTGACTGACTTGGGTGAAGTCTAATAAGCAAGTGTCATCCCAACAGGAAATGAGTTAAGCTAGTCTCCAAAGTCATTTCAGCAAACAAAGTCAAGTGCCTCACAAGAAGTTTGTCATGAAATCCAGAAGGATTTTCTCTCATTTAAATCAGAATCATTAGAAATGTTCGTTTTAGGATGTGTGTGTTTGTGTGTGTGAAGGGGGGGTGGAATTTAAATGGAGTGACTTTAAGGTTTAAAGTGACCAACTAAAAGAGTCTCTAAACTTTGTCCAAGTCCATCTGGCTTCCTCACACATAGCAACAGCAGGTGCATAATAAATATTTAGGAGACCAAATGGAACGAATCCAGCTCCACCTACATAAGTCAACTTTCTGATCTGGAAATTCAAGACCACAGTCAGTCACACATGAGATCTGTCACTTTGGGGCTTTGTATATTTTTGATATGTCTAAAGAACATATTCATTTTAAATGTGGCCACTCCTAGGCCTTTGTGAACATTAAACCTGCACCAAAAACACTTCATTTTCCAAATGAAATCATTCCCATATTTAATTTAAAGATTTCTCTCCAATGCAACCCTCCAGGAAGCTATTCCTAATATTTAACATTCCCTCTCCATTTGTTCTTCAAAGCTGATCCCATCCTATACGGCTTTACTTGCCCTAGACCCTGAACTTATTTGTCTTTGTCATCAAAATGTCTTGCCATAATGTTCCATCCAATACTAAAGTATTTGAGAACCAAACTTTACTTTAAATTTCTTCCTACCCCTATGTTGTTGTTTTCAAGCCTGTAAATAGTAAGAAAATACTGGTTATATTGAAAGGACCTCAGTTATTTAATTTTCTCAAAGACTCCAACTAGTCAAACAATTTCTATCTAAATACTTTAAAGTGAATTAAGAGATTGGGAGATATCTCAAGAAGTAGTGTTCATACTTTAGATGTAAAGTGCAATATCCAGCACCATATGTTCTCCATATACCACTAGCAGAGATCACTGAACAATGTGCCAGAAATAGACTCCCCTGAAAAAAATAAATAACTTAAATTGCAAGTCCAATGAAGTGACTCGAAGTCATTAACATAACCACTCAATGTGTTTATTTACCTACTTGGAAAACCAGGCCAGTCAGAGGGAATGACCTTCCCTAGGTAGGTGACTCTCAGAGTAATGAGGTAATTTCCTTCAAAGATGATGAGGTTTTCAGGATTCTCTGGAATGCACACCTACCCACAGTGTGTCATTATTAATAGTTACCTTTGGGAAGAAGCAACACTAAACCATTTTAGTATTTTCAAGCAACTTCAGACTATATACTCGGGAAAACCTTCATTCCTTACACAGATAAAATGGTTTAGAAAATAAAGTTACTATAGATACTGAGAAACATTCCTAAAATTTCTAATTTTTATGAGAAAACTCTGGGTAACTATTTCTAGGCTCATGTTCCAAGGTGTCAATCATTTTGTTTGCATGAGTATCCATAACTGAGTAAAGCAATGATAGGAGAGCTAAGGGGTAAATGCTACCCCTTAAGTAATAAAAATATAGGATACCTAGTTAAATACGTACACAGATGAACAAAGAATAATTTTTAGTGTATGTAATTTGGTAAATATTTCTACTTGAAACAAATTTTATTTATCTGCAATATAAATTTAACTAAACATCTACTATTTCATCTAATTACTCTACCCCAAATGGAAACTACATGATTAAAATCTTCAATTTTTTTTTAAAAAAAGGAATGCACACAGCAATTAATATTTTTATAAATACCTTAACTTTGAGAAAGAATACATTAAATCATCAATCCCTTACAGCATTAACTTACAAAGTTTAATACTATGTTGGCAGTGTGCCTTACTCAACATACAGCTGAATAAGGTACACTGAATTCTATGTGTCAGGTACCATGCCAAACCTTTTATGCGCATTATCTCATTTAATTCTTACCATATCTTTTTGAGGTGGAAAGTACTTATTATTATTATTATTATTATTATTATTATTATTATTATCATTATCATTATTCTGATAAAGAAAGCAAGAAACAAATGATACATTGCCCAATGGCACAGAGTAGCAGAGCAGAGACAAAAGCCAAGCAGGTTTAACAAAGTGAAGCAACTGAACTTTGACTCCCTATAATCTCACGTGGAGATTTGTATTTGGAGTAAGAATGTGCTACTGCCATTTATTTCACCTGCCATGCACCAAAACATCTCTTTAAAATAATCCAATTATCGATGTCTAACAATTTTGTTGCACTGGAGCAAATACCTGTTCCTGCACATGAATACCAAACCCTGGCAAAAAAAAATAACTGAAATAGTCACCAAGGTCAGCAGATCCAATTATCCATGGAAGGGACACAAAAGCCACAATTTTGCTTCTTGGATGTGGAACTAATCAGCCAGCATTACACCATGTAAAACCACGGAGTTCAGAAAATGCTTAGCACTGAACCTGGAGCAAACTATAGGAATCCTCACATCCTTATTCCAGGTAAGTGTCTGCCTCTGGAATGAAGACAGCAACCTTTTCATTTTTTAAAAAAATAATCAATGTTTACTGAAATACATAAAACAAATTCTGTAAGCATTCTTCTTTTTATTATTATTATTATTATATTATTATTATTTTATTGAGTCACCCTGAGACACAGAGTTACAAAAGAGAGACACAAGCCATTCTTGTACCCTAGATGGAGACACCTCTCAGCAGACACCTCCTAGGGGCAGGGGCTGGAGCAGTGTCCAAATTCAGGACTAATGAACAACAATATGTGCACTGTTCCAAATTTTTAATCTCTAATTTTTTGTTGAGGTTTTAGTGGAGAAGAGGGGCTTAGGCGGTGAGGAGAGGGGGGTGGTTGTGTGTGGTTTTTTTTGGGGGGGGAGGGTTGGACCACAACTGGTGATGCTCAGGGGTTACTCCTGAATTTGCCATCAGCTGTATGTATATATATACATATATATACATACATATATGTGTGTACATATATATATGTATATACATCACTAGGAATATATATGTGATATATATGTGTGTGTATATATATACTAGTGATGCTCAGAAGACAGCAGTCTTAATTGTATCTGTGTATGGATATTTGTATGTGTGTAAACAATACAATGTAAATGTAAAAAAAATTAATGCTTTTCTAATTTGCAAGCTGTTCTATAGGGAACAGAAAGCAGAATAAGCTCTGAATTGGCTACATGAAAAGAATGGGACACTTAGAATTTTGCTCCTGTACCTTACAAAAGAATACACAGTAATCCACACCTGTGTAGCTGACTATCTCCCACTAAAGTACAGGCGTCCTGAGGGAAGGGGCCTTGTCAACTTTCTTCACCATTGTTTTTCCAGGTGCATAATACAGAGCAGGTACCCACCTATGTGACAAATAAATGAATGAGCAATCACTATTTCCCCAGACATCAGAGTACAGGCTTACATTTGCTTCCCTTGGCTTTGAAATCTGTGACCAATGGTTTTTATCCACCTCAACCACAACCTCTCCTCAGAGCTAAACAGTGCATGTGTACTGCCATTTCTCCTAAAGAATGTTTGAGCTGGAACCATTCTAACCGGTCTCCAAGACACTAGACCTGGCAACTCTCCAACCAATTCTCCACTCAGCTACCAGAAAAGCTATTCTTCTGCTGATAGCTGGATCTGCTCACTAATGCTCCAGTTATGCTCAAAAAATGAGACTGTCCAGGCTAATGAAGACAGACAACCCAAAAAGTTAGTGTGTATCCTTTGCATGTGAGAAGCCCCACGGTCCCCAAACCACTCCTGGAGGCCCATGAGTGATTTGCTGGGGAGAAGCCCTTGAGCACTTCAGAGGTCACCCAAAAATAAACACAAACAAAAGCTTATACGGTCCATGGCACCATTACCATCACTGCCTCACAGCCTCCTGTCTAACTGCAGTGACAGTCTCTCATAGGCCTATTGACCTTTAAACAATAAATTCAAACATTATTAATCTATGAGACTTCTTCCCTTTTCTCTGCAGAAAAACTGACTCCTCCGTCTTTTGTTCCTAATCACAGACCTAACATCGTATTTCTACTGCTGTAAGTTATAAAAGGGAGAACCCATTACTGGTAGGCAGACCATTTCACCTGGAGCACCGTATATGGAACGTAGTAAGTAAAGTAACCATCACCCACTAGAAAGATAAATTTCCCATGGAGAGTGAAAAATGAAAAAAATTCTTTATCAAACCATTAATTGATTGTCTGGATTCATTTATTAAGTTCTACCTGAATCTAGTAAGTTCACCAGAAAAAGAAAAAAAAACGAGAGGAAGACAATACAATGGAGCATGCTATTGTCCTTTGTATTAAAAAGTAAACACCTGCTGAGAAACTTCACAAAATGTTGCCTACTTATCATTGGGATTGGGGATCAAAACCCAAATAATACTAAATCTAGGGAAGCTAGGAAGAGATCTCGGAAAGATGGTACTTCTAAGACAGCAACAAAGTTTCACCCCTAGTATTCACAGTGAGTTGAGGAAACTTGCTGCCCAGACTTCAAAAGGGCACATGACTCTTCCCGGGTTCAGAAGACAAAGCAAGGTGGTCATTAGGAGCATCTACCACGGTGTGGCTTGGGGACAGAGGAGCGGGCCCCACACAGGCACCAGGACTTAGCCCTTACCCTTCTTGGCACATAAAAAGAAACAATGAAGAGTATTCTCACAAGCAGTTAGCCCAGGATCACGGGATTACTGAAGGGTACTCTGACCCTATTACCAAGATTTCTAAAATATATTCATTCATTTGTTCGTTCATTAACATTTATTAACTACTAGATCCCACAAAGTTCTACTTATTAGAATTAAATGATCATCAAAAAAATATTCACAGCCATCAACCTAATGGAATGTAAGGGTTTATCTGATGCCCAATTTCTAGTTCCTCTTACAACCACTTAATGTTTCCAACTGCTGCCTCTCCTAGGGCATTAAGCCCCTTTTTCCTTATATTTATTAATATTTCCTAGATAAATATAAAAACTTTCAAAAGTTCAATTCAAATTATTCATAATTATCCCCTTAATATTCTATTTAAATTATTCATAAATATCCCCCTTTATATTCTATTTTTTCAACTTTTTAAAACTTGTATTTCACCAAAAATTTCAAATGACACCTAAATAGTTTTCAAATATTTCTACTACTCCAAAATATTAATTCAAAGAACTTACCATCCCAATGATAAAGAAATCTGCTAACTAAATATAGACAAATCCTACAGCACATTTTCTAGAAGTTGAAAAACCATAACTTACACTCAGCAACTCAGACCAATGCTTAATAGTTGTTTATACATATATATGTATATATATATATACACACACACACATTTTTTTAAACTCCAAACACATCTTACTACTAGAAATTAAACTAAATCCAATCTATCATCAAAGACTATAGAAAAGAACCAGTCACCACTATCTCATATCACGTAGTGTATTATATCTGACTCTGGTAGCTTTCTTTTGCGTAATCTCTTTTTCTCTTCATATTTGGAAATTTATTCATGGGGAAATTAACCAGGAAAAGAGACTCTGAAGTTTTCAATTATTTATCCAGAAACATTTATTCAAAATAACTGATCCAAAATGGAAATGCTTATATATCAGTAATTTTCACTAAAGAGTTTCCATTTTTACTCTGGTATCAATATACAAGATTTTTAATTCATACTGATTTGAAAACTCCCCAGGCACCAAGTAGCACTAATTTTCATAAAGCAAAAAAGACACATTCTGGTCTATTCTAAACAAAATACCAGAAAACAAAACTAATACTGTGAACAAACAAATCTTAGCTAAAACTCATTGAAATAATCCAAATGGTTTCCATTCCAGGGAAAACAGTAAGTCAGCAGTTCGCATACGGCTGTCTTTTTCAAAGACACATAATAAGCAAAACCACCACTAGAGGAAAGTGCAAATGCTGAACCCTTTCTATTTCTGCTTCCAACAGGCTGCAATTCGATCAATACCATGCTGTGCAGTGCTCAGCTACCATCTACGCACACTTCCAGGTGGCTCCCAGACACTCACCCAGAAGTGCACCACCAGATTCACGGAGCCATCACTCACACCACAAACACAGCGACATGAAAGCCTGGGCCCCAAATTCTAACTGCTAGAACAGGAGTGAAGAGCCACAGGGAAAAAAAAAATGATGTTTAAGGGTGTCAAGCAATCAGAGCTGTCACTAAGAACACTCCAATCCTAAACAAGGAAACAATGGAGACAGAGCTACCCATTCCTTAAGGAGCAAAGAGTCTGAGAAAATAAATAAGTAGTAACAAATGAATCACAACCCTTCACCTAAAATCAGTCTAGAGTTGGTGAAAGACTGTTGAGTAAAAATATTCTATATAAGGAAACTAACTTAAGGGAAGTGTTCAAAACCCTTCACCCAGGATAGGCGACAACCCACGGTATAAAGCCATGAGGGAGGAAAGGCTGTCTGGGGCTACTGCAGGGCACACAAGAATAACATCCTAGACTCCAAATTACTGTTGGAGAATAACAAAACCAGTAAAAGGAAAAATTTTTTCAAGGCAGTTTTAACTTCAAGACACAGAACTTACTTCCAAATACCCATCCTCCCTCAGGACTTGAAAGGCCAATAATTAGTCAAGAAAACAGCAAAATGAGGAAGTGGTATTCTCTTACAATTTCTGTTAATCCCCACCAGCTGTAATTTAAGAAATTCAGTGACATCAGCATTTATATTTGATCCAGCCAGAATGACAGAACTACAAAATCGTGAGAAGGGGGAAAGAGATTTGGGGGCGACTGGAAAACTCATTTGAAAATGTGGAAAATTAGTTCACTTTGCAGTGAATCACTTCAACAGCTTCAAGCACCAACATTGCCAAAAATAACATAAAAAGTAAAAAGGAAGCATAAGCACTCTAAACCTAATCAAATGATCCAATGGAACTTTGGGGTGGAGGAGGAGGGGGAAATGTTTTCAGAAATAAATGAAACTGAACAATTCAGAAAACAAACAGAAAGTAATCATGCCACTTAAGAACAAGAAACAGATTCAATATTATATAAAGATCTCTTTAAAAAAATATATCTGCTATTCAAGAACTTAGAAGCTGACTTATTTTGGTTATCATTTGCATTACCTGCTAGAAGACAGAGAGGCCATTCCATGGTCTCCTTCTCCCGGGTAGGGAAAAAGGCTTTCAACAAAAATCACTGTACTCTTTTCAAGGTGTCTCATTTGACTTCAGAGATAGCCCAGGAATAGGTCTTAGTCCCCAACGTAATGCCAACCATTAGCATTGACTCGGGTCAGAGTTAAAGGAAGAAGAAAACCACACCATACTTAACAAAACAACCAACAGAAGAGAGTTGAGAACACTCACCAGGGCCACCGAGACCCTTTGGCTGAACATTGAATCCACTGAACCGTCTCAGAGAGGAGATTATAACAAAGATGCGACGGCAGCCGTTCTGCCACACGCTTACACGCACCTTCTCTCAACACGAGGAAGGCTAAATTAGAGATAGAGCGATAATTAATAGGATCCTTGGCAGCAGGAGCAAGCTTCTTTAGCAAACCAGTAATTGCTGCCTACTTAAAATGACAGGGAATTCAGCCAGGAAGGAGGGAGGTGCTAATGATGGAATCATAAAAGGTAAAATAGACTTTACATCAACAGGTTACTGGGATCCCATTCAAAACTACCTCCCTATCTACAAATTCAGTTAAGAATGACAGCAAATAAAATTCAAAATCCAGTACAGAAGGACTCAATATCAATAATCCTTCCCAAAATATCACAAATACGAAAAATTTCTGGTTAAAAAAAATTCTCCCCTCCATACATTCCCTAATGCCCAAGTCTTAAATTCCCTGACTTGGTCATGAAAAGAATTATCAACTTGTACAAGCTGTCATATTAGAAAAGCAAAATTTTCTCCTAAGTGATATATTTTGACCTGGACATCTTTTGAAAATGTCATCTAGAATGTCAAGAAATCATTAACAGCAGTCACAGTTTCTGAGCCCCCAGACAAACCCACCCCACTCCATTCAAACATGAAAGCAATGTCCTTGTTGATAACTTCTCTAGAGGAGAAAGAAGTGTTTAGATCAGAAGTTGTTCACCAGAACAAAAAAAGACTGCAGACAAGATAAAGAGGAGGTAGCATACAGTACCTCCAATTTTTGAGCCCAGGAAGTAAGACGGCATATCAAGGTATTCAAGTTATTACCAAACACAGATCTAGAAAATATTCCCAGAGGACCAGTATCTACTACATGCTCCCCAATAAGAAGCCAGCTGAAGTACCTCTAACATCTTTCAGTGCCCAGAGACATGCAGAGATGAGGATTCATTCTTCTGCCATGGGGAGATGTCTGCAGAGATAAACAGGGCAGCAGGCACATAGTTTCGCAATGACTAATGCTGACCAAAACCCTTCAGAAAATCAGCTCTACAGGTAAAGATCCACCTTACTTGCTCAGGAAGTTCCTGGTTCTCGGATGATATTTCAAAGGATGCCCTTATGTTCCACCGGAAAAAGAGACTGACACAAATTCTGGGCTTTCAGACATAATTCTGTCAGACAATATGGAAATCATGGAGATTTCTCACAGTACTTTAAGACACATACTAAGAAGCAAATCAGAAACAGAAGAAGCAGCACTGGAAACTTGTACAGTCTATGTTTTTCTTGGTGTTTATGAGAATTAAATGTTTTTCTTTCTTTAAGCCTTTCTCTCCTGCCTTAAGAATATGCTAACATTGATTTTGTGACATTCAACAGTTTGTTGATGGAACGTACTGAAGTATATGGTTCACCATTAAAGCCATCAACCAGTATTTTTATAACTTCTTCCCTCTCTATTAGATCATTATACCCTTTTATTGAAAATATTTAACTCAATACTTTGCAGTGACTAATACTCTTAACACCCACATGTCAAGGCAGAAGTTATGTTCATTACACAACATTACGATGTTTCAAGACCTTTGGCATTCAAAGATAAACAGTCTAGAATGGAATAGACCAGCTACAACTTTATGAACACACACAGGAAAAGCAATTAACAAGTCAGGTTAAAGGGGAGAAAGAGAGAATTTTTTTTTTTAATCAAGATTTAAGGAGCTACATATGTAGTGGCCAACTACAAGGATGAGTATATATAGAAAACTTCTTGATATTATCGACTTGGAACATTTGAAGAAGATCTTTAATGAGGAATGAAGAAAATCTACATTTTGAATACCACACCCTTGTGAATGATTAAGTATCCACCATCTAATCTTTTGCTACTTCTCCTGGAACCTTTCAAGTCTATCTCCTTTTCTCCTTCCGAAACAGCTTTGGAAACAAAGGTCTATGCAACAAAAGCATGCTGTGAGTACCTTTAGCAGATAGTTTTATTTATCTTGGATTCAGATATCCAACCACACCCAGAGTTTCTTGTCTTTACTTCATCAGAAACCTAATCCTCTTTCTATTTCAAATCAGCATGAGTTGTCACCCTGATCACTTCCTATCCTGCTCCTGTCTTTACCCCAAAGGACACTAGAACCACTGCAGCAAAATGGAGAGAATGAGCTTTGAGTTAGCTCATTTCTGTCTTCAGTCTTGGATCCACCTGTGAGTGACTTTAAGAAAATGGCTTACCATGGGGCTGGAGCAATAGCACAGCGGGTAGGGCGTTTGCCTTGCACACGGCCTACCCGGGTTCGATTCCCAGCATCCCATATGGTCCCCCGAGCACCGCCAGGAGTAATTCCTGAGTGCAGTGCCAGGAGTAACCCCTGTGCATCACCGGGTGTAACCCAAAAAGTAAAAAAAAAAAAAGGCTTACCATGACCAAACCTCAGTTTGTTCATCTATAAAATGGAAGTGATAACTTCCTTGTTTTAGAATTGAATTATATAAAACATATGAAACAATAACGTAAATTTTACCTGATCTACTAGGACATGCCTTGATTTTTGTAATTCAATTAAATCTGAATTATTCAATCCTGCTATTTCAGCATATTGATTTTCTAACACAGAAAAAATATGAAAAAATTACAGATATTCTTTATCCAAAAACACACACATAACCATACAAACATGCACTTATGTTCACCAAACTAAGTTATTGTTATAATATATATGGAAGTAATATGATACATAAATGTGTAAGACAGTCTGCTTACTCAAGGAAGAAAAAGATGCAAGTTTTGTTACTTTAACCTCAGTGTGTTCATTTCCTAAGTATAGAAGCAACTAAAGCACAAACATATGGCACAATATGTAGTAAGGCTTTAAATATGATAGGTGTGCTGCTATTACTAATATTGCTATTTGTGCTTGTTTTCTTTATTGTTATTAACTGTAAGATCTGTGTATTATGCATCTACTGGACCTACTCAAAACAATTCTTTCTTCTCTCCTTCCTTGAAGAATCCCAACAAGAACTCAATGTTTGCAATAATGACTATGCTGATAATTATAATATGCGAATTTTCAATACACTAAAAAGTCTAAGTCATCACCTTTATCCACTGGGCCCTGAGTAAGTGAAGGCTGCTTGCCTCAAAACTGCCTACTCCTGGGTCACAGTACAATGAGTAGGGCGTTTGCCTCACAGCCAAACCTGGTTTGATTCCCAGCATCCCATATGGTCCCCAAGCACCACCTGGAATAATTCAAGAATCACCAGGAATAGAAGCCAAAAGTAACCCCTGAGCATCACAGAGTGTGCCCCCAAAATACAACAACAACAAGAAAACTGCCTACTCCACAGCAAGGGGGAGGCAGTACAGAAAGTAAAGACGCAGCAAATCCCAGATCTCACCCCCAGCACAGCACACGGTCCCCAAGCATTCCGAAGGGTCATTCCTGAGTACAGAGCCAGGAACAGCCCCTG
This sequence comes from Sorex araneus, assembly GCF_027595985.1. Lineage (NCBI taxonomy): Eukaryota > Metazoa > Chordata > Mammalia > Eulipotyphla > Soricidae > Sorex > Sorex araneus. The sequence goes on along the minus strand of NC_073305.1, from coordinate 67,426,816 downwards.
AGCACCACTGTGTGACAAAAAAAAAAAAAAAATTAACAAACTGCCTACTCCAGAATTTGTTTTTTATTTGTTTTTATCCTGGGGCCACATTCTGAGGTGCTCAGGGCTTACCCCTGGCTCTGCACTCAGAGATCATTCCTGGTGGTGCTGGGGAACCACAAGGGGGTGCAGGGGATCAACCCAGGGTTGACTGCATGCAAGGTCAGAGCCTTACCCACTGTACTATCTCTCTGACCCTCTTTCAGGACCTGTAAGCCATCCCCTGTTTCTGTTAGATGTCGCAACAATATTCACCACACTCTCTGTGCTCATCTCCCTGGTAGTCCCCACTGTCACTCTACATCTTCCTAAAAAATCAAAATGTGATGGAAACATTTTCATTGACAAATTCATAGAATTGGAAGATCAGGTTCCTTTATTAAATGACTTCATAACACACAACACTGCTGAAGCACTGTTTCAAATGTTTCCCATGAATGCACTTTTAGTTCAGACACTGCTTGTGAACACAATGCAAAAAAAAAAAAATTTAATACTCAATCTCAATACCCAAGGCCCTCTACTTGCAAATTCATCCACTTGTTAAAATTTATGTGTAATCTCAAGATCAATATTTGCAGTGTTTTTGCAGTCATTCGCAGACATGAGCAGAGGCAAAAAAGTTTTAGTTACCAAATTAGTACACTCCATCCTGAGGAGCAATATGATGAAATATCTCTCTCCTATCTCTTTCCTCTCTTCCCTCCCCTCCCTTCTCCCTCCCTCCCTCTCTTTCTCTCACTCACTCTTTATCCTCTTTCTCTCCCTCTCTTTCTCTTTTTCTCACTCTCTCTCTCTCTCTCTCTCTCTCTCTCTCTCTCTCTCTCTCTCTCTCTCTCTCTCTCTCTCTCTCTCTCTCTCTCCACACCCTCCATGCCCCCTTCTTTCCTCCATTCTCAAGTAAGTGTTCTTCTAAGAATTATTTAGTACCACACATTTTCCATGTTTGCTTTCTACTGGTAACTTGACTGTGAAGATCACTCCAGTTATAGAGCTAAAGTGCTCTTGTTATGACCAAGTACAAGAAAGCTGTGATATACCTTACAGAAAGAATACAGGTGTTTGACACGTCTTGTTCAGACACAACTTACAGAGCAATTAGTCGTGAGTTCACTATTAATGAATCAATACTATGTTAAAATGTCTTCAAGCAGATGCATTCATAAAGCAAAGTCATGAAATCAGTCAGCTGGCAAATACATTTTGATCAGATTCAAAGGAAGCCAAGACTGTATTTCCTCTCGGAGCAACAGTGCAATTTCCACTGATTCACTGTTCACAGTGACTTTCTGGAACAGATTCACTGCAAATAGTGAGAATCAAGTTTCTATTTCATTTCTTGTAGTAGTAACAAACCCACAGTAGTAACAAACGATCATTTCTTCCTAAGGTAACATAGTGAGTATCAACACATACCATGCTATGCATTTTACACATTATTGTCTATAATTTCCACAGCTATTCAAACAAGAAAATATTATTACCCCATATTTTGGGTAAGAGAACTTAAGGACAGAAAAACTTAAGGATCCAGAATAAATAAAGAAAAAAATCAAGATAAGTTCTCACACATTTTCCTGACTTTGGCAGTCGTGCATAAGTATGGATCCCGCCGATACCCCAGAAACACCTCAACCATCTCATCCACTTTGGTCACTCTTCATTCAACAACTATTTATAGGAAACTCACTTTTCCAGATTCTGCATATGCTCAGTGAGCCAAAAAAAATTCTATTCCCCTGGGGCCTCTTTCTAACAGACAGTATACCTAAGTATTACTTCTTAGCCTATTAAAAAGCAGAAGATGCTTGATTTATTCAAATACACATTCTTTTTAAAGGAAAGGTTCCCGTCAGTGTGACAGCTAAGAGTTGCATATCCAATACTTTGTTCACGGGGTCACCAAGGGGAACGAACCTTCTCCCCCAAAAGCATCTTCTCTGCCCCAAGGAACCCACCTGCATCCAACCTCCCACCTCTCAACCCTCCACAGCCACCATTAGCCAAAATCAACTGGGGCTATGGTTGGACCCCATTTGTTTACCATGATCTCCAAACTACACTTTGGGCTCACTGGATATTTTATTTACTAATTTGCCGATATGAAATATTTCTTAAATATCAATTTACCTGATAAAGCAAAGACAATATAACCAAAGAGTGGAGACATATGACTAGTTGAAAATAAGGGGCGGGTAATTGCCCTCCTACTTCAATGTTCATGAAACAAATTCTACTCCCCAAACTCCTTCAACGGCCTTTTCATCTCTGATGACTGACTCTTCCCCAAGTTTGGGGTGTGCTAACTCTTAACTGCAGCCTACACGGCTGACTCACCCTGCTTTCTGGAGAAAATGCAGAGCTCAGGGACCATCAGATGGGTCCAGTGCTGCTCCCTTACTCAGACTGCATTCTTGCCCATACTCATTAGTTCTCCAAGCACACTGGCCTTGCCCTAAAACACCTGGCTCTGTGCTCATTATACTGCAGTGTGTGTGTGTGTGTGTGTGTGTGTGTGTAGATATGCTTATATCAATCATGTAGAAAAAGGAAAAATTGCCAGTTTCTGTTTCTTAATAAAACTCAAGACAGGAGCTATTTTAAAAGAGTCATGTTTCAATGCATATCAGAGACAGACGGCAAAAGGTTGGAGAATCCTATATATGTGATGTGAATAGTATGGATGGATTCTGGATTCTGGGAAGTGTCTCCCACTGGCTGCTAATCAAATTCTTTTCCATTCCTCTGCACACACAGCTGACAGTTGGGGGTAATGATGTAGCAGAATGTGAGGTGAAGGCCAACTGCTAGTATGACCTAAAAACTAGCCACATATACCTCAGGGATTTGAGAACTGGCCTATGGTTAGGGGTTAAGTTATGAAGAACCTGGTCGGACAGATAGGGCAGCAGGGAAGGTGGGCATGGAGTCAGCATGTGTCTACTGCACAATCTGTGAGCAATACACACACAAACACACACACACAAAAATAAATGTTCCATATTTTACAGTGATGAAGCAATGGGAGCTTCGTCAGCACCTGTGCAGAATGACCATTTCATCCCTTAGATTCTAATGACAAGACCTCAAGTAACAGCAGATGAACCCTGCAGCGAGAACAGTGTGTCACCACGGAGGACAGTAACTGTGCAGCAGGAGAGCAGCTTTCAGGTGGCCTTCTCCTTACCACACTGAATTGTTAAGATGACCTGAGGAAGGAGGTGCCCATGTTATATACAAGCAATATGTCTAAACTGTAACTGATGGAAACTTCCACTTATGTGCACTGTGTAACCAACTCTGCCCCGGAGAAAGATGGTTACTAATCAGGCGAATTCCCCTTTCTGCTATCTAGGGGCCTGTAGAGGCACAAGGCTGCGAGGAAAATTGTTAGGACTAAGAAAAGCCATCTATCTGACTAAAGTGATCACAGGACAATGTATTCATGTGCCAAAATGTCAAATTACACTTCGTACAAACAATTCTTACTCTCAAGGATTTATTTTCCTCAATAAAGTTAAGGGAAAAGAAAAAAACCTAATTGCTATTAATTTAAAATGTTTACAACTTGGGCTTTAGCCTCTAAATAGTTGTGCTTTACAAGATGGGGCGGTGAGGGGGGATCCTGGAAGAATGGGATATAAAAACTTTGGGGATGAAGAACACAGGGCATTATGGCTTACATAAAATTAAGATACCTGTATTTAAAAGATGGTGATGTCAAATGTGAGAAGACAAAGCAGGAAAGAACTCACTATAAGCAGTTGACCATGCACTGTAGCACTATAGCACTGTTGTCCCATTGTTCATAGGTTTGCTCGAGTGTGCACCAGTAACGTCTCCATTGTGAGACTTGTTGTTACTGTTTTTGGCATATCGAATACGCATGGGGAGCTTGCCAAGCTCTGCTTTGCAGGCAGGATACTCTTGGTAGCTTGCCAGGCTCTCCGAGAGGGAGGCAAGAATCGAACCCGGGTCGGCCATGTGCAAGGCAAATGCCCTACTTGCTGTGCTATCTGACAGGAATGATAGATACCCAGGCGGAGACATCAATGGAGTTTACATGGAACACCGTGGTGTTGGGAAACCCCAATTAGTATCTTACTATTTATTCTTCTACCTAGCTATAGTCTATAATTATGATGAAAGGAAACATTTGATAAAGACAAAGATTGTTCTGACAACAGAAGTAACGCCTTGCCTGTAAATAGTACTTGCCATCTTTAAATACCTCCCTGTTAGACATTCCACAGTTCACCACTATTTGACCTGCATTAGCTCTCGAAGATCTGATGCTGATTATCCAACTTAAGGACTGCTGAGTCCTTCCTTTCCTCTCCTCTCGTCTCTCCCTCTTCTTTGTGAGTCTCCCCTTTTCCTGATGATGGCTGTTGTTGTTGAGATGTTTCCTCTTTATTAAGGTGTCTAGACTTAAAATTCCTTTTAAGTCAAAAACTGTTGAGGCTGTGTGAACAGAGAAAATCAGGATGAAGGACCTAGTTATGCAAAGCTAAGAGCAGACTTGGGACTCTGTGCTTTGCTCGTATATTTCTCTTAATCCACACAATCACCCTCTTGCTTGCTATGATATTACTGTTCATGAGTCCCCCTTAGCTCTCCGTTGAAATACAGGCTACAAGAACTATTTGCTCAAAAATTCAAAAAGCTAGAGGTGGTCAAATTTGTCATTTTAAATTCTGTTTGCTCCCACGGCTCAACCCAGAACTGAGGCAACTGATTATTAAGAACCCTAAACTAGTGTACAATAAAGACAAGTCAGGGCTTTTCCTGTAGGGAAGGTCAGCATATAGCAAAAGAGATGCTTTTAGACTCAAGATGCTTGGATCTAAGTGGGTTAAATAGGGATAAGTTGAATTTTCCCGTAAACTCGGCATTTGGAAAATTTCCAAAGATTTTGTTTGTCTAACACAATGCGGGCTTGCCCTTCCCTCTCAGTCTATTCCTCTACTCAAAAAAAAAAAGAATGGCCTGGAGAGATTCAGCATGAGAGGAAAGACTGTTATGTCAGGACACCCCTATGTGTGACAAAACAGAGGCTGGCTGGGCACAGTCATCCCCGCCCCTCTGTTTTGGAAGCTCCCATACTCTACAAACTGCCTGGAATTAATTAGGAGGGGAAAACAGGCTGACAGTCGTATTTCAAATTTTACTCAGCAGAAGTTTTGTGGAAAACAATTTGGTCATGTGGGCACACTCAAAATCACCATCCCACTGTTTCTCAACCAAATCTTTCCATCAAGTGACTGGAGTGTACTTCAAGCTTTACACTTTTTTGAGTCTAGACTGAGTAACTCTTCTTTGAGATTGAGGCTAAGTAACAAACTGAGGCCAATTCCATAATACTCAAAGATCATATTTAGTCAACCAAAAATCCTACCTGGTTCTACTAGTACAGATCCGATTGCCAATTTTCAAGAGGGAATTTTCCTTTTTTATTTTTTCCCCATCAGCTACTGAATATTATCACTGATCATTTCTGGTTTATCCATAATAAGCAGTTTCCTATTTTCCACCAATTCTTTTTTTTAATTTATTTATTTTTTAATTAGTGAATCACCGTGAGGGTACAGTTACAGATTTACACATTTTCGTGCTTGTGTTTCTCTCATACAATGTTTGAGAACCCATCCCTCCCCCAGTGCCCATTCCCTCCCACCCCCAATCCCATCCCCCTACCCCACCCTGTCTCTGTGGCAGGGTATTCCCTTTTGTTCTCTCTCTCCAATTGGGTGCTGTGGTTTGCAATAGGGGTATTGAGTGGCCATTGTATTCAGTCTCTAGTCTACTTTCAGCAAGCATCTCCCTTCCCACGCGTGGTCTCCAACCACATTTTACTTGGTGTTCCCTTCTCTATCTGAGCTGCCTTTTCCCCCAGCATGTGAGGCCAGCTTCTAAGTGATGGAACCAACTTCCTGGCATTTATTTCTACTGTTCTTGGGTGTTAGAGGGAATAGGGATAGACAACTACAAGGTTCCAACTCCACCAATTCTTTTTCAAATGTGGGGAATCTTTCACTCCATAATAGCAAAATAATATTTTGATATGTAAATACAGATTTATGGTAAAAAGCACTAGGGCAGTGGCTCTTAAACTTGCCATACATCAGCATCTCCTGGGCAGCTTGTTTATAAAGACTATTGGGACCCTCCACCATGATTTCTGATTCAGCAAGTCTGGGGTAAGGCCTGAGACTGTGCATGTTTAGTAAACTTCCAAGGGACACCGAAGCTGCTGGTCTGGGATGAGTTTATGGAAACTACTGTATCAAGCAGGTGAGAGTGGTGGGTATGCTGGGAGGTGGGGTGGTGATTTTACTCAATAAATTTGAGATAGGAAGTATCAGATGAAGGTGAGAGAAACTATGTGAATAAGAGCCAGAGCAAGCCCCATTGTGATGACAGAAAATGCAAGTTGACATGTCCATGAGAAAAAGAAAAATTTGGCCTACCTAAAGAAAATGACCAAGAGTAGGCCAACTACCACCACCAAGGAATGAGCCAGTGGTAAAAGCACAAAGATCATGGCAATAACTAGCAACCTGCCAAAAATGTGTTCCCTTTTCTAGGACAGAGTGCCTAGAAACAGACTGCCCAGTTGGGGTCTCTTATTTCCCAGCTCCTACCCAATCCAGATATAGACATGAGACCAGTTCTTGCCAACCAAATTGTGAACAAAAGTGATGCCTGTCACTTTTGAACTTTAGATATGACTTCTTTTCCCTTCTACCACAGTGTCTCAGGCAATGGCTACAGCAGAAGAGCCTGAATTCTTGATGTGCTATGTGGAAGAAAGTTATCAGTCAACCAGAAACTACTGCATATCTAACTATCGTCTGTCACTTTGCTGTAGTGATACCATAAACCTAATATAAAAGCTTTCTCTCTGACTCTGAAGTGTGGATTGATTTTCAAGCTCACATTTTCTCAAGTTCTTGATCAATGGAGGAAAAACAACATAATCTCTTTCTGTTAGCACCCAAACAAAATCCTGGCATTCAATTTCATTAGTCAGTGTGCAATTCCCTAGAACCAATCCTTGTGATAAAGAAATGTGCTTGGCTGTGTCAAATACTCCACTTCCGGGGTCATGAAACTAAACCACAGGGTCTGAGCATGAGGGAAGGAGCATTACAAGAATTTGGAAGAGAAATGAAGGTAGGCAAAATAAAACTATCTACTAAAGGATATGTGGAAGTAGGGGATGTGGCTGTCAGTTGAGAAATGATGTGAGGTATACAAATCCAAAAGTCAGTAAGGGAGAGAGCAGGCCAGCAGAGTGGCATGTACTATCACTGACTCCAAAAACAAACCAATTAATTGTTCTTGCCTTTCTGCCCCTTGCCACAAAGCCTTACATTTCAGTAACTATTTCAGTGGTCATGACCAAGGAAGGGCCATCAAAGCTCATTCACTTCTGAATCAACAAAGACTGGAAGCTTCCATATGTAATCAGGAACATGAGAACTGCATTCCAAGATTCCATCATTTAGCATTTACACATCAAGCATTTACCTAGATAAAACATTACTAGTGCTTAAATACTTTAAACACCAGCAGATACAGAAGCGTGCTGAGATGATGTAAGGTGTGGTTCCAAAAAGTCTATACACTGATCACTGAACACATCACCACCAGTAGCCAATCCCTTGCAAATGACTTTCCAAGCACACTCCCTCAGAGCAAACAGGCAAACTTCGATTTGAAATGTCACCAGAAACCATGGCAGCTGCTTGTTATTTTAGAGACCATTTTACATAAACTACTGTAAATTCTTCTCTTAAAAATAAACAGAATGTTTAAGAATACATACTTGGTGCCATCCACTTCCCTTGAAAGTAAATGACCCAAAATGGCAAATATGAATGTATGGTCACAGTTACCCTTGGACAAAAGCATTATAAATCAGTTGCAAAGGGTTCTATTGGCTGAGGTGCCAATGTTCTAAAATTAAGTGTGCAGTTATGCAGGCTCAGTTATACAACAGAGCAAAGCTGACCCTGAAATAATACCTTTTTATTTTTTGCTGAAAACTTTAAAGGCTAAAAGAATAAAGCAGGGGACAAAAGCCTGGTCCTCCCGGTAGAGAGAGGATTAATACGACTTGACCACTGACACTGTGAGTCTGTTCTCAATATTATAGTACTATCTCCACCTGTTTGAGACACCCTAGCAAGATAAAAAAAATTTGGCAACGCCTCATTGAGGTTTTCTGGTAGATTTTATTAGGATGGAGCTAGGTTCTCAGCAAATAGGAAAATCATCTTTAGAACATCTATGTGCTTTTACTTTCACCAAACTGCATAAGTATAAAATGTATATTTTGAAAATTGTGCTTCTTAGAGATGATTATTATTTTACCCTAAAGTTACTTAAGTAAATTGGGTTTTCAGGTTTTTAATTTCAGAATCAGCAGATACAACATCCACCATCAGGTTTGGAGGATCTTCTCTGCCTAATCTCTCTCCCAAAGCAAATTAAGTTGTCCAGAAAGAAAACTTGTTCTACAACATACAAAATATGTATGTTCCCACCAGTGGGGAGAACGCTCATCGCCACAAGATCACATGAGAAGACAGATAAATGCACGTAAATGATTCAGCAAAATGATCCTACTTTGGGGGGTTGTGGGGGTGTCTGTGTGTGGAGAGCGAAAGCCACAGATGCCTTCTTGAAATTGCCCAATAACCCACAATTTTCTTACAGAAAGACAGGCGTCAACCAGTGCCCTCCATAAGATTGTAACTCACTGCATTTAGACTTAAAAGATTTGCTCCCACACAACCCAAGAGTTTTCCTTTTGAATGCTACCACTCTATGGGCACTTAAATCAAAGAACACAGCCACCGAAACTCAAATGCTTTGAAGATTTTTTTGTTAAGTGGGTGAATTAAAAACACGCCATTGCCTGTGGATGTCTACGATGATGAAAGCTTGAGGGGTGAGTGGGAGGAGAAGCTTCTTCTTTTTCATTTCTGTACCAACACTGACATTTTCAGTGTAGACAGGAAGCAGGAGCTAAAACTGGTAGTCAGGAGTTGTACACGGGCTGTGCGTGGTGTACATTCCTACTTTGTTAAATCAATCTCAGGTTTTACATTCTAATCCTAAATTGCTTGAGATCTCCTCTATACCACAAAGTAATAGTAATTCAAAGCCCAGCCTAAAGATACACAGGTAGATTAAGGTTAAAGAGGAGAATCATGGTGAGACATGAATGATCTCAAGATAACAACAATGAGAAGAACAAGGAGGCAACTCCAGAAAGATGGTCCTGAAGAAAAGAAAGAATAATAAAAATGACAAGACTCCTCCACTTTTTAATCATGAGTTTGGTTTACATAGAGACAAACATAAATCTCTGACTCACTCAACACCAGGAAAATATGCAGACCAAGTGAAAAACACTTCTAGGAAAAGAACAGCATCTGTATTTCTTTCTACACTCTTCATCTATTACCTTAAAATCATCTTTGCCAAGCTTAACATCAGTAACTGTCTATCATGCATTCTGTTTTATCCTCACAGCATCCTTGCAAGGTAGCTACTGCCCCATTCAACAGCAGAGGGGAGTGAGAGGTTGAGAAAGGTGGTTAACTTGTTCAAAGGGGCGTAGATAGTGAGTAATTGTGCCAAGATTTGCACCCTCATGTCAGAGTTTCAGATACTGCCTCAGAATCACTCTCCACAAGAGGGTATCCCTAAAGATCCAATCTAAAAGAGTTTCCTCTTTGGCCCGTCACACTCTAGTTTGTTTTCACTGCACCAAAACTTATCTTGTTTGTTAGTCTAGTTCATTATTAACTGTGTCCTCACCTGCATGAGAAACACCTTCTTAGCAAGAACCCGGCCTTTCTGGTTCTACATTTGAATCCCTATGGTCAGCACAGAGTCTGACACACTGCAGCACTTAATAAATAACTGTTGTCAGGAGAAAAAGGAGGAAGAGAAGGAAAACAGGGGGGGAAGCAAATAAATCATGGTTCTCCTGAGCCCAAAGTTATACTGTATCAGTTTAGAGTACTGCAGGGATGATTCAGAAGCATCCTGAGAACAACCTAATGCACCTGATTGAGGCCCGGTGTCCTGCTCTCTCTGTGCTAGTCCCACCACTACCCCCAGGGCTCCCCCACAGCACTGGATCCTTTCACCTTGTGCTGGTATAATTTCCTGCCCATGTAGAAAGGCAGCCAATGAGCTGCTATCTTATGCACAGAGCACAAGAAGTCACAGAAATGTTGGTCACTGAAGAAGCTCATCGCTGTGAACCTTGGAACAAAGGTTCCCATGAACACTCCAAAAAACATTTCTTCCTTCAAGGCAAGCATGAAAGGCGACCGGAGGAAGCAGAGAAATAAGGAAGCCAGTTTTAAAATCAACCTTGGTAGACTAGAAGTGACAAAGGAGCATGGAGAGGTTGAGGAGCCAGTATGGGGGGCAGGGGGAGATACCCCTTTTGGGTACTTGGGTAATGGCAAAGAAAATGTACACCAAGGCTATGAATGTCACCACCACTGTAAACACATTCTCTTTAACTATAATAAGTTTTAACCAAAGACCAAAAGCACCCTAGAGCCAGAGAAAGAGTACAGGGATTGAGGAACTTGTCTTGCATGTGACCAACCCTAGCACCATCCCTAGCACCACATATGTTTTCCCGAGCACTGCCAGGAGTGATCCCTGAGCATAGTCAAGAGCAGCCCTGAGCACTGCCAGGTGTGACCCCAAATCACCAATACATACATATATATGTATGTGTGTATATATATATGCATATATATATATACACATACACATATATATCCATTAATTGGAAAATTATAACTAGCTTAAAGGAATGAGATGCCCGGTCATCCTCCCGAAATCCGTGGGAACAGAAGATGCGTAAGAATTTCAACAGCCATCCTAGACCTGACTACAGGTCGCGCTGCCCTCAGCCCTCATTTGCCCCAGTGAGAATGAGACTTGGCCTAGAGAATTCAATGTTTGTTTAGCTCAGAAAAACATTCCCGGAAACAAATGCCTTGTGAGGACTGTACTACCTCTGTCACACCTTCTTGATTATTTCCTCCAAATAATACCTATCTAGAATTGAGTCAAACATTTTTTTCATTTACTTCAATATCCTTTTAAACATATCCTTTTTAAAAAAATGTCAAACAAAGTACATTTATGCTCAAAACACACACACACAAAAAATAGCAAACAAAATTCTAGCTTACTGTCCTTGAAGAGTGACCAAAAAAATAAATATAGTCCAGGATTATTTCCCCCTATTATTTATCAAAATACTGCCAGTTCTGAAACAAAGCAGTTGGAGAGAGAAATTTAGTAACTTTGATTTGTCCCAAGATACATTTTTTTACACTGAGGTCCTATTCCTGACAGTAAGCACATGTGACCTGTTCTAAAAAAAGGATATTTTCCACTTCTTGCACAACTGGAGCAGATATAAACATCAGCCTGTGCAAACTGCACTGCAGAACTCAAAGGGAATTGAAAACATACACACACACACATACACTTAAATAAATTCTATAAATAGCAGCACTCAGGAAAAGGAAATCTCCAATAGCACACGAAACCAACACTTGAACCCCACTTTAATCAAGTTTTCCACCTAATCACACCACAAACCTTATTTGAATAATATAGTGTGAACATCTGCCAAGTTAAGGTGCCACATTCTTGTCTGTGTTGCTTCAGATGCATGATTCTATACCTGTCATTGTGATGAGGAAGGGCTGTTATTAGAGGTAAGAGTTAACGAAAAAAAGAAGGATGGGGGCATTGATACTTCTTATGGAAACGTGGTAGGCACTCTGCAAAGCCCTTTCACATCTTATCCCAGTTCTGAACCAACCACTTGCAAGAGGACAGCTCCAGTAAAGAACCAGACACTAGAAGGTCCATGTCCCGAGCAGACAGTGGTGCAGCAGCAGAGCGGTGGCACTGGGCGCAAGCACCCTCCCAACGAGTCCACGTGCACCTGTTCCCCTCCCACCAGCTCAGGCCCACAGCATGAGGAAGATCGCGGTGTCTGACTTAAGGGGTTACAAGGCAACCAAGAGTCGATTTTAGGAGTATACCTTCCAAGGGGTCTATTGCTCTATGCAATGTTGCACAGGAATAAGTGTAGCCTGACTTTCAAGGCCCACTCCACCACCCCTATTCACGCACAAAAAATGCCCTCTTCTCTCCCTCGCCCCCCACTAAATTCCCCTGGCTGACCCCCATTTCCTAACAGTGATCCCACTCTGGCCTGCAAGTTTGTCTGAACCCATGAGTTCTTCTCCTCACCGCTGGAGTTTGAAAGTAAGCAGGATCTTGCATCTTTGATTGTCCCACAGTCATGCCAGTGCCATTTACCCAGCACCCAACAGACTCTGGGACAAGAACAGCCTCCTAGGGCTGGTGGACAGCTATAAGGACTAGTGTGCATAGACCATATGTGGGAAGCGAGGATTTGATCCCCACCGCTGCACGATCAACCCAAGCCTCTCCAGGCACAACCCCTAAGTACCAAAAAACCAAGCAGGAAGGAGCCCCTAAGCACTACCTCCCAATTTTTTTAATTTATTTATTTTTTATTAATGAATCACCCTAAGGGTACAGTTACAGATTTACATATTTTTGTGCCTGTTTTTCAGTCGTACAATGTTTGAGTACCCATCCTTCCACTAGTGCCCATTCTCCACCACTGATGATCCCAGTATCCTTCCCCTGTCCCCCCCACCCACCCACACCCCACCCCCTACCCCCGCCCAGCCTCTGTGGCAGGGCATTCCCTTTTGTTCTCTCTCTCCTTTTGGGTTCTGTGGTTTGCAATAAAGGTATTGGGTGACTATCATGTTCAATCTATAGTCTACTTTCAGCATGCATCTCCCATCCCAAGTAGGTCCTCCAACCACACTTTACTTTGGTGTTCCCTTCTCTATCTGAGCTGCCTTTTTCCCCAGCATGTGAGGCCAGCTTCCAAGCCATGGAGCAAACCTCTTGGTACTAATTTCTACTATTCTTGGATGCTAGTCTCCCATTCTGTTGTTTTAGATTTCGCAGATGAAGCACTACCCAAAATAAAAAAAAAATTAAAAATTAAAAAGTCCATACAATTCTTAGAGTTATGTGCCAATTCAATGATGGGGATATGCCCCGAGAAATATATCTCAGGTAATTTCCCCACTGTTCAAACATCATGGAATATAGTTTCACAAACTTAGTGGCAGAGGAAACTTCACTCCTAGACTCTACACAGGAACGACCTTTTTTGTTTCGTTTTGCTTATTTTGGGCCACTGGCAATACTCAGGGCCTACTCCTGGCTCTGTGCTCAGAAACCATATAGGATGCCAAAGACTGAACCTGGGTCAGTCACATGCAAGTGAAGTGTCCTACCCACTGCACCATCCCCAAAGGAGCCTCCTTCTTATATTTGACCATCACTACCCCAGACATCCATGTGTGGTACATGCATAGGACTGGAGACTACATGACCCCGAGAAGGCCTGTTTAAATCCAGGCCCTGATACTTGCTATGCCTTGGTTTTCTTCTCTGTAAAATAAATACACACAGATAGACAGAAATAGGGATCTCCAAGGTTAAAGTAAAATCTAATGTGCGCACACACACACACACACACACACACACACACACACACACACACACATACACAATCTGTAAAATTCCTAGCATGTAATTAAGCATTATAGAGTGAAATCTGTTTTTATGTTATAGTTAATTATTATTGTTTTTATTATTATCAAGGCTGCACGTTTTGCAAAAACTAAGTTAAAACATAGGTTAAAAACATATGGAACAGGGGTTGGTCCACAATACCCGTTCAACAAATGTTACTGGTATTAATTTGCACACATTAGTACTCAACAGATATGTGTTGAATATGAAACATGCAAGTCACAACTACTTTTCTGTAATCCGATATAAGAAATCGTTAATTTTTTTAAAATCCTAAGTCAAAAATTATCTGAACAGAGAGAAAGAAGCAAAGTGACTTCCACAGAAATAGGCTGAGGTAGGGGCGGAGGAGGAAACTGGGGACTTCAGTAGTTAGAAATGTACACTGGTGAGGGGCCCAGTGTTGGAGCATTGTATGACTGAAACCTGATCATAAACAGCTTTGCAACTGTGTATGTCATGGTGATTCAATTATACACACACACATATAATTACCTTAACTCTGAACAGCTCATTAGGAGGAAAGCAAAAAGGAAATTTCCTAAAACTGGGATAATTTTATTGTAGAAGAACACTGAAATAACATTTGAGAAGAAAGCCATAGTCAGCAAACACCTTCCAGAATGTCAAAAGTAAGCAATAAAAAAATTCCAACAAGAACATCTGCTAACGTTTACTGTGCACTTACTATGCAACAGACACTATACTGATATTTTTCTGTCATCAAAGTCAGGGCTGATGTTCTTAACAAAATTAAGAAGCAGACCTCCATTTGTCAGGTGAGGAATGGGAAATCAGAGATCAGCCTGACTGCTCAAAAGTCACCATATTAATTAGGAATAAAAAAAGAAACTGGAACAACTGCCTTCATGTCAGCAGTCCTCTGCGGAGTGACCTAACCAGAAAAACCAACATAACTTTCATAAACAGCAATAAAAAGAGACACTTTTGTGTTGCCAAGTTTGGATGATTATCTTAAAAGGAAAGAAAACTTTTTTATTTTGTTTTGTTTGGGGGCCACATCTGGTTGAACCCAGGTTGGCCACATGCAAGTGTCCAAACAGATATACTATCTTTCCAGCTTTAAAGAGACATTTTTACTATGAAGACAGGAGGGAGAAATTACCAAATAAACTCAAGAAATGGCAGTGGTCTTAGACAAAATACATGTACATGAATGTATCTGACCCAATGGCCTTTGTCTTTCTCATTTCACCACAAAAACTAAGAGCAGCCTTTGGGAACCACTGATACATCCTGCCTCGCTATTATAAACCTAAGTCTTCTATTCCCATTTCTAACTTGCAAGAAGTTATCTAAAGTTGTCTAAAGCATTACTGAAAACCTGTGAAGAGAAGAAGCTGGAATTAGATTCAGCCAATGCTGAAGTTCAGGAGAAGGGCATTAGCAAATATAAACCCACATAAGTTAGCACTAAGTAAACCATACCAAAGGATTGGGAACCTGAACAATGCCACTGTGCTTTAAAATGCTTGATTCATTTCAGGCCCCAAAGACCTCCAGACAATTCCTCCACTCTTGGGACCTCATACGCCAGTTGCACATTTGTTTCCCTGCTATGACTTTATCCTGGGAAATTTTGATTTACCCTTAGCATAGCACTTTTTACTCGACCACTCATCATTCAAAGCTCATTCCCAAGAAGAAAAAGGTTATTAATCCCTAAGGTTTCAGGGATTGTACAGAAGCCAGGGAGCTGTCTTACACACAGTCAACCTGAGTTAAATCCCCACCAGCCCTGAGCACAGCCAGACATGAACCTTGAGCACAAAGTGAGGAGTAAGCCCTAAGCGTGGCCAGGTGTGCCACCTCCTCTGTCACAAAAAACAGGTTTCAAAAAGCATATTGGGGGCAGCAAACTTCAAAAAGTCCTTTATTGTCATTTCTTCTTAGAGCATATCTTCCTATATCATAGCTTTGCCCATTGGTTATAACCAAAATGAAGTTCATAAAATTCCAATTCATCAAAACACCCCACCCCACCCCAAAGAAAACCAAATGCCTTATCCTGGGAAAGGATAAGTAAACGGCAAAGGAAGTAACATATTCAAACAAGTCATAATCGTGCCAGACACTATTCTGAAATAGAGGGCAATTTGGAAGGGTCTGGGAACATTCTGGGCTGTCACCGCTGGAAGGACACTTTAGGCAGGTCAACTACTGAATACTCTCCAATGCCAGGACTGCCCCCACAACAACCATCTAGCCCAACATTTCAGTAGCACTTAAAGTTGAGAAACTATTCTTTGACTCTGAGGACAGCAAAGTAAACAAGGGAGATACAGAAAGCCCTGTTCACTAGGAGCTTCTAGTCTAGAGTGGGGGAAAAGGAAAACATACATAATATATATATATATAAAACATTTAGCAAAATTGTAGAGTAGACTATACTAGGGGGAAAATAGAATAGGGCAGAGAAGATGAGACTGGAGTGTGAGCAACTGCAAACTGTGCAGTCAGTCAGAGTAGACTTACTTCCCGGGAAGGGACATTTTAGGAAAGGCATGGAGCTGGGGAGCAAGCACCTCTCTCTGCACGCTAAGCACAGAAGCAGAGCAAGCTGCAAGTACAAGGGACAGAGGCCCTGACATGGGCAAGTCTAGAGTGTTACTCAACAGTGAAGCAAATGCCTGGCAGGAGCAGAAGGAACTGAGAGAGATTAACTCAGGGTTGGCAGGGAACCTGATCATATACAAGGCTGCCTTGTACCAGCTTCAGGATCTTGAGTTTTACGACTGAAACAGGGAGCCATGAAGCGTTTACATTTGACGATGGCAATGATATGACACATTTTAACCACAGATTTCTCAATCTTGGTGCTATTAACAATTTGGGACCAGCTTATTCTTCAGTTAGGAGGTTGTCCTGGACATGGGAAAGTACTGAGCAGCATCACTGGCCTCATTTGCTATAAGTCAGGAACAATCTTCTTCTAGTATGACAACCAAAAATGTCTCTAGACAGTGACAAATGACTCCTGCGGGGCTTCCCACCACTGCTCACTGCCACCCACCTACCACCACCAACAACAACCAGTCAGTGGTAGAGAACCACTTTTAATAGGAACACTGTGGCTACTGGGTTGAAAATCTACTAAAAGCAGGAAACCTTCAAGAAACTACAGCCATTACCCAGATGAAAGCTGGTGAGGCTCCAAGAGATGATTCTAAGAAAACAATTGATAGATAAAATAGTTACAATCTTAAGTAATCTTAAAACCTGCCATTTCAACTTGTTCTGACCAAGACTTACAAGAAGTAAGGTGCCGTGGCAAAAACTTAAGACAAAAAGCAACAAGAAGGCCCTGAACAACGTGTAGTTCTTTTAAAGTCACACAACAGATGTCGATGACAATGCGGTAGACAACTGTGGAAAACAGTATAGAAGAATTGTGCCAACCTCATATATTTATTCACAGATTTTATTTAACTGGTTTATTTCAAAAGCATGTGTCTTTTCCACAGACAAGTTTTACGACAACTTTTTTAATTTAGCCTTCCTCTCCATACCGGTTCTGTCCCGCACCTGTTTTGAGCTTCAACGTGTGAAGCCATTTCTTCCCACATACCCACATTTTCCCTTTCAAGTGCTATCGAGCTACGGAGGACGCTCACCCTTGCAAGTGAAATTTTTGCCGACTCTGAAAAAGAACAGGCCCAAATCCTTCAACATGAGTTTCATGGCATTCACTTGGGTTTTTCCAGATGGTATTTTCTTCACTCTCTCAAACTCATTTAAAGTTATGTATCAGCTACCATCGAAAAATGTTCCAAACAGTCCAGTTAATTCATTTCTTTCAAGACCACACACACACACACACACACACACACACACACACACACACACACACACACACACACACACACACCTCATTCTGTCCATGCAAGCATTTGCTTCTAGAGGCAAAAGCAGAGGCTGCTTGCTAAAACACTAATCCCTTCAGCCAAATGCAGATAAAGCCCCAATGAGCATAACCAACAATACCCTTTACACAATATTACTCAAACCTCCAACCCCCAACACACACAATCTATGCTCACACACAAAACAGCCATTATGATGAGAAATCACCAACTCAAGGCTGGTTTTATGAGTCCAACTGCAAAGAAGGTTTCCTTCCAAACTCTACTTTAAGCATCTGCAAAGAGGCTGCTTCAGCAACCCTCTCTCGGAGGCTGTGCTGTCCCGGATTTCTGCCCCAACTTTGACACCGTCTGAAGGGAACAACCCTGGTCCTATCTGCCCCCAGCGCAAGCTCCATGCTCAGGCAATCCAGAGCCGAAGATTTCAGCACCTCACGCCCGCTCCCAACACCCCAACTCCCTACTCCCTCTCCTCCTGCCTTGGTCAGGCCCGTGCCCCTGGCAGGAAGGTTGAGCCTGTGCGGGCGTGCTGTGCCAGTTCCCAGGTACCGTCTATCTTATCTCAGCACTGAGAAGGGGGTGGGGAGGAACCCAGGCTCCGCCCCATCTCGTCCTTTAGTAAACATTGGGAAGGTCCAGGACGGCCCCGGGGTGGGGGAAAGGAAGACCCGCTACCCATTCCGACCATCAGAAGGGGGAGGACGGTAGCGAAGGAGGCGGGCGCTAGGCCAGCGGGTGTCTCCACGCCTGCCCTAAAGAGAAAAGAAGTTGTTTAAACGCCCGGCCACTTAGAGACGTGCAGCCGTCGAGCCCCGGGCACTGCGGGCGCGGGCCGGCTTTTGAATGGGACACGGTGGCCCGGGCGGCCGGGTCTGGCCGAGAAGTCACGCCCCCCGCGCCGCCCCTCCCGGGCCCGCAGCGCCCCGCGCCGCGGCCGGAAGGTGAAGGGCGGGATGCGGGGAAGCCTTACCTGCGGGCGTCGGGCGGGGCGGGTCTGCCCGAGGGGCCGGACTCCCGCGGGCGCGCTCGGACGGGCTAATTAATGCCCTCGGACCTCGCGTGTCGATCGACTCCGGGCGCTCCCCGTCCGCGCCCGCGGCCCGTTAGGATTTTCGGAAACGGGGTGCACGACCAACTCTCCGGCCCGGCCCGCGCGCCGCCTCCCCACCTCCCCAGCCCCCACCCGGGCTCAGCAGCTGGTATCCGAGTCCCGGGTCCCCCCCTGCCTGGGCGCGCCTCCGGGGGCCCCGCTGCGTCCCCAAAGTGCTCCTGAGGGTCTGTCCTCCCCGGGCGCTCGGGCCAGGCGCGCGCGGACCCCAGGCGTGGGGGGGGGGCAGTTCGCCCTCCGCCCGGGGCAAGGGCACGGGGTCCTTGTCCCCCAGCCCTAGCGACAGCCCGCCCCGCCCCCCGGGGAGGGGGCGCGGGGCCCCCTCGGGGCACCCGCCGCGCCCCCCGCCAGCTGTCATCACTCACCTGCTCTTCAGGGGCTGACTTTTGAGTTCGTAATAGGTTTTGGGCTCTTCGTGAAACTCCTCCCCGACTTCGAAATCCGGCACGATCCCCGACTCCGACTGCATGGCTCCCACGCCCCGTACTCCCACGGCTCGGAAGTGCGAACAGAGCCCGCGGCCGGGTCCGGGTCCCCCGGAGTAGTGCGCCCCAGCCGAGTGGCCAAGCTCAGCCCGCCGGTCCGCGCGCGGCAGCCAGCCCCGGCGCGGGGAGTTTACACTCGCCCCCGTGCGGGAGGGGCTCGCGGCCCGGCGCAGCCTGGGATCTGTAGTTCCCACGGGGCGCGGGGAGCGCGGCTCGCCCACGGAGTCGCTCTCGGTGAAACTACAACTCCCAGAAGGCAAAGCGGGAGCAGCAGCAACGTGGTGGACCCAGCTAGTGCAACTCCTGTTTGCATTCATTGTCAATGTCAGCAGCTCCCCTCCCGGCTCTCTCCCCGCTCGTTTCAAGGGTACAGACTGGGCTCTTTAATATTAATAAGAACGGGCTCAGTCCTGCTCGCCTATTGTCACCCCTCCTCCCGACTCGGACATTTGCGAAGGCATGCCACGTCCCTTGAAGCAAAATAACAGCGATGGGTTTTGACAGTAGAAAGTTTGAACCTTCGAAAGCCTACCTTAAATTTTAAAAAATTTTAAAGAAAAAAAAATTTAAAAACCTTCTTTGCCCTCTGTCTACTTCCCGGCGGGGCTACACATATCAGGTTGTTCCTGAATTGGAACGAAGTATAGGCACTTTTCCTTCGCTTTGTAATTAGAACAGTACTGTAGAAAGTGTTCTTGGGCATTCCTTTTCTCTAACTCAGTTTGGACTTTTATAACACCATTCATCTAGATGAGTGGTCCTTTGTCCAATTAGCTACTTCACTCTAAATCAGCACTTAAAAGGTTCGGTTAATTTTAAAAGGAACAAAGTTACAAAACAACGTAGTTACTGCCTGCTTTTAATTCCTCAGTTGGCTGAAATTCAAACAAGACAGTCATAACATTTCATCAGCCAAGTTGTTGGATGATATAATTGATGTAAGTGTCAACCCCCTACCCGCCTCATGAACAAGGCGTTGTCTCCTTTAAACTTTAGGTCCTTCCCGCTAAATAATTCCAGTAAGGTACTCCCTTTCCTTCTTTTAAAAGTGCCTTGAGATATCAGAGAGGCCTTGGAGGGTAAAGGCTAGTATTTAAAGATAAATAGATCCAGACTGAAAATCCCCAATCCTTCTTTATAGCTTTGTGTGATCTTGGATTTGTCTCTTGATTCCTAGAAGTCTCAATGTTCTCCTCCATTGACAAAACTGTTTCCGAGAATGTGTCAAAGGTGCAAGGTCAAACACAAGAGAAAGCGATTTGTAACCTATAAATCTGTAATTGATGGTCATTCCTTTATCAGGTACCAGGGATCAAGGAAGATCTTCCTTTCAGAGTAACATTTTTTCTGTGAATTTGTCCTTTGAGAAATAAACTAAATGATCATCCTAGGAGAAAACTCTAAGGAGTTAGATGCATGATTGGTCTTCCAAGAATTGCTTATTTGCAAGTTTTACCTCATGATGAAACATCTTAATTTCTCAGATCTCCAGTGAAAGAGGTGATTTTAGAATGGAAGATTTCAAGGAGATCTGGGGACTTTGAGGGGGGTACACAGTGTTACATGGAGTGACGATTACCAAAATGGCACATCAAATCTTAACCACCAAAATACCACTTCTACATCCCTCACCATTAAAACAGGACAAAGTATCTGAACAGTTCTGAGGAAAAGTGAGTTTCTTATACAACAGAATGTGAGATTCATGTTCTTAGTCATAGTACAAAGGGTAGGGTGCTTGGTGAGGTTTGATCCCTGGTACCACATGCCCCAAACACCGCCAGGAGTAATTCCTCACTGCAGAGCCAGGAATAAGTCCTGACCATCACCAGGTATTACACCACCCACCCCTAAAAAAAAAAAAGTAAGGTCCAGATTCTTCAAAGACTGTTTTGGAAGGGTAAAATGAGAGGGAGCTGGCAAAGTAGACTCCTAATATCATCTGCATTCTGACTCTTAGTACAGCCATTTCAAGAGTATTTGTGAAAGTTAAAAATTAATTGTTATATATCTTGCACAATAACAAATTTTTTGTCCAAAAATAAGGGGTGCCCCTATTAAGTAAAACCCAAGTACTATTCATCTTTCGATTCACAAAAAATTATTTAATCTGAAAAAAGTGATGGAAAAAGTGTGCATATAAACAAAATTTATGCATAATCTTGGCCCATTAGCCCTATAATGGTTCTCAAGGACTTCATATGAAGACTATCATCTATAATTACTATCTTTGGTACTATAGTGAAACCTCCATTATAGCATTCATTCTATCAAACCTGACACACTTAAGGAATCAGACATTAAAGGTTTGGTCTAGAGGACCCCAGAGTACTGCCAAGTGTGGCATTGGTGGCCTCCAGCACTGCTAGGATTGCCTTAGTGGCCCAGAGCATTGTTGGGCCCAAGCACTGACCTATCTAGCCCAAGTGGCCCAAAATATCTGGGAGCAATCATCCTCTGTCCCCTCGCCCCAGCCTCAGCACCCACCCCCCAAAAAATGGCACCAAAAACTAAAAGCCTGTAGCACCCTGAACTAATCTCCCACTACTGCAGCCCTTGGCTGTAGAGTTCTGAGCAGAGATCACTCTGTACAATGCACAGTTGTCTAACTTTCTCCTAGTTCATTTCTTCTAGCCTCATCCACCCTTGCTGCAGGAAAACTTGTCTTCCATTACAGGAGACATTTTTAGTCCCAGTGGGAGTGGGTAAGTGTACCTTTAACCACAGGGACTCAGCACCTAACATGCTCCCTGGGACTTCTCTATGAGGGTAACTGAGGACAATTCTGGTTTAGGGCTGAACAGAAAACCCCTAGATCCAGGTTTATTGGTAACATAGATACAACATGTGTGATGCTGAACAGAAAACACCTAGATCCAGGTAACATAGGAAACTCATCAAAAATGAGAAGGAACAAAATCAGAGGAGAAATATGTAAATTGGAGAAACCAAAATACGATTATTTTATTTTTTGTTCCAACCCTGGCTGAAGTCAAATATACTTGGACTTTCAAGATATGTGAAGCCAAATGACTATTTTTCTCTTAGCTGGAACCATTCTGATTTAGGCTTTTGCCTCTCACAACACAAAGAACTGTGAGTAATCTTCAAAATCTACTGGAGCGATAGCACAGCGGGTAGGGCATTGCCTTGCATGCAGTCGACCCGGGTTCGAGTCCTCTATTCCTCTCAGAGACCCGGCAAGCTATCGAGAGTATTGTATTCGATATGCCAAAAACAATAGTAACAAGTCTTACAATGGAGACGTTACTGGTGCCCACTTGAGCAAATCGATGAACAACAGGACGACAGTGCTATAGTGACAATCATACCATTAACCCATATAACAAAAAGTTGGCCTGCCAATAGGTGGCCCCTATAACCACTTTTCATTAATGAGTTGAATTACACAAGAGGATATAGCTTCTTTAATAAAGGATAATAAAGTTAATAGCATCAGACATTTAAATGAGGACTCAGCCTATTAAAAACTCAACAGCAATAAATAGAGATCATAATTGTCATCAATAATATGATCTATATTTATGTCAACATTTTTCTTCCTAAAATATATTTGTCGTGTGAAAATTGAGCTAAAAAATAAAAGCCAGCAAGGAAAGACAAGTAAGACATCCTTATTTTGACATGCATTGAACATGCAGTATTTGTGAACATGGCATTGTACCAGCTATCCAGACCTCCAGAACACATTTGAGTTCCTTCCTGCCTTCAGGAAGCTCCTCGTAGGAGCTGAATCAAGGTTTGTAACACTGTGAGAAACCACACAGTGAGTGACAGCACATGATAACTAGCAGGTAATTGGCATTGATTTGATTTCCACAACATTGACTTGGTAATCTGATCCAACAACTATTTCAGAAGTATCTGTTCTGTGCCAGCTATTAGTGTTAGCTCTGTTTGGGGGAATGGCAGTGATGGGCCACATGAAGTCCCTCAATCAGGACATGGGTCCCCCATTTTATGAAACAGGAACAAATGGAGCAATAAAGACTCCAAGTTTCTCAAAAGAAGAAACCATAGAAGGCAGAAAAGGTGAAATAAAGAATTCTTGGAAGAGATGTTATTAAGCTAGATGTATAAAAATAGGAGGGAGGGGACTCAAGGATGAAAGTTAAATTCAATCAAGTTTCTTAGAGTTAGTTAACCACTAATTTATAGAAAAGGGAAAAAATGGGATTAGGAAGAAACTTGCTAATAATATCTCAAGGATTTAATCAGGCAAACACAGAAGTTCAGAAATTCTACAAGAAATTGAGAAACTCCTCAAAGAATAAATAGCATGAAATAAACAGGAAGTAGGAACTGCTTTTTTGTGGGGGAAGTATTTTTTTTAATCACTGTCACTGTCATCCTGTTGTTCATCGATTTGCTCGAGCGGGCACCAGTAATGTCTCCATTTTGAGACTTGTTGTTACTGTTTTTGGCATATTGAATACACCACGGGCAGCTTGCCAGGCTCTGCTGTGTGGGCGAAATACTCTCGGTAGCTTGCCAGGCTCTCTGAGAGGGGCGGAGGAATTGAACCCAGGTTGGCCGTGTACAAGGCAAATGACTTACCACTGTGCTATCGCTCCGGCCCATGATAATTGGTATAAATTGATATTTATATTTATATCAATTTATCACTGTATCACTGTCATCCCGTTATTCATCAATTTACTCGAGCAGGCACCAGTAACATCTCTTTTACACTCAGCCCTAAGATTTTAGCAGCCTCTCCTTACTCGTCTTTCCCAACTATTGGAGGCTCTTTCAGGATCAGGGGAATGAGACCTATAGTTACTATTTTTGGCATATCAAATTCACCATGAGGAGCTTGCCAGGCTCTGCTGTGCGGGTGGGATACTCTTGGTAGCTTGCTGGGCTCTCCAAGAGGTATGTGTATACCAATGTGTATACTCCGAGAGGTATGTTAGATACCCAAATACAGAGGCATCTGTCACTGTATTTGGACTATGAATACACCACAGGAGGCTTGCCAGGCTCTCCTGAGCAGGCATAAACTCTTGGTAGCTTGTCAGGTTCTCCAAGAGGAAGAACTAGGCTATTAGCTTTCGGGAGCTTGGTTTTATAGTCTCTGGATATTGGCCGTTGATGGGATTACATGGTGCCAGGGGCAGTTTCTGGGTGTGACTGCCAAGCTACTAGAAAATGGGGGATCTGGGTGGAAGAGGCCCAGTCCTGATTCTAGCATCCTTGGAAATCTCGGCCCCGGGTCCCGCACACCTGGGTTCCCCTGCCGATTCCTTCATGCGTGAGGCTCTTCCGAGCGTGTGGAGAGTGGCCTTGAGCATGGTTGTGGCTGGGTTCCAGAGATCTTCAACTGTCAAAGCTTTGCTCAGGGAGGAAAGTGACTGAAATCTCCAGGCTTTCTTGGAGTTGGGATGAGCTGCTTCCTCCACCTCCTTGTGCCTCCAGAAGCCTCGGCTGTCACATCCACACCCCAAAGCTGCCACCCAATTGAAAAGCTACTTCTACTTCAGCCTTACCATCCCGATAAAAATACCAAATGCCCTCAACATACACCATGATCTCTTAGCACCTGTATTGCAAACCATAATGCATAAAAGGAAAAGGAGAGAGAGAGAGCAAGAAGGAAAGTGCCTCCCATAGAGGGAGGCTGGGGGCAGGGGGTGTGGGGTTGGGGAATGGTAGTGGGAAATCGGGGACATTGGTGGTGGGAAATGTACAATGGTGGGGGGATGGGTGCTGGATTATTATGTGACTGAAACTCAATTTGAACAGCTTTGTAATGGTCTCTCACGGACATCCAATTTAAAAATATTTTTTAAAAAAGTAATGTGGAGTTCATGCCCAACTCAATCAGCTTAATCAATGGCTGAATAAATAGCAGTACTTCTACATTTTTTTTAAAAAAAGGAAATCACGGGGGGTGTCTGGTGAAGTAGGAATTCTAATTTGCTGTTGGTGGGAACTTTGTCCGGTCAGCCTCTGTGGAAAACAGCTTGGAGATCTCTCCAAAAAGCTAAGAATAGAGCTTCCTTGTGACCCATCAGTCTACTTCTTGATATCTACACCTGAAATGAAAAAAAAAACACACAAAAAAAAACCTCCACTAATTTGAAAAGATATCCCCACCCTCTATTTTCATTGTAGTGCTTCATACAATAGCCCGGATATGGAAACAACCCAAATGTTCAATGCCAGATGAACGGGTAAGAAGTTATGGTATATCTACATCCTGATAGCTCTCAAGAAGGTGGTTGCTCTCTTAGGCCCTTCCACTCGATTGTCTGGGACATTTTTCTCACACTCTCTACCTGGCTGCTCCTTCTCACTCAGTCCTTCCTAAAGGTGGTTGATAAAGAGATCCCTGACCCCCAGATCTAAGCTTCTCGCCCTGCCTTATTTGGTGGGGGGTAGGTACACCATATCCAGTGGTGTTCAGGGATTACTTCTGGCTCTGTGCCCAAGGATCTCTCCTGATGGTGCTCAAGAGACTTGAGTATGTGGTGCCAGGGATCAAACTAGGGTCTGCTCCGAAGAAGCAAAGTGCCTTCACCCTGTTCATCTCTGTGGCCTCACCCCTTTGCTTCCTATCACTTTCTCCTGCCTTGTTTGTGCTATTGGAATCACGAATCACAAAATTCCCATTAATCACCGATTTCTGATTTCTTGGGCGGGCTCAGTAACATCTCATTTCGTCCTTTCCCTGAGATCTTAGCAGTCCATCTTGACTCGTCCCTCCTAACGATGTTGCTCTGGGGGCTCTTCAGGGTCAGGGGAACGAGATCCAGCTTGTTACTGGATTTTTCATATGAATACAACATGGGAAGCTTGCAAGGCTGTCCCATGTGGGCAGGAAACTCTCAGAAGATTGCCAGTCTCTCCCAGAGGGAGAAGCAGGCTACATGATATCGCTTCTGAGACCTTGCCTTTAAGTCTCTCTCTGGGTATTGGCCGTTGATGGGATTACACATACCTGGGTTCCTCTGCCGGTACCTTCATGCATGAGGCCTGTCCGAACGTGTGGAGAGGGGCCTCCAGCATGGCTGCAGCTAGGTTCCAGTGGTCTTCGGCCGCCGGGAGCTCCGCTCAATGTGGGGAGGGAAGCTGGAGCCCATCCCCTCCGAGGGGCCCCAAGGAAGACAGCCAGGTGTGCGGGCAAGAGACTCTCTTGGAATAATGGAATAAGAGACTTTCTTGGAATAATGGTCTGAAATTAACTTATATGTTGATTGCTCATCTTTTGCCCTCTACATCTGCTCCAGGAGTCAGGAATCTGTTATCATACCAGTGCTAAGAGCTGTGCATGGCCAACACATACTAAGAATGGGATATACAAGTATTGAATAGATGATTGAAGCAGATTGAACATATCTCCCACAACCTACTTTGGGAGGTATATTCAAAGAGTTAGGGCAGTTGGGAAGGATTAGGGCATTTGAAAAATGGCAGGTTTTGGGGGTGGAGAGATAGTACAGAGATACAGCACTTGCCTTCCATGCAGCTGACCAGGGTTTGATCCCTACTTCCCATATGGTGCCCTGAGCAATGCCAGGAGTGATTCCTTAATATTTTTCTCTTTTTTTTCTTGCTGTGGTTAACTTTGTTATGTTTCTAGTACAGGAGCGATTCCTGAGTGCAGAGTCAGTAGTATATTATTAATTGATTGATTGGTTTGGGGAACCACACCTGGCTTTGCTCAGATGTTATTACAGCTCTCACTCCCAGCAGTGCTGGGGGACCAAATGAGGTCCTAAGGATTGAACTAGGATGAGCTCAAGCAAGGCAAGAGCCTTAACCCCTGTATCATCTCTCCAATTCTATATGATTTAGCTAAATTAATTTTCATTGAAACAATGTTGATTTATGAGACTGTTTTAGAGATACACTTTCACACCTCTTATAAATACAGGTTACTGATTGTTATCATACCACATCTACCATCAGTACCAATACTCTTGAACTGCAACTCACTGGACCCCCAGCCACCCACATGCACCCCTTCGTCTCTCTTACCAGGCAGCCTCAGTTCTGCAGAGTTCAAGGATTTGTTTTCACCTGACTTGCCCGTTCTCTTGCTTTGCTTCTCTATATCGCCCTTAGGAAGCCACATGAGATTTGTCTTTCTCTTTTAGACTCATTTTGCTTACTGTGATCCTCTCCAATGCCATCACATTGCAAAATATTTATTTATTTTATAAATTGATATGAAATTGATGCTCAAGGTCCCTCTCCACACGTTCGAATGAGCCTCATGCATGAAGGAACCGGCAGAGGAACCAGGTGTGCGGGACCCAGGGCCGAGATCTCCAACGCTGCTCGGTCGGGACTGGGCCTCTTCTGCCCAGATCCCCCATTTTCTAGTAGCTAGGCAGTCACACCCAGAAACTGCACCGTGTAATCCCATCAACAGCTAACATCCAGAGACTATAAAACCAAGCTCCTGGAAGAGAGCGACACAGTCTCTTGCCCTCATGCCTGGCTGTCTTCACTGGGGCCCTTCGGAGGGGACAGGTTGCATTTCCATTCCCTTCCCAAGCAAAGCTTCGACAGTTGAAGATTTTTTTAAATAGGATTTAAATTTAGGGTGTGAGTTATAGCTGAATTTAAAGTTTAATTTTAAAAATCCCATATTACCTACATTGCGTAAACATAATTGGAGGCTTATTTAAACTAATCAGTTATTGAAATTTATTTTGAAGAAACAGGGAGAGCTTGGACTGAACTGTATGTTAAAGATTAGTGTTCAGTGGTGGAGAATGGGCAGCGGTCGAGGGATGAGTACTTGATCATTGTATGACTGAAACGCAAACACGAAAGTTTGTAAGTCTGTAACTGTACCTCATGGTGATTCACTATTAAAAATAGACAAACAAAAAAAGAATTACTGTCCACTTTTTTTAGGTGTGATCATATTTATTTACTTATATTTTGGGGGGATCCCCAGCAATGCCTAGTGCATACTCCTAGATCTGGGCTTTGAAATTATTCTTGGTATTAGCCGAGTACAAGGCAAGTGCCTCACCCTCTGTACTATTTCTCTGGCCTGACATTTCGTGACAGGGACAAATGGAGATGTTACTGGTGCCCGCTTGAGCAAATCAATGAGCAATGGGATGACAAGTGATACAAGTGATATCTATATTCAGAGATCCATTTAAAGTATTTATGATAATATGAAATACAGTCTAGAAATATCTGGCAAAATTCTCCCACCTCCTTTCCATCTAAAAGGTGTGCAAAATTAAAGGCAAAGTGAGAATGATAGTGTTGAAGCTGGGTAATAGTTTATGGAAGTTTACAATACTGTTCTCTCTTCTTTTGTGTGTATTTGAAAAGTTTCATAGTTGTTTTTTTATAAATAAAAAGAGAGAGATGAGAGAGGAAAAAAGAAAACTGTTTCAGTTGGGTACAATTTCTGACAAAATCAGATGAAAAGTCATGTCACTCAAAGAGAAGACAGGCGCCTGAGCGAGAGTGCAGCAGGCACGGTGCTTTTCTTGCATGCCGTTGACTAGAGTTCAGTCCCTGGCACCTTGTATGCTTTCCTGAGCTCTGCTAGGAGTGAAATCTGAGCTCAGAGCCAGGAGTAAGCCCTGAGCTTAGCTGGGTGTGGGCCCAAGACAGAACAAAAAACAAAAAGAGAAAATAGATGGAAGATATGGAATTAGGGGTTTATGCAGTATGTGTAGAGAAGAGAATCAGCAGCAATTGACTCACTGACTTAAGCAGAAAAGAATTTTCTGAAAGTGTGCTCAGTAGCTTAGCACCGTCGTCCCCATTGTTCATCGATTTGCTCGAGCGGGCACCAGTAATGTCTCGATTGTGAGATTTGTTTTTACTGTTTTTGGCATATCGAATACACCACGGGTAGCTTGGCAGGCTCTCTGAGAGGGGTGGAGGAATCGAACCCAGTTCGGCCACATGAAAGGCAAACGCCCTACTGCTGTGCTATTGCTCCAGCAAATAGGAACAACTTTAAAATTTCTACCACATTACTAGATAGCACCAGCTCATCTTGTCCCTCTAACCATCACTTCCTGCACCTCTGACATGGGGTGCTATCAAAATGCTGCCTCTGGGTACACAGGCACAAATACCCACTACCAAATAAACTGAACAGTCCTGAGTACATGCAGTACAAGGTTAAATTTGATTGCTAGGAGAAATTTTGTATTTGCCACTCAGTAACCTCTTTTTCTAAATTTAGATGCTTAAAACTATTTTGCTGTTCCCCAGGCAGTAATAAATTTAATTAGATGTAAATTTTCCAAACTTCCCGCTTTTTAAAACTAATATAATTTAACGACTATTTTCCTTAGTTGCGATATGTATGTATAGACATATATATGTGTATATATAATATATACATATATATAACTTATATACAAATCATCACAGAATTGGACCATGAAGAGAATGATGACAAGTTCCCAAGGAGAAGATGAAACAGGCTTCAACTTAAAACAACTGAGATTAATCTTGCTAGCAATGGAAAGGGGCTGGAGAGATAGTAGAGGGGTTAAGGTGTTGGTCTTCTGTGGGTTCAACTCTGGTTAGATCCTTAGTATGGGGTATGGTCCCCAGAGCACTGCAGGATGCTGTGAGCACAGAGGTAGATGCCCTGAGTACCACTGTGACCCAACTTCAAAGACCAATGTAAATAACAGAAAAACACCAATGAAGCGGATAACAGAAGTGCATGTGTGAGGTGCTGGGTGAGGTAGAGGTAGTCAATAGGCAAGTTTCTCTATACTATCCTCTTAGTTTTATGCTTATTCTATAAGTGCACCGGTGGCCAGATATATACCAAGACATGAACCTATTTCAAGAAAGCAGTCTAGGGGCTAGAGTGATAGCACATCGGGTAGGGCATTTGCCTTGCATGCAGCCGACTGGGGTTCAGTTCCTTCAGCCCTCTCGGAGAAACTGGAAAGCTACCAAGAGTATCTCGCTCACACGGCAGATACTGGCAGATACCTGGCAAGCTACCCATGGCATATTCGATATACCAAAAACAGTAACAAGTCTCACAATGGAGACGTTACTGGTGCCTGCTCTACAAATCGATGAGCAATGGGATGACAGTGACAGTCCCTCTTAAATAGGTTTTTTTTCTTTTTGTTTTTCATCTTTTAGATGACAGCTTTCTCTTTTTTTGTTTTATCTGTTTGGGGGGTAAGGGGCATGCCTGGCAGTGCTCAGTTCTTACTCCTGGCCCTGCATTCAGGAATCACTCCTGACTGGGCTCAGGGACCATATAGGGAGGCAGGGATTGAACCTAGGCTAGCGTTATATAATCTTAACAGTTATACTATTTCTCCAGCCCTATTTTTTCTTTTTGGGGGTGCAGGGGCTACACATGGGGGATTGAAGCCAGGTTGGTTACTTCTAAGGAAAATAAATACCTTATCCTCTATACAATCTTTCTGATCCAAGATCATAGGTTTTCTTGAGAATCTGATGAAAACTTAGACCCTCTTACCAGACGAACAGACAAAACAAACAAGCAAGAAAATAAAACAGCCTTTAAATGTAATCTAAACCTTGGGGTGTGGTGGACCTTCTGAGTGCCCAGGTGCTCTTGCGGGGGCTTTGTGGGCCCTCCTCTTCTAGGATACCGCTGTCTTTGTAAGTGTTATATGCAAGACAGTTTCTCAGAGCCACTGGAGAAGAAAACAGAGGAAAATGGTTTAAAATTTCTCAGAGTGCTGACAAGAAACTGTGTCTCTGCCACCAAGATGTGATCCCGGGAGCCGCATGTGTGTGCGGCCTCTCCGCAGCTGCATGAACGTGATTCCAGATGTCAGCTAAATTTTTCGGCATGGGCAGCTCCTCACAGAATGTCTCCAGACTGAGAACTAAGCCGCAGCCCCATGCCCGCCCAGGAGGGGAAAGGTATTTCTCTCTCTCGCCTCTCCCTTGCCGGGGGTGAAGGGCGTGGTGACCACCATATTATGACGACCACAGATGGGGTTTACAAGCTTGCAATGATCCAATACCTGGAAGAAATCTCCCTGGACTTAGTTGCTAAAGTACAGAAATCCAAAACCTTATATCCCTTCACAATAGATCTGATTCTAGTGGGGTACTCCTAATAATAATAGTGAGGTTTGTGTTGAAATATTGAATGTAACCAAAGTAAATAGAAAGTGAAGTGAAATCTATCAGTTACAAGGCGGGGGGGGGGAGCAGGATGGGAGGCGTACTTTTTTTTTTTGGGTGGTGGGATATGGGCACCGGTGAAGCCATGGTTGTTTCAGCATTGTATAACTGAGACTTAATCCTGAAAGCATTGTAATTTTCCACATGGTGATTCAATAAAAAAAATAAAAATTAAAATTAAAAAATAAAAGAAACTGTGTCTATCAGAAGAATGTAAGGTACCAGTGAAAACTCAGATTTCCAACTCAGATGTATATTCTGATATACATATATATATATATATATATAATCAGATTTCTTCTTGGGGTAGGGCTTAAAAACCTACCTTTTTTGAGGGGGGAGGGGATACAACTGGTAAGAACAGGTCTTACTACTGGCTCTGTGCTCAAAGATTCTCCCGGTAGTGCTCATATGGGGTGTCCAAGATCAAACCTGGATCAGTCATGTGAAAGTCAAATACCCTACCCGCTGCTACTATTGCTCCTCTCCCCCAAATCTACCTTTCAGGGGTGGAGCTATAGTATAGTAGGTAGGAGGCCTGCCTTGTGCGGGACCCACCTGAGTTGGATCTGAGGCACCTCATATGGTCTCCTTGAGCACCTCCAGAAGTGATCCCAGACAAAAGCCTATGTTTTTATTATTGTTTATAGGGGTCATTCTGGCTAAACCCATTGTGTTCAGAGGGCTATGTGGTGCTGGAATTGAATTTAGGATCTGCCTGACAAGCTATATGCTTTACCACTTTCTCAATCTTTCCATCCCAAGAATCTGCCGTGTGTGTGTGTGTGTGTGTGTGTGTGTGTGTGTGTGTGTGTGTAGTGGGGGCAGTGCTGGAATGATCGTAGAGCTGGTTGTGCACTCCTCCTGAATGTGGCCAGCGTGGGATTGATCCTCAGCATCCCATATGGTTCCCCGGGTCCCACCAGGAGTGATCTCTAAGCACAGAGCCAGGAGTCAGTCCTGTGCATCACCAAATGTAGCTCAAAAACAAAGAATTTGTCTCTCTGACAAGCTCCCCAATTAGTTCCTTCACATCCAAAAGTTGTAAGCTCCTGTCTTCAGGGATGACATGAAGCCAGGCTGAAAGAAAACATGCAAGAAGAAAGACGACTTGGATGGAAATGGGAGATGTAAGTAAAATAACTCCAAGGAGAAATCAAATTTCAGGGCATCTCACCCATGGTGATAATGAAGCGAAGCAGGAAGAGAACATGTCCAATGAAAATAAATTCTGTCAAAGAATTGAGACTACCCCAGAGGGGCCATGGGCTGGAAAAAAGGATTCCTTAGGGCGGATGTTTGTGGGCCTGGTGGGGTGGGTAGCAGTGTGCACTGGAGAGATAGCACAGCAGGTAGAGCATGCAGCCTACTCAGGTATAATCGCAGAATCCCATAGGGTACCCAGAGCACCACCATGAGTAACTCCTGAGTACAGAGCCAGGAGTAAGCCCTGGGCATCGCCAGGTATAGCTCCAAAAAAAAAAAATTAGGACACCTAAAACATAAATATTTATGGTCTTATAAGCCAATGTTACCTCAACAAATTAAACATGCATTTAAAAGAGTACCAAAATGAGAGTAGAAAAGAAAAAGAGGATTATTAATAAAGAATCCAATGCAAAGAAGCTTGAAACTTAAAATGAAAGGTGACATAAAGCTGGGGTGCTGACTCGCAGGGCTAGAGTGCATGCTCGAGATCTGTTTGAGCCCCAGAGCAACACCCTCAACATTATTATGTTGGCCTTGGTGCACTCAGTTCCACCAGGTCTGAGTACTGAACCTCCAGGTCTATAAAGTCAGGCTGAGTATCACAGGAAGTGGCCCTAGGACCCCTAAGCATTACTGGGAGGCACTGTAGCACTCTCATCCCGTTGTTCATTGATTTGCTCGAGCGGGCACCAGTAACGTCTCCACTGTGAGGCTTGTTACTGTTTTTGGCATATCGAATACACCACGGGTAGCTTGCCGGGCTCTGCTGTGCAGGCAAGATACTCTTGGTAGCTTGCTGGGCTCTTGGGATGGAGGAATCGAACCTGGGTCAGTCGTGTGCAAGGCAAACACCCTACCCTCTGTGCTATCGCTCCAGAACTAAATAAAATTAAATACACTTGTAAAGGTATTAGGAAAATGCAAGTTGATATCTAGAGGTGATTTAAACAACTCAGAAATGAATGAGACCATTCTGATGATTCTCAAGAATAGCAACAATGGAAAACAATTAGAAAGTTACAGAAGGTTAAGAAATGAAGGCCGGAGATATAGTACAGTGGGTAGGGAACTTGCCTTGCATGTGACCAACCCAGATTTGATTCCCAACCTTTCATATGGTCCCTGAGTCCATTAGGAGTGACTCCTTAGTACAGAGCCAGAAGTAACACTTGAGCACTGCCTGTCGGGTATGATTTGCAAACAAAACAAAAGAACTGAACAGTGATTTGGGGGTGATTTAACTTTGTTTAAAGCTGTTAGGGAAGGGGCAGAGAGACCACTCAAAATTGCATGTGCATTCATTGCTTGCAGGAGGCCACGTACCACAAGGTCCCCTGTAACACTGGGCATCACCCCCAGCACAGAGCTAATAGTAGCCTCTGAGAGCTGCCAACTGTGGTCCAGACTACCCTCTCCTTCAGCCTGCACCACCTCCCTGCAGTAAAAGAGAGAAAAGCTGTTCTGTACCTGGCTGGAGATGAACACAGTGGTAGAAGGCAGTGGCAGAGGACATCCTTTTATGTGATAGTTTAATCTTTAGCACCAAATAAAGTAAAGCTGTTTAGCAAAAAGTTACCTTGGTGCTTGTTAAAGGACAGTAGGACAGATTATTCACAGGTTCTGAATAATGCATTAGGGGAGTGGAAGGTGGTCAGTGAACAGGAAAACACTGCCAGCAGAGTAATTGTTTGTAAACTGACCTAACAGGATTCTTGCTGAAGGCAGGTCTGGGTGATGAATCAGATGTTTCAGGTGAGGGAGAAAGGCATGGGGGAAGAAGAGATGAGGATGGTGATTAGATATCAAGGGCAGGATTCAGCTAAACTAACTTGAAAAGATTTTGTTACAATTGGATGAGGTGAGCATAAAAGTCCAAGACCAAGGCTGAGTTTGGGAAAGGATGCAAAAAAAAAGGGGGGTGCCTTTAAAGTTTGTGAACCCCAGAGTCAGGCAGTTAACTGCAGATGGCTGGCACCCCAAAGCACCAACGCATTGGAGGAAGAGTCATTTGATCCTGTCGGGGTCTTTGTGGCCAAGGCCAATTCAGAGCAGCCACTGAAGAAGGTCAGGCTTTTCATTCTTATTCCAAGGGGTCTGATGTCACAGAAATTGGAGTAGAAAGGAAAACACAAATAAAAATAATTCTGTGAAATAACAAAAAGAATATATAACACAAAGTGGTCATTTCTGCTTTTCTCTTTTCTTCTAACCAGTGACCAAAGAAAGGTTACCATAATTTATGTAAAAATAATTCAAATGGACGAAGGCCAGAGTGATAGCACAGAGGGCAGGGAACTTACTTTGCACAAGGCCAACCTGAGTTTCATCCCTGGCATCCCATACAGTCCCCTAGACTGCCAGGAAGGATTTCTGAGTGCAGAACCAGGAGTAATCTCTGAGCACCTGTGTGTGGCCTCAAACACACACACACACACACACACACACACACACAAATACACACACACAGATAATTCCAAATAGATTTATCTTCGTTAGAGAAGTCACTGTCACTGTCATCCCGTTGCTCATCGATTTGTTCGAGCGGGCACCAGTAACATCTCTCATTAAGAGACTTATTGTTATTGGCATATCCAATACTCACGGGCAGCTTGCCAGGCTCTGCCGTGCGGGCTCAATACTCTCGGTAGCTTGCCGGGCTCTCCTAGAGGGGCGGAGGAATCAAACTCGGGTCGGCCGTGTGAAAGGCGGATGCCCAACAGCTGTGCTATCGCTCCAGCCACAATAAGTCGTTAGAGAAGTAATAGTATTTATTATTTAAAAATATATCAAATGCAGATAAAAGGGAGAAAAACTTCCAACACCCATAATACCATAATCCATAATGTTTACACAAGTACATGGCATTCAATATATTTACATCTCTGTGTAACTATAGAGGGACAGATACAGATAAATGCAAAAAAAGAGAACACTGAATATATTGTTTGATTTTTTTGTTGTTGTTGGTTCTTTTTAGCCACCCCTGGCTATGCTCAGGACTTAACTCCTGGCTCTGTACTCATTCATCACTCCTGGTGGGTCTCAGGGAACCACATGGGTATTGGAGCTTAAACCCATTAGCCACTTGCAAGGCAAGTGCCTTACCTCCTACTGTACTATTTCTCTGGCCTCTACAACATTATCTTTATGTTCACGAATCACGAATCAAAAAATCCCATTAATCGTCGATTTCTCGAACAGGCTCAGTAACCTCTCAGTCATCCTTTCCCTGAGATCTTAGAAGTCTCTCTCGACTCAGCCCTCCCAATGATGTAGCACTGGAGGCTCTTTCAGGGTCAGGGGGATGAGATCCATCTTGTTACTGGATTTAGCATATGAGTACACCATGGGAAGCTTGCAAGGCTGTCCCATGTGGGCAGGAAACTCTCAGAAGCTTGCCAATTTCTTCCAGAGGGAGAAAGAAGCAGGCTACAAGATATCACATGGCCGCTTTGTGGCCACGCGCTTCTGGAAGCTTGCTTTAAAGTCTCTGGATGTTGGTCGTTGATGGGATTATACACACCTGGATTCCTCTGCCGGTACCTTCATGCGTGAGGCCTGTCCAAACGTGTGGAGAGGGCCTCGAGCATGGCTGTAGCTAGGTGTCGGTGGTCTTTGGCCACCAGGAGCTCTGCTCGGGACGGGGAGGGAAGCTGGATCTTTATGTTAATATAAATATATATAAAAAACTTTTCTTTATATTAATTTACTTGCCTTACTTTTTCTAATCTCTGTATTTTAGAGCTTTAATTATTTTCAATTTTTTGTTTGTTTCTTTTGGGGTCACACTGGCTGTGCCAATAGCTCTGCACTCAGGAATTACTCATGACGGTGCTAGGGGACCATATGGGATGCCTGGAATCAAATCTATATTGGCCACATGCAAGGCGAGTGCCCTACCCTCTGTCCTGTATCTCCAGCCCAATTATTTTTCAATTATTTGCTTTATTAGGTAAAAATAATTTTACTATGAGTGGGTTTTATTATTTTAAATTCTATTTATCTTCTTTCCCAATCTCTTAAACATTGTTAAAAAATGGGAAAAAAATTTACTACTATCCTAGTAGCTAAGTCTGCTCTCAGCCATAAATCTTTTTCAGTAACTATATTGTAAAGCCAAAATGTATATATATTTAGAACTTTGTCAGGAGGGATTTTTCTAGAACACAAATCTCTTCTCATGTTTCCCCTGTTTTGAACTTTTTCAGGATTCCCATTGCTACAGAATAAAGGGAAGCTCTTAAACATTGGCTGCCCTGTGTCCTGGATCTGCCAGCCCTATCCATCTCCCCGGAGCCACTCTCTGATATCTATATTAAGTAGTTCTAGTATCCACAAATTGTTTAAAGCTTGAAAGAACATACTGGACTGTTTTTACCTAGAGCATCCTTCTCTTCCTTCCTTTTTTGTCCAACATATATAGTTAGACTTCAAATTTCCTCTAAATTGTTTACTTTGCCAGGAAATCTTGATCAATGCTGTGGATTTGTACAAACCCCCCAAAATAAGAGCCCCATCCCAAAGTTTTCAATAAATGTCCACGGCACACTGTTTTCCAATTATCTGCTTAACTTTCTGTACACATACACCAGCACCACATTGCAGAACACTCCCCTACCCTTGCCCAGACTGGATTCTTAAGGACTGGGCCAAAGCCCATGGTTGCTATTCAGTCAAGTTCTGTTAAACAAATGAATGGATGAAAGAAAATGTTTTTGAACTAACATTTGTTCCTTTTTGTAGTGACAGTAATAACAGCACAAATGAGAATGTTATTGAGGTTTTTCAATATTCACTTGTACATCAAGCAAATATGGAACAAAATCTCTTCTATTACAAAGACTCTTTCATAGACTGGGTTTATCTATCAGTGTAGAATTAGTCTATGTCCCTTATGGCATGACTGATAACTATGCTGAGGCCTCTTCCAAAGATGAGGACATGTTCATACTTGCTGGTGGGTGATTTGAAGAAATATTATGCTGGAAAATAACTGAATGAATCATATTTAGCCCTTATTAAAGAAACTGAAATCAGAAACTGAAATAGGCCAGAACACGTGCACATTTCCTGTTGTGAAGTTTACAGGGTTAAACCTCAAGGGATTTGATGTTCCCATCTGTGTAACAAAAAGCTGTCAGTAGTCCTTTAAAAGACAAGGACTTGTTTGTCAGGTTACAGATGAAAATGCATTTGTCTTTCTCTGTCCTTGGATCCCAGTAGGTGTAGGACCTTACTTGATTCACTAATAGCATGCTAAAATAGCAAGCCCAAGAGTCCGAGATAAAAAATTAGAAAAACAAAACACTCTGGTCTCGGGGAAAAGAAATAATAGAAGGCCTTCAAAAATTTATGAATAAGAGTGGAAGTTAGGCTATAGTCAAAGGGTAGTGAAGGAATTCTCAACTATAAGGCACATAGACCATGTCTAAACAACATGAAAACTTCCACAAAAGATTTTTGTAAAATAAACAAATACATGAACTTTCATTTCTTTACTCATTAAGAAACATCTGTTTATACTTACTTTGTGCCAGCCCCATACTGAGAAAGATTAGTGGCCTGATCCAGCAAAGGGTTTCCAAAGTTTGTTCAACTTAAGCGAAAATAGAGTTTTCAAAGGAATACCAATTGTCTGTCCTTTTATTTTTTGTACCAGAAGGACACACTGGCTGGCTGCAGACTCTGGCTCCAAAACGTATTGTCTGTTTGAACTTGGACAAGAGAAGTTCAGTTACTCTATTTCCCTCAATTTGTTTCTTGTAAAAATGTTAAGAGAGTGAGGTGAGAAGCTGATATTCGAAAATTGATTCTGGGGATGATTTTGTATGAATTGGTATAAAACACTTTGCTTTAACTGGCACTCATAAAAACAATTGATGAATTAAATATTATAATTGTTCATTTACTATTGCTGTAGTTCCCCCCCTTTTGATAATGCTTTAAATTAGCCATTAGGAATCCATTGATCTATGTTTTATCTACAAAGAAGAAAAAAACATTTTTCTTTTGTCAAGTCAATGCTCTCATAATTGAAATTTTTCAAAGAACTTTTCTGTGAGTGTAAAATATACCATATCTTGGAAATGTGCATAAAATGCAAATACATCCTTTTACAATTATTTTTCTTACTCACTCACCTTTTCCCCTTTTTTCCTCGAAGAACCTTTTCTCTCTAAGAACGATTGGCAGCAACTAACTACTTTTCTCTTTTTCTCTAAAGTCTAGCACCTATACCCTGTGAGCAATACAGTTTATTTTGACCTATTTTTGGACTATAACAAAATTAGGATAGCCAACTTCAAAAATGGCCTCCAGGGGCTAGAGCAATAGCACAGTGGGTAGGGCGTTTGCCTTGCATGCGGCAGACCCAGGTTCAATTCCCAGCATCCCATATGGTCCCTTGAGCACCGCCAGGAGTGATTCCTGAGTGCAGAGCTAGGAGTAACACCTGTGCATCGCTGGGTGTGACCCTCCCCCCAAAAATGGCCGCTGGTTTCTCTGTTTTCTGATAGTCTCTTCCCACAGACTAACAGAGCTGTCTGTGACCAAATTCCAGCAATGTCACAAAAGTCTACTGCAGTTTTCACTTATACTCTAGGACTCTAACTCTCGGAGACTCAAGAGGAAGCCCAAGCATTCTGTGAAGTGATCCATCTAAATAGTCTCCCACCTGCAGCCAACATCAGTTTGCCAATTTGATGATTAAACCACCTTAGAGAGAATCTGCAGCCCAAGTGAAGTGTTAAGATGATTGCAGCCTCAAAAGAAACCTCCTAAGTAACAATGAGCCAGAGTTGCTACAAGTCACTCCAAACTCAGTACAGAAATCATGAACAGTAGTAAATGATTTATAGGTATTAAACCAAGAAGTTTTAGAGTAACTTGTTATGCAACAATAAATCATCAGGAATTATAATATATGAAGTCTTTAAATCTTTTGCTTAGCATTTTATTCTATTTTTGTGTTTTAGAAACACAACAGAGTTTGGCAAGCTACCTGTGGCATATTTGATATGCCAAAAAGAGTAACAACAAGTCTTACAATGGAGACGTTACTGGTGCCCGCTCTAGCAAAACGATGAGCAAGGGGATGACAGTGACAGTGACAGAACACTCCTGGCAGTACTCAGGGCTTGCTCCTGGCTCTATGCAGTAACAGGGAATAAACGGGCAATGCAGAGTGCTAGGTAAGAAATTTGAACCCTGTACTATCTTTGTGGGTCCCATTTCACTCAACATTTTAAAAAGATTCACCTATGATATTTTGTGCGCCTTAATTTTTTATTATTGTTGTTGTATTGTATTACTATGTCTTGATTTTATTTTTATAAACATTTCTGTGTATGGGGTTATTCTGAACCTATAGAGTTTGAGGAGGTATCTTTTGATTGGAAAGCAGGTATCTGCAGATACGCGAGAGGAAGCTAAATGGAGACATTTTTGAAGTCAAATTTACTAAAGTATTTTAATAATGCAATAATTATTATTATTTTTTTTGCTTTTTGGGTCACACCTGGCGATGCACAGGGGTTACTCCTGGCTTTGCACTCAGGAATTACCCCTGGCAGTGCTCAGGGGACCATATGGGATGCTGAGATTTGAACCCGGGTCAGCTGCGTGCAAGGCAAATGCCTTACCCGCTGTGCTATTGCTCCAGCCCCAATAATGCAATTATTTTGAATAATCAAGACCATGATGTTTTTGTCAATATAATCAGCTGGTGTTCTGAGTATGGTCCTTCATCTTATTGTTTTCATATATAATGAGTTTTAAACAGTCCACGCCAGACTGTTTTCACTTGAGGCGCCCCAGAGAAGGGCAGGTGAGAGCCCTTCCCGCCCCAAGGGACCCAGCCCCAGAAGCCGACCTCCACTACCCAACAGCAGCTGCTCCAGGTGGCTTTCCACATGCTTGGTACGAGACTCATGCATGAGCTAAGTCCCACGGAACCCAGGTAATTCGGGAACTTTGTGAACTTGAACTCTGGGCTCAACGGGACCTGGGAGCAGAGATCCTCTGCCTGCTTCCCACAGTCTCCAGTGACCCAGGGGTCATACCCATAAGTCACCTCCTGCCAGCTCCAGATAATCTCCTCAATGGCCACCCTTCAGAACTCACAGGCTGCTTCTCCTGGACTGGAGCATAAAATGAGGCTATCATAACCATACCACCAGACTCTGCACCAGGGTCTTTTCACTCGGGGCCCCCCAGAGGGGGGCAGGTGAGAACCCTCCCTGCCTCAAGGGACCCAGCCCTTGCAGCTGACTTCCACATTATAATTAATCTAAAATAGCTTTTTATCACATCAAGATTATATAAAATGATTATAAACCACTCCTGAATTAATAGGTAAACCTTTACTGTGTTTTCAAATACCTAAAATATTTATGCACAATATGTATGAAAAATATTTGTACATTTTTTTCTAAAGAAAGACCATACTGTTCCTGTCATTCTCAAAGAACTCTATTTTGAAAAGGTAA
This sequence comes from Sorex araneus, assembly GCF_027595985.1. Lineage (NCBI taxonomy): Eukaryota > Metazoa > Chordata > Mammalia > Eulipotyphla > Soricidae > Sorex > Sorex araneus. The sequence continues at coordinate 67,385,739 of NC_073305.1, read as the reverse complement.
GAGAGTAGGTAGGAGAGATAGTACAGCAGGTAGGGCATATACAGCTAACCTGGGTTCAATCCTGGCACCCCATCTGGTCCCTTAATTCTTGCCAAGAGTGATCCCTGAGCACAGAGGCAGATGGAAATGCTGAGCATCTCTGGCTTAGGCCCCCAAACAAAAAACAAAACAAAGAAAAATTTTTTAAAAAAAAGAAGAGTTAGGTCACTGTATGATATTAGTATAGAAGAGGCAACACGATTTATCTGATCAATCCTTTTTAAAAAAATTGAATCACTGTGAGATACAGTTACAAAGCTGTTCACAGTTAGGTTTTAGTCATGACACCCATCCCTTCACCAGCATGCATTTCCCACCACCAATGTCCCCAGTTTTCCTCTGAAGATCTGTCTCTGTGGCAGGCACTTTCCTTCTCTCCCTCTTCTTTTCCCACTCTCTCCCTCCCTCTCTCCCTCTCCCCCGCCCCTTCTTTTGGTCATTAAGGTTTGCAATAAACATACTGAGAGGTTATCATGTTTGTTCCTTTATCTATTTTCAGCATGCACTTCTTATCCAGAGTGATCATTTCCAACTATTTTTGTCATAGTAGTCCCTTTTCTATCCCAACTGCCTTCTCCCCCAGTACTTACGAAAGTCTTCCAACCTACAATCCCTTTTTGATGATCTTGCTTATTAATAGTTTTCCTATAATAAGTCCAGCTGAAAATAAATTGAAGAGTTTTCAATTTAGCTATTCAGCAAAAAAACATGAAAGGCAATATCATCAGGTCTCTGATGTGTTAAAATATAGGTGAATAAACCTGAGTTCAAACTTCTTTCAAAAAGTTTTCTTTTAGAGGCCTCAAGAAAGAGATTAGAAACACAAACACTTAAATCCCAAGGGTTCAATCAGGTCTGTAATTGGTTGTCAGGCTGAAGACAGAGGAAGAAGAAAAGCAGAAAACAAGGAGCATTAACAACAGAATGTAAGAGAGATAGGGAGGAGATGAAAGAGGAAATTACTGCAGTGAACACCCACTTTTAAATGAGTCAGCCTTCCTCTTTCCTTCTTCCCTCTTTCCTCTCCTAAGAGCAACTTGTATGTGTTTGGAGAGCTTCCCTACTTACAATCTAGATTTAGCAGTAGAATTGTCAATCAACAATACCCCAATCTCCCTGATCAGAAGAATAAACTGCTGACCCAAACTAGACCATTAAGCTTCTATAGAAAGTCTAATCTCCTATAGAGAAACCCTAGGAGAAAGCTGTTGGAGCTGAGTCATCCAGTAACATCACAGCAGAATAAACCTATGAGCTCTGCTACCAAACCCCTCCAAGAACCCTGTTTTCTTCCCCTCCCCCAAAGTGTCTGCTCAACTCCTCTTTGAGTGGAGTTGAGTGGCTCAGAGTCATTTGATATTCATCCAATAACTTTTTCTCATTTCAATGACAATCAGTGTTCGTTGTTTGCATCAACTCCTATACATTCAAAGACTGTTATGATTAGATATATAGGTTCAGTGGGAATGTATGACCCACCCTTTAAATTTATTGTTGAAGAAAACATACAAATATACACAGGCCCAGTAATGTCTAGGTATCTGGATAGCACATCACAGCTGTACTTAAATAGTGAAGGGTGGAAAAGATACTCTTCTCTAAAGAATGTGAAAGTTCTTGAGGACAGAGATACTACAATATTAGGCAGTGCATGCTCATCCTTAAAACAGCAAAAGGCACAACCTAAAATATTACTGTTGTCTCCATTTTGCAGTTGCAGTTGTCCCTTCCCAACTTACAAAACAAAACAAAAAAGCAAATCAAGTAATGTAAAAAGTAGATTGCTGAATTAAAAAGTCAACTTTAAAAGAATATAATCCTACTTTTGCAATTGCAAAAGGTACTATGGGGGCCAGAGAGATAGTACAATGGGCAGGTTGCATGTCTGGCATCCCATATGGTTCCCTGAGCACTGCCAGGAGTAATTGCTTTTTTTTCCCAATTTTTTGGAGATGCTCAGGGGTTACTCCTGGCTCTGAACTCAGGAATCACTTCTGGTTATGCTCAAGGGACCATATGGGATGCTGAGGATTCAACCTGGGTTGGCTGCTATGTGCAAAGCAAGTGATTTGACTGCAGTACTAGGTTCTCACCCAACCAGGAGTAATTTCTGAGTGTGGAGCTAGGAGAATCCCTAAGCACTGCCAGGTGTTGCCCCAGAAACTGAAAGAAAGAAAAAAAGGCACTAAAATTTGCAGTGGCACTGTATAAAAGTGATGTGGAATTATGTCTCCACTCCACCTGTTTTTGCTTTTTTTGTCCTCTGGCTTTTGGGTCACATCTGGCAGATCTCAGGGTTTATTTTTGGCTCTACACTCAGGAATCATTCCTGGCAGGCTGAAGGAGCCATATAGAATGCTGGGGATCGAACTCAAGTTGATCAATTGCAAGGCAATCACATTACCCACTGTACTATCAACTTCTGAGCTGGAGCAATAGCACAGCGGGTAGGGCCTTTGCCCTGCACGTGACCGACCCAGGTTTGATTCCTCTGTCCCTCTCAGAGAGCCCAGCAAGCTACCGAGAGTATCTCGCCTGCACAGCAGAGTCTGGCAAGCTACCCATGGTGTATTTGATATGCCAAAAACAGTAACAAGTCTCACAATGGAGACATTACTGGTGCCCACTCAGTTACTGAGTTACTCAGTTACTGAGCAAATGGATGAGCAACAGGGATGACAGTGATACAGTGATACTATCACTTATGGCAGGAGGGGAGAAATGGGTAAATTCAATTGCTTTATTTGACTGTGTTGGGAGGGGCAAGGTTTCAAAGTAGCAATGTTGCAAAGAGCAGGGTGCTGGGAGATAACTTAACCAACTGTGTCAGGTACAAATGGCAGAGGGGCATATGATACCAGGACCTCCCTCTCCTCCTCTCTCTGCCCAAGCCACCCAAGGATAATTTAAGTAATATTTTACCTGCTATTTGAATATATTACAATTACACTTTTTAATGTTTTAATTTTTTAGAAGTTTGAGGCCATGTTACTGTTACTGTTTTTGGCATATCAAATATGCCACAGGTAGTTTGCCAGGTTGTCATGTGAGAAGGCATCAAACACATCACGCCGTTTTCAACACTGGGAAGAACTGTTCCTCAGAACATGCAATAGTAGAGGTGTCAGTGGTGTCAGTGTCCTTGTCAATACAAAGTTGGCCATGAGTGTTGATTTGTTCGAATGCCTAACAACCCAAATTGTACACTTACACTTGAATGGATGTGGCTCACTGCTGGCAGTTTCTATCTTCATCGTCTACTCACCAACATCCAACTACGACGAAGAAGAAATTAAGAAGTTCTACATGGAGCTGGAGAAGTTATATAAAGAAGACCACACCTTCTATAAGGTCATTGTCGGTGATTTTAATGCCAAGATAGGATCTAGAACTCCACATTGGGACACATGGCCTAGAATGGAACGAACAAGGTGAAAGACTGAGTTCATCATGTTGACCAAGACCATCTATGGTAACTTGCAGTTCCAGAAGTTCGAATCTAAACGATGGACATGGCAGTCTTTTGGTGGACAGTTCCACAACAAAATTGACTGCATCATATTCAATCTACAGTTTTGCCTGACCGATGTCACTGTTGTCTCAAAATTCCAAACAGGACCAGACCACCGTCTCCTTCATGCGAAATTCTACTTCACAGAGCGGAGAGAAAGGGCTGCAAAGTTTAAGAAGAGAACTCCCAGAACGACCACCAAGTGGGAACTCTTTGGCACTATTGCAGCAATATGGGAAGATGCTGTCATTGACAACATCGACGTGGAATACGATTGACTGGTTCAGCACCTCCACGATTACATGAGGAACACTGAGAGAGAGAAAGTCACAAAAAGACACCTGTCTTCGGAAACTCTCAAGCTCATTCACCAACGTGGTTGGGTGCGAGCCTCAGGCAATCACAAGCTAACATCCGAGTTCACAAAGCTACGCAGAGAAGTGATAAAGGAAGAACTCAAAGAGAAAAGAGCAGCAATGTTGGCTGATGTGACAGAAGTAGGGAAAAATATTTGCAATGCCCTTCTGTCCTTTGCCAACTTTAAGACCAAGATGACTGCCCTCTGACATCCTGATGGATCTATCACATCTTTCGGAAGGGCAATGGAGAAGGTTATCCACGACTTCTACTCGGATCTCTTCGATAGCCATGTCCACAGTTGTTAAGAGGATGAAGAACCTCTGGCTCTGGGCACATCTTTTTTAATATGCCCACATACCAAATTTCACAGGATGGATATGTTGCTCCCAGCATTCTCCCTTCTGAAATCTGACATGCCATTTTGTCGGTAAAGAAGCATACAGCACCCGGTCCAGACAAGGTCAGATCTGAACACCTAAAGACTCTGCCACCAGTACTCCTCAATACACTGGCTCAGCTCTTCACACACTACCTGTCTGAATGCAAGGTTCTGTCCCAAGGAAAACCAGCAGGACCATCCTGTTGTACAAGAAAGGAGACATCCAAGACATTGGCAACTATTGCCCGATCTGCCTGTTGTCTGTCGTCTACAAGTTGTTCACTCGAGTCATCCTGAATAGGACTGGCAGAACACCAGACAAAGGATAAACATGTGAGCAAGCTGGGTTCCGAAAAGGATTCAGCACGATTGACCATATCCACATGATGACCAAGCTCATTGAGGTTTTGCAAGAGTTCAAGATGCTGCTCTATCTAATTCATTGATTTAAAGAAGGCCTTTGATTCTGTTGAGACTGAAGCGGTCATTGAAGTCCTAGCCAAACAGGGCATTCAAATTCAGTACATCAGGATCCTCCATGAGTTGTATTAAGGATTCACCACCAGGAGATCCTGGTGATCCATTGTAGAATGGAGATCCATTCTACAAGGAAGTGATCATCGATGTAAAGAGAGGTGTTCAGCAGGGCGACATCATTTCACCAAAACTCTTCAGTGCCACCCTCAAGAATGGCATGCAACGACTGGAATGGGAAGGAATGGGAATGAAGATAGATGGTCGGCAACTATACTTCGCTGATGACATAGTTCATCACCAAATATTAGCCAAGCGGCACAAATGCTGGCCAACTTCGATCATGAGTGTAGAAAGGTTGAACTACAGCTGAATCTCATGAAAACAATGTTTATGAGAAATGGACTAGTTCCTAATGTTCCATTTGCTCTCAATGGAATGAACATCTCCGAATGCAGCAGTTATGTTTAACTAGGTCTAGAACTCAACATGATGAACGACCTGGCACCTGAGCTGCGCAAGAGGAAGAGAGTGGTGTGGAATGCCTTCAAGAGCATTGAAGTTGTTAAGAGGATGAAGAACCTCTGGCTCTGGGCACATCTTTTTGAATCCACCATTCTTCCTGCACTAACATACGCCTCAGAGACTGGGCCCTATGAAAACAGGATAAGAACACTATTCAGGTCTCCCAAAGAGGAATCAGAAGAGCTATGCTTGAAATATCACATTTCACTCGAGTGAGAGAAGGAATCTGGAGTTCTGACCTCTGACAATGATCGAGAACCAGAGACGCTATCTCATTTGCCAAGGCATCAAAAATCAGATGGGTTGGACACGAAATACAGTTTGGAGATTACTGCTGAACTAGAGCTGTTACCAACAGGATTCCACGGGATGTCAAAAGACCATGTGGCTGCCCACCTACAAGATGGTCAGACTTCTTCGTCAAGACCCTGAAGGAACAGTTTGAGGCTCTTTGTGTTCCTGGAGTGAGCAGACACCACTGGGCTACACTAGCACGTGACAGACACAAATGGAGACATTACTGGCACCCGCTCAAGCAAATCAATGAGCAATGGGATGAAAAGTGATAAAAGTGACAAATGATTGAGGCCATGTGGTTCTCAGGGCTTATTCCTGGCTTTATGCTCAAGGATCACTCCTGACAGTTCTTGGGGGACCACATCGGGTGCTGGGGGTAAGACCTTGGTTGGCTCCTGGCAAGATGAATGCTCTACCCACACTTATCTTGCTAGACTATCTCTAGTAACAGTTTTTTTGCAATTTAAATGTATCATCCTTTTGTGATTTTGTGTTTTATTTTCTTTTTGAGTCACACCCGGCAATGCACAGGGCTCACTCCTGGCTCGTGCACTCAGGAGTTACTCCTGGCAGTGTTCAGGGGACCATATGGGATGCTGGGAGTCAAACCTGGGTTGGCCATTTGCAAGCAAACGCCCTACCCGCTGTGCTATCACTCCACCCCCCCTTTTGTGATTTTAAAGTAAGTTTTTATGAAGGAAAAGAAGGAAAAGGAGAGAAAAAGAATGGAAGAGGCTTAAAAGTAAGAAACCAGGGACTGAAAAGAAAGAAAAAGAAACAGATGAGGAGGTTGAAGTTTGGGAACATCCTGACAGACATTCCCATACACTTCTCATTGTCACGATCCTCACAGCAGCTCACCAACATCCCCTTTTCCTCCCTCTTGGCATTGGTAAAACTGAACTTCCACAACTTTGAAATTGAACCTGATCATGTGACTTGTTTTGACCCAAAGTTGTGAATGGGAGCACTTTATGTCATCGAGATAGAAACATTTAAGAGCCAAAGCGTGATTTGTGACACGTCCTTCCCTTACAGCTATGTTGATGAGGTGTTTCTTTTCGCCCTAGTGAGAAAAGGAACAGAGGGCCCTGTCAAACCATAACAAGCATGAAGCATAAGAGAGAAATAAATGTTTCTTTTAAGGGGTTGAAGCTATAGGACAGTGGGTAAGATGCTTGCCTTGCAGGAGGCTTGCTGGGTTTGATTCCTGCAGCCCACCTTGTTCCTCCAAGTACCCACCAGGAGTCATCTCTAAGTGCAGAGTCAGGAGTAAGACTTGAGCAGTAACTGGTATGTCTCCAAAACAAAAATTAAACCTTCTTTAAGGCTACTGGCATGTAAGGGAATGCAATTTTGTAACCTAAGAATTCTCTAGCACCGAAGGATATAGCATTGTCTCGTAAGATGGTTTTATGAATGTCTGTGTGCACCTCCCCATCCCAAACTCATGTGTTGATGTCCTAGTCGCAGAAGTGCTGTGTATTTGGAGCTAGGACTTTTAGTAGGTACTTAAAATAGAGGAGAGTTGGAGAGATGTTCTGGTTTGATTAATAATCTGCAGACACATCTAAAAGCGTGTTCTAGACACACCTAAGAGTGTACCTCTCTTATAAAATCCTCTTAATAAATATGTTTTTTTTATTCACGATTTTGTGTAGCACTGTGTTTCTCAGTGCACTATGCCTGTACCATACTCAGCATTTATTTATTTTCTAATCTCTCTCTTTCTCTCTCTCTCCCTCTCTCTCATGAAAATGTAGCCATCTATGTGCAAATAAGGAGGAGAGAATTCACTAGAACCTGACTATCTGACAACCTGATTCTGATCTTGAACTTCACAGCTGCCCCAAACTTAAAATAATTAATTTCTGTTGTTTCAGAGCCACCGAGTCTCCTTCTGTTCCACTATGGTAGTGACCACAGGTGAATATAATCTCCTAGCGAAAGTCAGTGCTCTGTCAGTGTCATGCAGAGAGCCCAGGACTGTTACTCTAGCATTGTTCATGCTACTTTCTCTTTAATAATACTTCATTTTGGTTAACTGCACAATTCTATTAGAAAGCTCCTTGACTATTTCATGATGCTACAGCCATACACAAATTTTTCAAAGGGGCCGTGTTAGGAATACTTGGCTGGCAGTACATTTCAGCAGTGTGATGCTTGGGCCATAGACAACAAGGGCTACGTCTTGAGGCATTGGGGGGGATCAGAGGGAGACAGACAATACTGGGGAAAGGACTCAAGGACATGAACATAGAACCTTTGCTCTACCACTTGGATTACCTCCCTGGTCCTGCAGCTATGCTTTTCACCTTCTTTCACACGCAACCCACCTTTATTTACTCTGAGAAGTTTTCTTAAACTCTCCAAACCACCCACATACAAGTCAAACCAAATACCCTTAGTAAGGAATCTGCTCAAATTCAGGACTTAACATTATATTTTTTATTTTTTTCATTTGTTTTTCTTCTTCTAACTTCAATTAAAAAAATATGTATTTATAGGATTGTAGCAAGAATAGTACTGGAAGTTTCCAGTAACCAGTATACCTAATTTCCTCTAATATTAACAAAGATATACTATACTTGTCAAAAATAAGAACTGAATATTGGTATACATTTTTTTTTGGCTTTTGAGCCATATGTGCCAGTGCTCGGAGGTTACTCTTGGCTCCATGCTCCAAAATTACTCCTGATGGTGTCGAGGGGACCATATGGAATGCTGGATATTGAATCCAGGTACTATTGCTGCTATTGCTACAATAGTACATGCTGTACTATTGCTCTGGATCCTATATAGGCATACTATTAAATCAACCATAGACTGTGAAAATGTCACTGTTTTTGCATTTATTTTTTTTGTTTTTGTTTTTTGCTTTTTGGGTCATACCCACCAAGGCTAAAGGGTTACTCCTGTTTCTACATTCAGGAATTACACCTGGAGGTGCTTGGGGGACCGTATGGGATGCTAGGGTGGCTATGTGCAAGGCAAATGCCCTCCCTGCTATACTGTTGCTTCAGCCCTGTATTTAATGTACTTTTATTAGGAGCGGGGATAAAACCAAATCCAGTGATACAGGGGGATACTCCTGGCTCTGTGCTCAGGGATCACTCCTGTGTTTCTTAGAGGACCACTCACGGTGTAGGGGATTGAAGTGAATGGTCAGCCATGTGCAAGGCCAGCACCTTAACTCCTGTTTTATCTCTCCATCTGACAGATGTCTCCCTAGCACAGTTGCTATATGTCTACTCTCATGCTTTCTTCCTTTGAAAAAGCCATAAAGTGCAGCTTCTACTCAATAGAAGGACAATTCAACTCTATTACAATCTGTGTACACTCACTCTCTTTTCATCTCTAGGAACATTAGCTTTTATGCCATATAGGTAGAGCAATGATGAAGGTCAAAGGGCAAGGAAAAGAAGTCTCTGCCAATTGCCACATGAGTTGAGTTTGCAAGTCATTCCCCAGCTCCAGCCAATAAATATCTCTTTTCATATTAAATTTTTTTAACTTATTGAAGTGAAATTGGTTTACAAATCATTAAATGTTTATATGCTTTTGTGGCACAATGCTACCACACCACATTTGCATCACCAAACTGCCAGTAAAAGTCTCTGATAGTCTTTTGAGTCCTTTGATCCAACTCCCCTACACCTTGGTAACCTTAAGTCTGTGGTCAGAGCCAATGGGTTTGCTTTCATTGAACATTGTCTACTTCCTTCTTTTTTTTTTCTTTGTTTAAAAGCAAAATAAGGGGGTATGAGGTGCCACCAGCAAGTCAACTATACCTGCGGGGCGAGTGCATCAGCAGCCTGGTGGTGCCTTCAGGCTTCCTGATACCCCAAAATTGCCACTGTGCCTTTGGTCAGACCTTAACAACTTGGGATCAAGTTTAGCAAAAAATAAAGTTAGAAACAGTTATAAATGTGAGAGCCACACCCACAAACCACCTCTGGCTCAGCTATACAAGCTCATTTATTGGCCTAATTTTAGAGACCCATAGATAAGTCTTGAAAGGATAAAAAAACCACAGATAATCTCAGACCTGCGCATGACTGAACAGACTGGGGTAAATTGGAGGGGGGCAGGTTGTTCTGTGCCTGCCCAAGCAGAGCCCCCAGCAGCCGCTTGCTTCCACAATCCAAAATCACTGCCATATCCTTGGCCTGACTCCACTGTCTCAGGATGGACCTCATCAAGATATAATCTGCTGAAAATTCTGGTATGCGGATTCTGACTGAAATCTCCAGGCTTTCTCAGGGTTGGGGCGGGCTATCTCCCTCCACTTCCCAATACATATGGAAGCACTGGCAGTCACCCCTGCGAACCAACTCCAGCACCACCCTGTAAGCTCTACTACCAGCCTTGCTTCAGACACTCCTAAATAAATCTCGAAAGAGATCAAAAGCCACAGAAAAGCTCAGAACCATGCATGGCTGAACAGACCAGGATAAATTGGAGGGAGGGCAGGTTGACCTGTGCCCACCCACGTAGAGCCCCCAGCAACCACTTGTTTCCACAATCCAAAATTGCTGCCATACCCCCAGCCTGACTCTACTGTCTCAGGATGGACCCCACCAAGATATAATTTGCTGAAAATTTTGTTATGTGGATCTTAGAGCACCAACAGCCCTGACACAGCAGCAAGTCCCAGAAAATACTACAGTTCTGGCGATCTCTCCAGACATCATACTGGGCCAATTTCACTGGGTCACTCCAGATGAAGCAGGAGCACTCTCCCCACCTACTCCAGATGGAATCCCGGTGACCAAGAGCTTCCACAAGCAAGGCCCAGGTATGTGGGTTCCAGGACTGAATCTCTAGGCTGCATAGTGGCAGAGGACATGGGCTGTCTCTCCCTGGGTCCCTGCCCATCCAGCAGACTGGCTGTCATGCCCACAATTTGCCCCTGGGCTCCATCTTAGTGCACAAACAGCCCTGGTTCAGAGACGCCCAGTTGAATCCCAAAATGTATTAATGCCATACAGAGATGTCTATGGAACCCAACCATTTACAATCTAGAAATTTACATTTACAATTATGGCCATGTGAGCTCTCATGATACTCCAAATGAGCAATGGAAAACAAATTATCTAGTGTCTTCCCCTAGCAGGTAGGCTTGAATGGTGGTGGGAAATTTTGAGCAAAACGTAATGCCCAAAATTAGAGAGAGAGTGTTGGGGAAATTGTCTGCCCTAGAGGCAGGGTGAAGACTGTGACGTGGGTGGTGGAAAATGTGCACTGGTGGAGGGATGGGTGTTCCATCATTGTATGGCTGAATGTCAAACATTAAAGCTTTGTAACTCTATCTCATGATGATACAATTTAAAAAAAAATTAATGTGGAGTTCATGTCCAATTCAATTAGCTTAATCAATGGCTGAACAAATAGCAGTACTCCTACATTATTAAAAATAATAAAAAAGCAAAATAATTTTTATTGAAAGTATTTAGGAAGATGTGATGGGAGAGAAAGAAAGAAGCTTGAGAGAGAACACAGGCTTCCCCAGAGTGGAAATAAGCAAACAAAGAGACATTAATGAGAAAAGCAAGAGGGTTGCATGTGCAGTGAGAACAGTTTGAAGGGCAAGCCCTTACTTACTTTCTTTCTATACCAGCTGGAGGTGAGATCATCCAGCATTTGTCTTTGTTCTGACTTACTTCAATTAGATTGACCTACTCCAGCTCCATCCAGGCTGAAGCCAAAAAGTTCATCTTTTCTTAAAGTGAAGTAGCATTCAGTTGTGTATCTACACCACCACTTTTTCATCTACTCTGTGTGTGTGTGTGTGTGTGTGTGTGTGTGTGTGTGTGTGTGTAGCACTTGGGTTATTTCCAGGTCTTGGCTATTATAAAGAGAATTGAGATGAACATAGTTGTGCATTTCTTTTCTGTCTTTTAGTGTTCTTTAGCTAGAAAGGAGAAAACTTGCGAAGATCAAATGGTAGTTCTGCTTTTTAATTTTTTTTTGAAAATTATCTATACATTTACATGGTTGTAAACAATGTTACCTTAATAAAAAAAATAATGTTTTAAAGACGTGTCAGTATTGGAGAATCTCCTTCCTAAATCTACACCTAAATTCATATGGCTAGATTGATCCCACATGTAAACAGCAGGAAGAAAAATATTTTTACAGACAAAAAATAGCCTCAGAGACATATGTGTGAAGTCCAGCAAGTTATGTTTCAAACAGTGGAGTTCAAACTGTATAATTCCAGTCTCGTAGACATCCAATGATATTTTCAGCCCAACAGCAAGTAAGTCTATGATTTGTTTGCTGGTAAGGTGATAGCTCTTGCAAGACTGGTGAAAAAATAAATACTCTGTGGGTGGACTCCTTGAGGCAAAGCATGAACAAAAGAACAAGTGTCAGAATGAGTTAAAACTAGACTAAGAAGGAGGTCCCTTAGGGTTTCCCAATGCTGAAAAAGTCTAGCTCGCTTTTCTAGTATGTATCCAGTATTATTAGGATGCTAATAACCTGTCTTCCTGGTGTCTGCCTCCCTGCCTTGATACAATGGAAGTGGCAAAATCTGTATCCCACAACAATTTGCTACAAGAATATATTATTTTTGACATTGAATAGATGAACATAAATTTGCTTTTATAAGAACTGTCTCTGACTTTTCACTGTTTTGATATTTTGAGATACAGTTATAAATTACATATAAACACACAAAATAGTAAAGCAGCACAAAAATACCTAAAATTAATAATCCATCAAACATAACACAGGTCATGTCAAATATTAACTTTAATGACACTTAAAGTATTCTTAAGATTAAAGGTCAAAGTGAATCTCAAGTGCAAAGTTATCTAGTTTAGCTCCCAGCTCGACTGCTGCTAATCATTCTCCCCAGATCCTGTAGAGATAGTTGATCACATTGATAATCGAGTCTTGCTGAAACTAAACCTCCTCAAATCTTCTGAGTCATCAGATTGTAGCTAGAAAACATTAGACATGATCTACTGTGTTCTATGAGTTTAAAAATATCGTTTTTCCTTTCCCCATGACTTTTTGAATTTGACTACAGAACTTTAGTGTTTCTCCTCCCATAGCTCTAATCTTTGGAGAGTATAAAATCCCCAAAGAGAAAATAATATATAAATTATGCCTTTACCATTTACAAAAAGGAATTATTCAGGAAGTCCCATGGATGACACTGAACAGCTTACAAGGTTACATTCTCGCTGGTCATTTAGCACCGATCCTAAACTCCAATCCAACTTAGCACCAATCCCAAGAACATAGTTACATTCTCAGGCTCTGCTGTTTGACTCATTCAGGTAGTTTGTTTGCTTTTGTTCCTTGGACCATACCTGGTGATGCTAAGGGTTTATTCCTGGCTCTGTCCTCAGGAATCACTCCTGGTTGTGCTTGGGGGACCAAATGAGGGCCCAGTTTGGCAACATGCTATACAAGAGGCTTACCTACTGTACTATCTCTGACCTTGGATATCTTGTTTTGTTTTGGGGGCTATACTTGTGATTAGGGCTTACTTCTGGTTCTATGCTTCGGGACCACTTGTGGCCAATTTGGGGACTATATGGGATGCTGGGTATCAAACTTGGCTTAGCACATGCAAAGCAAGTGCCCTACCCTTTGTACTATTGCTCCACTCACCTACCCTTCCCACCACCAGAGTTGCTTTTTATTTTTTGTTATTACTTTTTTTGGTTTTTGTCCATACCTGAAGTATTTATTATATTTTTACCTATTAATTACTTATTAAATTTATTAAAAATACTTCCCAATGAAACCAGTAACCATTTACCTATACCAACTGTGCAGAAATCTAGGTGTCCCAGTGAAATATATTGAGAAGGAGGAAGCCATAAAGCCCCCACTGACATTACCTTTTCAGTCAGCATTCCTGTTAGGGTGGAGTCCCAGGTTGCAAAAGAGAAAAACATACTATCACACTTGATGTATATCAAAGCGCACCCTAATTGTCCTGTAAATGGGAACCATTATCCAAGTATCAGTAATCTAAAATTGATTTAGAATTTCAGAGTAACAGTGCGGTATTTCAAAGAAGGAGGGGGTATTCTCACAGGGTAGAAGCTGTGTCAGAATTAATTTTCAAGGCTGAAGTGATTGCGCAATGGGTAGGGCGCTTGCCTTGCACACAGCCAACCTGGGTTCAATACCTGGCATCCCATATGGTCTCTCGAGCAGCTCCAGGAATAATTCTTGAGCGCAGAGCCAGGAGTAACCCTTGAGCACCACTGTGTGTGACCCCAAACGGAAAAGAAATAGAAAAAGAAAAAGAAATTAAGTTTCAAAACTCAAACTCATTTCCTTAATATCCTAAATCCTTGGCATTGGAAACAAAACAGTGTTGGGAAAGCTAGGCATGCCTCCAACTCAGCAGCCTTGGGAAAATGATTTGATCTTACTTACAAGAAAGGCATAACAATCTTTGTCTTGGAGGCAGTTTGTGCTGGAATGTAGCAACAGGCCTGCACAAAATGTTAAAATATTTAGGTATTTACTCTCGGTACAGGGTCTCCACCCTTGATCATCCGATTGATGACAGTCTCTAATTGCTGCCCTAACCACCCTGGCTCACTTCTGGAAAATCCCTGACATAGACCTGACCTGTTTGACAGCTATAGGCTTGGAACTTGACCCTGCAGAGGTCTTAGAAGACCCCTGCACCACTACTCAGACCAGCATTGGCTTTGACTGGTTGGTGGTGCTCATGTCTATACAGTCACAAACATTCTGAACCACATTCCATTTACAGGTGGTTGTGGGGAAAAGAAAAATAACATTATACAACAGAGGATACTTTGGAGATGATAACTTTGTCTGTTTTTCACTGTTCTGGAGAAAAGCTACATGTTGTGTAACCTCACAGTCAAGAATATGGCTAAGCCGAAAGAATAATGGGCATTTTAAACATCTACTGCAGTGCATCTATAGATAATGAATGTTCCATTTTGCAAGTCCCTGCTTTCAAGAAGCTTTTCTAGGCTGGAGAGATAGAACAGGGTTAAGGCACTTGGCTTACACGCTGCCAACCCCACTCAAATCCCTGGTACCACATAAAGACACCCACATCCCCCCACCAAACATGACTAGGAATCACTCCTGAGCACAAAGCCAAGATTAACTCAATACTTCTGGCTATGGCCCCCAAATAAAGAAAAAAACAAAAAAAAAGTAAAAAGAAGGCAATCTAGTCCAGAGTTTGGAGAAAAGTACCACATGTCAAACCTAAAGAACAAAATTAATATGAATGTATACATGTTGTTATAAATAAATGATAGGATAGATAATTAGAGGAGAACAAAACATCCTTTTTACAGAAGAACTCCAAATAATATATCTCGATAATTCCCCTGTCAGCTAACACTTCTCTGCTTGATTTTCTATTTTGGAGACTACCTTATTCTCAAATCCGTTTTCCCTCTTTTTTGAGGAGTCCACACTCAGCAGTGCTCAGAGACTAGCACTGAGTTTTGGGGGACCATGCAGTTCTGGGGATTGAGCCCAAGGTTCCTGTATATATGCAAAGTCATGTGTTCAATTCCTTCAAGCCATTTCCCAAATACAAAATAAGAGAGAATAATTTGCTTGTTTTATTTTATTTTATTTTGCAATGCTTGTATCACTTGTATCACTTATCATCCCATTGCCCATCTATTTGCTCGAACGGGCACCAGTAACATCTCCATTCACCCTTGTTGCATGCTACTGTAGCCCAATGCTGTCTGCTCTCTCCAGGAATACGAAGAGCATCACCCTGTTCATTCAGGGTCTTGATCAAGATCTGCACGCTGACAAACACGCACTTGCCTTCATCTCTGGGCAGCACCTGTTGGTTCACTCTTCAAGGGTTGTCACCTCTGCCACCCCCCACCCCTGCCACGATGAACCATCGAGGGAATTTTGCAATGCCAGGGATCAAATTTAGGACCTCACACATACAAAGCAAGTGCACTATCAGTGAACTACTCATAAGATTTTTAAAATCTTACAGGGTATATATGATATTTGTGAGTTCCTCAGTATTTGATTCGTCCCCCTTCCTTGTTACCAACACATATTTATGAATGGTGTTTTCATCTTTCTTTTGGAAATAATTTCCTGTTATTTGTAATCTTGCGAAGCTGGTGAAATTGCCTCTTCTATTCTTTCTCATGAAGATACAAAGGAGGCTGATTATTCTAACCTTAACACATTCCTGCCTACAAAACCTGCCTTATACTTTAGTTCTCACACTTGATGTGCTGAAAGAGGAAACATCTGGGGACTGAAAAACTTGAAGGTATCTTAACCTGTAGTTGTTTTTGACCAACATCTGCAATTTCCCTGCTTCCTATTTTTTCAAGCCTGTTACTCAAGCCTGCTTTCAATTATTTAAGGCCTTCACAGCCTTCCAAATAGTTCTATTTTTACTTTAATTCTTGGTGTCCATATCTGATGTTTGTAATCAGACTGAGAGATGAAGATCTTTAATTTATATTTATATTTATCCACCCAACTAGCACAGTTGTTCTCAATTTTTGTTTTTGCTTTTTGGGTCATACTAGCAATGTTCAGGTGTATTCCTGACTCTGCACTCAGGAATCACTCAGGGGACCATATTGGATGCCAGGGATTGAACCCAGCTTGAAAACGTGTTAGGCAAAGGCCCTACCTACTGTACTATCACTCCGGCTCTTTGTTCTCAATATAAGTATCTCTCAGGAACACTTGTTAAGAATGTCCCAAGAGTTTCAATAAGGGGCTGAAAGGAAGGGACAGTAGGGTCCTAGGGTGAGGAAAGTTGGCATAGTAGTGTTGGGTGTGGCATTGGAATTATGTGCATGAGAAACCATCATCAGCAGTATAAATTACAAAACTGTAATCAGTAAAACATTTTTTTAAATGAAACAAATTCTGGCTCAAGCATAGACACAAACACATACACACTCAATCAAAGGGTCTAAGGGGATGCCCAGGAATCTGTGTTTTAGTAAGAATTGAAAGGTATCATGAAATTGCTGCTGGCTTCTTTTACAATGTTTGGAGAGCATAAGATCCACAGGTCTATTCTCTGTGCCTAGTGTAGAGCCAAGCACATTCTAAGATCTCAGAAAAATACTATTGGATACACATTCATTCTCAGTGCCACTGGAACTCCCAGTCAAATGCAAAAACAAAACAAAACAAAACTTCTACATTTATAGGAAGATGGACTTCTCTTGTTGATGGTAGACAATCTCAAAATTTAAAATAAGTTTGGATAATGTTCAGACCAATGTGATTTAATAGGAACATAATGCATTCTGTGTATGTGATATTAAGATGTCTAGGTGGTCATGGTTTAAAAGATCAAAAGAAGATGCTGGAAGTTAGTACAGGGGTTAAAGTTTTTGCGTTACACAGTGTCTATTGTGGTTTAATTCCTGATGCTGCATAATTCCACCAGGAATGACCCCCAAAATACAAAATTTTGAGTAATCACTGAGGAGCATCCAGTGAAGCCCAAATACCTTCTCAAAAAAGAATAATCAGGGGCTGGAGCAAAAATAAAGCTGGTAGCTTGTTTGCCTTGTATGAGGCAGACTCAGGTTCAATCCCCAGCACCCTATATAGTCCCCTGAGAACTACCAAGAGTGACCCCCAAGCACAGAGCCAGAAGTAAGCCCTGAGAACAGCCAGATATGGCAATATATATAAAAGAAAATGAAAAGAAAAAGAGAAACTAATTTTAGTAATATATTGAATTCTATATCACTGTTTCACTGTCATCCCATTGATCAGTGATTTGTTCGAGCGGGCACCAGTAACATCTCCATTCATCCTAGCCCTGAGATTTTAGCAGCCTCTCTTTACTAGTTCTTCCCAGCGGTGCTGCATTGGAGGCTCTTTTAGGCTAAGGGGAATGAGACGCATCACTGTTACTGTATTTGGCATATTGGAGAACTTGCCAGGCTCTGTCGTGCAGGCAGGACATTCTCAGCACCTTGCCAGGTTCTCTGAGAGGGAAAGCTAGGTTATAAGAGGTCCGGGAGCATTGTTTTATAGTCTCTGGGTCTTGGCTCTTGATGGGATTAAACGCTGCTGGGGGCAGTTTGTGGGTGTGGCTGCCAAGCTACTGGAAAATGGGGGGTCTGGGTGGAGGAGGCCCAGTCCCAATCTTGGAGATCTCAGCCCCTTGTCCCGCACACCTCGGTTTTTCTGCTGGTTCCTTCATGCGTGAGGCTTGGCTGAGCATGTGGAGAGTGGCCTTGAGTATGGCTGTGACTGGGTTCTGAAGGTCTTTGGCTGCTGGGGCTCTGCTGGGGCAGGGAGGGAGATTCAACCTGCCCCGCTCCGAGGGGCCCTGGTGAAGACAACCAGGTGCGGGGACAAGAGACTCTGCATCTCTCTCTTCCGGATTGTTGCCATTTCAAAATGGAATCAGTATGAAGCATCTATTAATGAGATTTTTTTATTTTTTTTTTACACAGTATTATGTATATCACACTTTTACCTTATCTCAGTTCAGACCAGCTTCTGATCAAAGGCTCAGTGGTTGGTTAGAAGTGGTAGGTGACTAATAATTCCACAGCATAACTTGATATACCTTTATCTCTACTGAAGCTGTGTGGATATACTTTGAACACGAAGGGCTATAGAAAACTCTATCCTAAAAGACCTGATTTACCCTTTTTAACTTTATTCCAGAATCCTCAACCCTGTTTGCCCATGGAAAGAACACACACACACACACACACACACACACACACACATATTTCGGAACACTTAGTTCTCAAAAAAAAGAAGGCTGTTTTTTTTTGGGGGGGGGGCAATCCAAAATAAAATTACTACTACAACACATCAAAATGTGCAAGAGAATTGAGGTAACATGGTGAGAAAATGTATGAATGAGAGAGTCTGTATGAAAACTCAGAGTCTATTTATGTGGATGAATGAGGATGTGATGTCTGTGTGTGTGACAGCATGCTGGAAATTGTCAAATGAATCTTAATCTTTAATTTATCAACTCTCAAGTGCCTTGTATGCTCTTTCACAAAACATGGGATAAAGTGATACAACTAGCATTGGTATCATAGTCTAACATATTTTGAGTATTTACAAAGTGTCACATACCATTCTAAGCATTTTATGAAGATTGACTTTCCACAGAAAGTTTCTTGAGGAACTAGAGAGGGAGTTCAGTGATTAGGGCAATTGCCTTGCACATGACTGGTCCGGGTTTGATCTCTGGCATTCCTTATGGTTCCCTAATGCACCGCAAGAGTAATTCCTGAGTGCAGAGCCAGAGTAACCCCTCAGCATCACCATGAATGGCTCAACAACTCCTCCAAAAGTTTCTTGTAATTCTTCATAAAAATTACATACTTCATATAAATAATTAAAATTTATATATATTTTTCTTAACCCAAAGATAACGTTTTAACTAGGGCAGCTGCATAAGGAAAGTGGCAATTGTTGCATGCTTTTATTTTTTGCTTTTTTAGCAGTAAAATTAATATGGTTAAGGCTAATGGGGGAAATTTCAGAAGTTATACATTTGAAAAAATAATAATTAAGAAGCACATATTGAACTTCCTTATAGTTAATGGTTAGAATGATACAAGATCTCTTAGAGCTGGAGTCTTGCCAAGTTTTTCTTCTTATTTTTAGTGCTTAAACAATAAACAAAAGAAACATTACCACTGCTCAGACAAATCCTGAATCATCTTCCCCAATGCAGCATGTTATTAACTCAATTGTTTTTTATTACAATAGAGTAGGGATACACTCCAAAGGAAACATGATGAAACAACTCCCTGAGGAGGGAGAGACTTTGAGTTTCCAATGTGGTGCATGGGCTTAGCCTGGCATATACCATGGGAATGTGGCCAAGCAGGTCCCTGAGATGTTCATTAGTGTTAATGGGAGGGCTGTGGCCAAGGCGCGTAATAAGTGTACAACTCTTGAAGTGTTAGAATACTCAGGGAGTCCAATTAGCAGCTGAGTAATCAACAGTTTTAGCATTTATCATTTGGGGACCTCTTCTTTTTCAGAATGTCAGTGTTAGTGGTTCTTCATGCCACATTTTTTAGTTTGCTTTTGTTTTTGAGACACACCCAGTTATACTCAGGGATCACTTCTGGCAAGATTCAGGGGATTTTGTGTGGTGCCAGGGATCAGATGTGGGTCAGCCGCCTGCAAGGCTAAGTGTCCGACTTACTGTACTATCTCTCTGGCCCCCATGCCATCTTTTTGTTTTGGAATACGAGTATCTCTCTGCAAATTGATAACATGGGAAATGATTTTCCTCTCATTGCTAGTGGGCAGAAAAAGCTCAAAGTGTCTTAACTCCTCTCCTTATTTCTTTCACAATCATAAGGTACAGTTAAAATAGCCATGTGGTATTATTAAATAATCAATAACAGAAGGTTTTGAACTAGTCTTTTAAATTTTATGACAAAGAGAGCTCCGTGGACAAGTGCCTGATTGATCACTCAGTTGAGATTTGGTGAGACTGCTGTGGAGGTTGAAGTACATAAAACATGATGGGACACAAAAGTGCAGAATAAGCCAAGTGTCCATGCTCTGAGATGGCCTTATAACTAACCATGTGACCTTGAATAACCTTCCAAGCTTCTGTATCTGTTCAATAGGCAACAAATTCATGCTTCACTGACTATTGAACCATAATTATCTATACAAACTTAGAATCAGCCTTGTGCTATTTATTACTCAGATACGCAGATTTAGGGGCAGGAACCACTACTCACTTCACTCTGAAAGTGAGGCTAGAGGATCTTCCATGTTTTTTTAAATTTGAATGAAGATAGCTAGTTTTAGTGTTTTGCCAATCACATCAGTATTGCAAGCTAGCCTTTGGTGGAATCAACTACAGCAAAGATGACCAATGATTGCTCAAAATGCAACAAGTGATAAAATTCAATAATCTAAGTGGTTGGCTTTCCACACTTCTATAGACATGATTCAAAATAGGAAACTTTTTTGGGTGAAGGAAGAAAAGGGCAGGTGACAGAATCAAACCCAGGACCTCATATATGAAGGCATGCACTTTACAACTGAGTCACATCCCTCACCCTGGGAAAATTTTTATCTCACCAATTTAAGGAAAACAGCAACTAGGGAAAAAGCATGTTATCTAATATTAGAAATAACTCTTTTTATTGATGTAGTACCAGGAACAGTAACTAATCTTTAGAAGCTGAAGATTATGGTATTTTGTATAAATACCATATTGAAGAGGTTGAGGAGATAGTACAGAAGTTAAGCCCCTTGCCTTTTACGTGGCCAATCCCAGTTCTATCCCTAGCATTGCATATGGTCCCAAAAGCACCACCAGGAGTGATCTCTGAACACAAAAACAGGAATATGTTCTGAGTACCACTGGGTGTGGCAAAAAAAGCCCAAACAAACAAAATACCCACAACCACTAAAATAATTTTTGAAAAAAGAGATTGCCCATTTTTTTAATGTGTGTGTGTGTCTAAGTGTGTAACATACACTCTTTGAATCTATAGATGCTCCAACTCACCACTAACACCTGGAGGTGAAGAACCATGGTTTCAATACCCCGAGTGAAGAGAAAGAAGTAGTGATGATGTAGGATATTAATGATTTTTGTTGTTGTATAGTATCTAATTGTAGCTTCTAGTGTAATTACTAATTAAAACAGCTTTGTCTGAGCCATCGAACAGAACAGAACTATTTTGGCTAAAAAGGTGCTTTGGAATCCTTGACAAATACACAAGAGAGTTCATATCAGGGTTTTCCTATCTCTGCGCCCACATTTAGGCTAACGAAATTCCTATCCTTCTCTCCCTATTCATATATAGCCATTGGCAAAAATGAGTCTGCTGGTTATACAAACCAGTACTCATTGTGTTTGCAACTACCTTTAGTCTGGTCCTCCTTCATACTCCAATTCCTTAATTGTTCTTTGAGATTCCATTATCATGCCTGAGATTTTACATAACAAATCTGCAACCTGCTCTAGGCTCTTGATTATCCAAGGAGGAATGTGGTGACCAATAGAATATGAACCATAGACCACTGACTTCAGGAGAATTATTCACTAAGTTCTAACTACCACATTCTGATGTGCAATCATTATGCTTGGGCTAAGGCCATGCTTCCCATGGCCAGTAATTGAGCATGGCAGGGATACTAAGACAGACTTATTTCTTGGAGGCACAGGTCACCCCAGTGACTTTGACAATATTTCCTAAGAACTGCACTGAGAGGCCTTCTCTCTCCTTCACTGGGGATATTTTTGCAATGAGGTCTGGTGGTTTACCCAGGCTTTTCATTTTTCTCTCAAAACCATTTCCCCTAATAAACTGGTGTACATTAGGTCCTGTTTTAACATCTATTTCTAAAAGGAAGCGAGCTAACAAGTGAAAGGTGGAATTTTATACTAAGGACCACAAATTGAAAAGTGTGATGCCAGTCCTTTAATGAGTTCTGGAACTAGAACAGTTTTTCTGAGTTGGCACATAGGTGGATAGACGTGACTCTTATTACCTTGAGCTGATGAAGACTCTAAAGTCCCAGGACTTGGGCAAATATTCTGCCACACCTCTTTTCTCAGACCTGGATGTTGCTAATTGATCAAACCTATGTATGTAAAAAAACAGTATTTTGGTTAGCAATATCAGCTATGAGTACAAGAAGTTATGGATATCAGGTAATGAATGCCATATATTTGTCATTATGTTTCAGTAGGACCTAGGTGTGAAAGTTGTAGGTGATGGTGTTTTGATTTTATTGTTAACTCCTATCCCAGGATTCCTTTGCCAAGTACTTCTAGCCACTCCCAGAGCCTGATGCATGCTGAGTGTCTGGGATAGTTGATGCATTTTATCTGTACCTGTCATCCAGTTCTGCATCTTTACACTCCTTGCTTGCCTCTAGCACCATAAAGGTGTTCTTTATGTTCTAACTCTGTTTTTTAGACCACACCTGGTAGTGCCCAGGAGCTACTTGCAGCTTTTGGTTTGGGGTCACTTCCAGCAGTCCCTGGGGAGGAATTTGGTATCAGAGATAGAAACTGGGCTTCCCAAAATCTAAAGCTGTGCTCCAGTCCTTTGAGTCATGTCTTAGCCTGTACCCATTTCTAAATTTAAAAAAATTAATTTTGGTTCAGAGGGTCGAGGGGTCATTCTCTTTGTTGCTCAGCCTGGTCCTGCTCCTATCAGCAGTGCCAGGGGCCACTAGGGACATTGTCATAGTGACCTGTGACCACGTGGCCCAGGGAACATGCCTTGGGCCTCTTCATGCCAGGCATGTTCTCAATATGATCCTTTGAGCTTTATTCCCATCACCATTTAAACATTTTAAATAATTTTTATTTATTAAATATTTATTAAAAATTTATTTTTTATTAAAAAATTTTAGGTATATTTCATTGAGTATATGGTTGCACCTGGTCTTAGAAGTCTAACATAGGTATAACTTAAGGATCTGTGATATAGGGATTAAGGCGCATGCCTTGCACATGTCCAGCCCAAGTTCTATCCCCAGAATTGCATATGGTTCCCCAAACATTGTTGGTGTGATTCCTGAGTACAGAGCTAGGAGTAAGCCCTAAGGACCACAATATGTCCCAAACCAGCTCCCCAATTACCTTCAAAATAAGATTTATAATGAAAATCATTCCCTACACCATCATTCATTTCTGTTCTTGGAAAGCAATCCCTTCTTAACTCTCCTATTACATCTAAATTTTTACATCACTGTATCACTGTCATCCATTTGTTTGTGGATTTATTTGAGCGGGTACCAGTAACAGCTCTATTCCTCCCAGCCCTGAGATTTTAGCAGCCTCTCCTTACTCGTCTTTCCCAACTATTGGAGGCTCTTTCAGGGTCAGGGGAATGAGACCGATCTTTACTGTTTTTGGCATATTGAATATGCCACAGGTAGCTTGCCAGGCTCTGTTGTGTGGATGGGACACTCAGTAGCTTGCCAGGCTCTCCGAGAGGTATGTATATATCTGCTACTGTATTTGGGATATGAATATGCCACGGGGAGCTTGCCAGGCTCTTCCAAGCGGGCAATAGATTCTTGGTAGCTTGTCAGTACATGTAAAATTTTACATATGCTTTTGAGCAATAGCACAGCGGGTAGGGCATTTGCCTTGCACACAGTCGACCTGGGTTCGATTCTTGCACCCTTCTCAGAGAGCCCGGCAAGCTACCGAGAGTATCTTGCCCTCATGGCAGAGCCTGGCAAGCTACCCATGGCTTATTCAATATGCCAAAAACAGTAACAACAAGTCTCACAATGGAGCAAATCGATGAACAACGGAATGAAAGTGACAGTGACAGTGACAGTGATAGTAACTTTTGTTTTTCATTCATCAATTTTAAAAGGTACCTACTGACCTCAACACTTGCTACATAAAGACTTAGCTCATCTCCATATCCCAAACCATTTTTCTTTCTTTTAACATTTCAACATAATTAATTGTATGCTTTATGCTTTACTAAATCAGTTGTCAATGTTTCTATTATCATGATTATGCAAATATTATTCAGCTCACTAAAATTATGCCTCCTTTCATCCAAACATATGTCTGCTGAAGTTAATAGTTTAATATTACTATTGTTGTTGTTACTATTTTTGGTTCTAGAAGTTCATCCTCCTGGATTCTCAAACTTATCTCGGCTCATTTTTCTGTTAGCTTGCTGTGAGATTCATTCCTAGGATTTACTCTTGGCCAGTTTTCTGGCAATACCCCATATTCTCCTATAGTTCATGTATCCTTCTCTTTGGTTTCCCCTTCATTTGGGCAGACTTTATTCAGAACACCATCTCCCCTTGTTCCACAGGAATGGATGCAGGCCACTTCCAAAATGGATTGTCCTAGAGGAAGACAGTGCCCTTGACTCAACACTTAATGCCCCAGAGGGAACAATCTAAGAGCCATTCCCAACCAATATATCTGGCACATGGGGAATATAAACCTCAGACCTGTAGCAAAATCTGGACCCACACACAGTCTATGCTATAACAGCATTCTTATTTAAATCTTTTTTTTTTGGGGGGGGGAGATGTGGTTGGAGATTGGACCAAACCTGGTAGTGCTCAGGGTTTACTTCTGGCTCTGTGCTCAGAGATCACTCCTAGTAGACTCAGGGGACCATACAGGATGTGGGAATGAAATCTGGGCCAGCCACATGCAAGACAAACACCCTACTAACTGTACTATCATTCCAGCCTTCATTTTAATCTCTGTCCTGAATTTTGCTGAAAAGTCTTAAAAACTCAGTCCTTCTACTTTTGGAAATTTTCTTTTTTGTTCTTTGATAATTATTCTCTTCCAATATTCTTTGTTTTTTTTCCTGAGTCATATTTGCACCTCGGCAGGTACAATTTTAATTTTTAATATATATTGACTATGATCTCCTTCTTCCTCTGCCTCCCACCCCAACACAGGCAAAATAAAAACGAAAAGCACACAGAGTAGATGGTAGGCATTATGGAAAATAAATTTTTGAAAATTTACTTTTTTCCCCCTTTTTATAATGCTGCTGTTTATTCAGCCATTGATTAAGCTGATTGAATTGGGCATGAACTCCACATTACTTTTTTTAAAAAATTTAATTTTATAAGTTAGTTCACAATGTTTGATTACATTCAATATTCAAATACCAATCCCACCACCATTACACCTTCCCACTACCAAGTTCAAGATGTCTCCATCCCAAACCCCAATCTCTGTCCCAAAACACAACCTCAATAACATATTTCGTATTGTCTGTTATGAAAAACTGCTGAACGTGCTCACAAAAAAGTGTTCATATAAGAAACAGTGTGAAGATTGTTCTATTTTGGCAGGAGCTGTTAAGACATTCTATAGGATACCACTAACATGGTGTTAAAGTTTGGGTGATGTGAGCTTTTGCATATATATCTGAAAATATGTATATATGTATATGTATATATATATATATGTATACTTCCCTCTACGATTTGTTGCCTACTATCTGAACCCCACCAAATGTGGTGTGGCAATTATGGAGAATGAGTAGGGAGTGTTTTATGATCTGTTGTGCAGCCGCTTTTGTGGCCACGCGGTCCAGGAATATGTAGGAATATATTTACTCACATGTGAGGCTCGGCCGGAACGTGTGGGGAGCGGCCTTGAGTGTGGCGGCGGTTGGGTTGTGGAGGTTTCTGGCTGCCGGAGCTGGGTCCCTTGAGGTGGGGAGGGCTTTCACCTGCCCCCCTCTGGGGCGCCCCGTGTGAAACAGCCTGGCGCGAAGTCTGGTGGCATGGTTATGGGGGCCTCATGTTATGCTCCCTTTCTGGGGAAGCAGTCCTGTGATCTGGATGGTGGCCGATGATGAGACTACCTGGCACTGGCAGGAGGTGGCTTATGGGCATGACCCCTGGGTCACTGGAGACTGGGGAAAGCGGGTAGAGGATCTCTGCTCCTGGTCCCACTGAGCCCAGAGCCCAAGGTCACAAAGTTCCGCATTATCTGGGTTCCATAGGACTTCACTTACATACGATGCTTGGCCCGAGCGCATGAGGAGCAGCCTTGAGTGTGGAGACAGTTGGTTTGTGGAATTTTTTGGCTGCTGGAGCTGGGTCCCTTGGGGCGGGGAGGGCTTTCACCTGTCCCCTCTGGGGTGCCCTGGTGAAAACAGTCTGGTGCGGAGTCAGGACATTTTGTGATCCTCTCTTTCAGAAGTTTTAGTTTCTAGTCCCTGGGTCTTGGCCGTTGATGAGATTACATGGCACCGGGGGCAGTTTGTGGTGTGACTGCCAAGCTATTGGAAAACTGGGGACTGGGGGGGAAGAGGCCCAGTCCTAATCCAAGCGGGCCTGTAGCTTTCAGTCAGTTTCCCACTTAGCTCTGTGCTACAGGTCCTAACTGTGTCTTTTGATCTCTTTTGAGATTTATGGGTCTCTGAAATAAGGCCAATAAATTAGCTTATATAGCTGAGCAAGAGGTGGTTTGTGGGTGTGTCTCCCACATACCTAACTTTTGTCCATTTAATTTCTTGGTAAACTTGGCCCCAAGTTTTGGGGTCTGGCCAAAGGCACAACAACAATTTTGGGGTATCTGAAAGTATGAAGGCACCATCAGGCTGCTGATGCGCTCGCCCCACAGATATAGGTTGACCTGCTGGCAGCACCATTACTCCCAGAAAATTTACTTTTTAACCTAACAATGTTTTACCTTATAGCATATACTTTAGTAGATTTATACCTTTTCAAAAGAAAGTCACCACATAGAGCCAGAGAGATAGTACAGCCGATTGAGTACGTGCCTTGCATGAGGCCTACCTGGGTTCTTTCCCTAATACCCCATAAGTTTCTCTGAGTACCACCTGGGTGATTCCTGAGCTGAGAGCCAGGAGTAAGCCCTGAGCACCATCAGATGTGGCCTCAAAACAAAACTAAAAAAGAAAGTCATCACATGACACGGTACTTGTAATCAAAGTGCCCGCATCTCTCTACCACCTTCTATTATATCATCTCCACACTTAGTACCCTATTGTCTTCCACTCTGATAACCTAACTTTAGTAATTTTGACCCAAAGGTTAGTTTGGGGATTTCTTTTTCAGTTCCTTTGCATTGTTTCTTTACATGAGATTACTCGTTTTTTGTCTTTCTCATTCTGTCTTACCATTACACTCTCCATTCCGATCCATGTTGTCACAAAAATAAGAACTCATTTTTTCTTACACATCTTCTTGATTCAGTCATCTGTTACTGGACCTTGGGTTGTTTTCGCATTTTTGTATTAGAGGGGGTAAATATCACTGTAAAAAACATAGGACTGCATATATTCTAACATCTAAATCATTTTACATATTTGGATAGACTTTGAGACTTAGAATTGCTAGAAAAATTAATTTGGTAAGTTTATTTTTAGCAGCTTGGGAAAATTCATACTGATTTCTTAAGGAAACCAGTTTATATCCCCTCCAAAAATGTAAAAAGTTTCCATTCATACTGTGACCTCACTAACATTTGTTTTATCTAGTATTTTTTTATGTCGATTGTTATCATTGGTCTGAGGCAATGTCTTTGTAGTTTGTTTGGAGTTTTCTTGATAATTAATGATGATGAGAATTTTTTTTTCATGCTCCTATTGCCCATCTGTATAACTTAATTGGACAAGTATTTGTTCAGCTCTTCTCCCCACTTTTTGATGAAGCAATTAAATTTTTGTTGAGTTTTATGAGTACATATATTTTGTGTTTTGGTCCCCTGCCAAATTTAAGATGTACACACATTTTTCCTGTTCTAAAGGAAGAGTTTTGTTTTACTGATATTTTATTTCACTATTACAAAACCTTTTTAGTTTGATAAGTCAACATTATTTTTCCTTTTGTTTCCCTTATCATTGGATTCAAAGGTATCACAAAGCTAATATCTCGTAATGTTTGCCTGTGCTTTCATCTCAGTATTTTATGACTTTATGTCTTACCTCATAGCCTTTAATCTATTTTGAATTAGCTTTTGGGCAAAGTGTAATAGTGCTTTAGTCTTTTGCAAGTGGATAAACACCTTTTCCCAGCATCACTTATTGAAAAGACTTT
The DNA here is from genome assembly GCF_027595985.1 of Sorex araneus. Taxonomy (NCBI): domain Eukaryota; kingdom Metazoa; phylum Chordata; class Mammalia; order Eulipotyphla; family Soricidae; genus Sorex; species Sorex araneus. Next base: position 67,357,615 of record NC_073305.1, on the reverse strand, counting down.
TCTTTCTTTATTGTATTTTCTTGGCTTTTTTATCAAAAACTAAGTGCCATGTCTGTTCAGATCCATTTTTGAACTTTCAATTTATTCCAGTTATCTGTGTCTATTTTTGTTTCTGTACCATACTTTTTGATTACTCTAATTTTATAGTATAGTTTAAAGTTAGGAAACATACCTGCCATATTTGTTCCCCTAAATTACTTTGATTATTTGAGGTATTAACCAGGTAGGCTATGTGCAAGGCAAGTGCTTACCTGCTGTACTATCTCTTCAACCCTAGAACAGTCAGTTTGGTGTGATTTGTTCCAATTCATGAGCACAGAACATCTTTCCACTTTTATGTGTGCATCTGCTTTAACTTTTTAAAAACAATTTCTTGTACTTTTCAATGTCTTGTACTTTTCAACATTGAAGAGATAAAACAAACTTTTATCTCTTTTGAGAAGGTTATTCCTAAGTACTTAATGATTTTTGCAACCATATTAAATGAAATAATTTTCTCTTCTCCACTCTTTCTCTGTGTATGGAAATACACAAGATATTTGTGTATTGACTTTGTAGCTCGCCACCTTCCTATATAGTTCTATTATTTTCACTAGCTTTTTAGTGGAATTTCTAAATATATATGTTGATTATGTCATCATCAAATTGTGTCAGGTTTGTTTCTTTTTCAAGCTTTGTTTCCTTTTTCTTCTCTGATTATCCTGTCTAGGATATTTAATACTATGCTGCATAATAGTATGATGGTGAACAGCCTTTATGTCATGTTTTATCTTAGAGGGAAAGCTCTCACTTTCCCACTGCTGAGTACAATGTGACAGGCTCCTTTAGCAAATGATCTTGACTCTGTTTAGGAATGTTCCTTCTTGATTTGAGTATTTTTGGAGGGACTCCCAGGTTATACTCAGGTGGGCTGCCATCATTCCTAACAAATCAACAAATTGGCAGCAATCAGTTCAATGTTAGGGCCTGGGGATATTGACCTGCTCAGGCCCTGAAGTACTGAAGTCCATTAAGACACCCAGGAAGATTTTAGAGGCCTCCAGGATCATACATCGTGGTGCTACGCAAATGGTCCTCATGGTGCCATGCAGTCCTAGAATTCAATCTCCCACCCTGACACTTGCGAAGCATGCACTCCCGACTACAGCACTGAGCCAATCCCAATCCCTTGTACAGCATTTTTATGATAAATGAATGTTGAATTTTGTCAAATACTTTCCTCACATATATAGATATGATGATATACTCTACAGATTTCTGCTTGATTGATTGATTGACTTGTGTATGCTGAGCCATTTGAATTCATGGAATAAAACCCACTTGACTCTCGAATATTATCTTTTTTTCTATTGATCATCTCTTGATCTTTTTCTTCAAATTTATTTTCCAATCCACTAGGCATAGCCAGGTTATTATATAGCCAGGCTATTGCACAGTGAATATCTAAGAGTAAGTGGAACACCAGTAGGACTTCCTTTATCAATTAATAATTTGTTACTTTGGGGCACTTTATGGAATTTTGGGGAGCAATAATGCATAAGCACATTTGGTATATCTGGCATTTTGAGTCAGGAAATATTCATAACAAATTATGTTTTGTTTGCTGCTGTTCCATTTGGAGTGATTTCACTACAAATTTTGTCAAAAATAGATGATTCCATTCAAAATGAGTGCAGAGTCCACACTGCTGTGCTCAATAAGACCTTATCAGAGTAAAGGAAGGGTGTTACCACACAGGTTAGTTTTAAATTAGTGTTACATTTTAAGGGTATGCAGTCAGAACCTTGCCCCATATTTTAGGGGACAGTTCACATATCCACTGCTGTGAACTGCCTGTGTCTTAAAAGCCAAGGACATTTGGAGGTCTTCTTTGACTTCTAAATCATGACTTTCCCAGTGAAATCCTTTCTATTTTTTTAAACCCACGAAAATAAAGTTTTTCCTGAATGAATGGTAGTAAGAGTTTTCTTTTTCCTAGGCTGCTGCTGAGGCCTTTAAAAGATTGATGTCTTTCCAAAGTTTCTTTGGCTGCCTTTCATAGAATCGCTCTTAGACAGCAGCCACTCAGCCTGGGAGCACTCAGGTGACCCAGGGTTCCCCCTCATTTGTTTTGACAGTCAGGTCTACCTTGCCTTTGGGTATTCTTGGTTCTTTCTCCAGGAGACAATTGTTTAAACAATAACACACACATGTATAACTACAACTCTTTTCCTAAAGTCAAGGCATAATACATAGAAATCTTTGGAATCATATCTTACAGAAATGAAGATATTTCTTGAATGCAATCATTTTATATGTTTTCCTATAACTTGCTCTAAACTCATTAAACTATCATTCCTCCCCAAAAGGGTTTTCTGTCACATGTGTATAATCAATGCTATCCCCCAACCATGGGGCATTTATTTAACCTCAAAGAATGATGGTCATCTCCTGCAAACAGAAAATAGTTTCGTTTAGGAGATCTGTAATTACAATCTAAACAAATATATTTTGCTCCTGCTAGTGGGAAGATAGTTTAAAGGACTGAAATATGAGCTTTGCATGTGAGAGACCCACATTTGATCCCCGACACCCCACGTTTCCCTGAGCACTGCTGGAAGTGACTGAACGCACTGAGCACACCCTGCTTGGCTGTGATCCTAAACTTCCTCACCCAAATTTTTATTGAACTAAGTTTATTTAAAGCAATTTATTTTATAAAATAAATAAATAAGGTTGAGGAGAGAGAGAGAGAGTGAGTAAGAGAGAGAGAAAAAAAACATGGGCTTCTCCAGAGGAGGGATAAAGCCAAGTGTCCAAGAATAAAGAAACTATTATATATATGTATGTATACATAAATATATATATTACATATATATATATGTCTCTTGCCCACATGCCTGGCTGTCTTCCCCGGGGCAACCTCGGAGGGGATGGGTTCCAGCTTCCCTCCCCACCCCGAGTAGAGCTCCTAGTGGCCGAAGACCACCAGAACCAAGCTACAGCCATGCTGGAGGCCGCTCTCCACATGTTCGGACAGGCCTCATGCATGAAGTTACCGGCAGAGGAACCCAGGTGTGTGTAATCCTATCAACGGCCAACATCCAGAGAGAGACTTAAAAGCAAGCTCTCAGAAGCGATATCTTTAGCCTACTTCTCCCTCTGGGAGAAACTGGCAATCTTCTGAGAGTTTCCTGCCCACATGGGACAGCCTTGCAAGCTTCCCATGGTGTATTCATATGCAAAATCCAGTAACAAGCTGGATCTCATTCCCCTGACCCTGAAGAGCCCCCAGTGCAACATCGTTAGGAGGGCCGAGTTGAGATAGACTTCTAAGATCTGAGGGAAAGGACGAAATGAGATGTTACTGAGCCCGCCCGAGAAATCGGTGATTAACGGGATTTCGTGATTCGTGATATATGTACAGTGGAATATTACTCGGCCATGAAATTTGTTGCTTCATGGAGGGGCCTGGGGAATATCATGCTGAGTGAAGTTAGTCAGAGGGAGAAAGACCAACACAGAGTGACCTCTCTCATATGCAGGACATAAAGAAACATAATGGTGGAGGTAAAGTGTTAAATATGAAACCCTATCTGCAATAGAACTGCAAGCCACAGTACAAAATGTGTATATATGTATAACCACTTATAGAAGTTGACAGATTGGTGGGAGGCAAATAGGAGTATCAGGACATTGGTGGAGGGATAAAGTTGAAACTTGAACACCTGAGAGCCAATTATGAACAATTTTGTAATTTCACAGTGACAAAAATAAAATAAAATGAGTTAGAAAGGAAAAAAAGCTAAGAATAAGTATTTGGAATTGAGATGGAGACTAATCTCTAGGGTAGAGAATGACGATCCCCTCTCCTTATGCCCCTCCACTCTAAACTCTTTTCTATGTATCAGAGCTCAACTTTTACAGGTAATGATTATGAGCTCAGTCAATGACAGGTTCAAATCTCTGCTCTTCCTAACAATGTGTCCTGGGGAGAAATATTTAATTTAGGAGTTCCTCAACTTTCTCATACGCAAAAAAAAAGGGAATGGTTACAAGAACTACCTGAGTTTGTCTAAAGTTAAATGCGGTGTGGAAAATCCTCCTCCAACAAATATCCCAAGGTTAGGATAGTCCTTTAAGCAAAATGATTTAGGTCTTTTAGAATGTAATGAGAGACACACAAACGAATCTCAGAGCCGAGCAACTAACTGCAGAGATGACTCGGGACTTTGCAATAGGCCTTCTCCACCGGGCTGCTCCAGACAGGTGCTGTCCCTCGACCTGTCCTCTAAGAGCAGCAGTGGTCACCATTTCATAGAAATCAGTGAGAAGCTCCAGGATTTGGGTGCTGGCAAATCCCAAAGTCTCTCGGGACAGGGGAGGAGTGGACCCTCCTCCTTTCCCCTGTCCCAATAGGATACTGAGATGATACCACATCTGCCCACGTCTACTTAAGATCCACACGGCCAAGATCCAGAGACACACAAACAAATCTCAGGCCCGAGAAACTAGCTGAAGCTATTTCTTAGGATTCGTAGAGTGTGCGACAGCTTTCGCGTGAATGCTTTAAGGAGTGACTACTTTAAGGAGCCTGCCATGTGAAACACCTGGACCTCTGTCTGCTGTTTAGTACCTGTTTAGTTTTGAAGTGCTTACTAACTGTCCTAGGTGTTTCTTCAATTTAAACAAAGGCTCAGGCGTTGGGAGCCAGAGTGGGGGACAGATAATGTACCAAATAAATGGGCACCCTGTGAGCTCTCTGAGGGCTGCTTAGGGGACCCAAAAACTTGGGCACTTCTTGTGTATCTGTTTGTTTGTTCATCTCATTTTCTATGACCAGCCCCACCAGCCACCTTGGCAGGATTCATGAGTAAATCATTGTAGAAGGTGGAAACTATTTGACACAATGAAACATGTTTACTACTATGAGCTATCATCATTATTGAGTGCAATTCCTTCTTCTGCTTCACAATTTGAATGAAGTAAGTTGCTACATGTCTGAAACAGGAGGTCACAGATTAAAACTAGAAAATTCAATCAGGAGCATGAAGACTCCAGTTAAAAAAAATACTATTAACATCATGGGTCAAAGTGATAGTACAGAAGACAGGGTATTTGCCTTGCATGTGGCAGAACTGGGTTCCATCCCCCGCATTTGGATGTGATTCCCTGAATACTTCCAGGAGTAATTCATAAGTGCAGGGCCAGGAGTAACCCCTTAGCATCACAAGGTGTGACCTCAAATCCACCCACCACCACCAAAAGAAAATCTTGAACATCAAAGGTCAGAGTAGATTTCAGTAAAATAATCTTATTTGACCTGAATACTCTATGTCAAATAATTCAAGAAAAAGGTCCCAAATCCTGCAATTAATTTTTTTCTGTTTTCCTCTTGAGGGAGAGGCTTCAGGAATTCTGGTCAATATAGAACTGACAATTATCTTCCAGTCTGCAATGTTCAAGAGATAAGTGATAGTGAAGGGTTTCCTAATTACCAGGGCTTCAAACTTGTCACATTATAAATCTCTTTGTGAGATTAAACTAATTTGTTCTGTCTGGGAGAGAAATTTAGAAAGACATAGTTAACAATCAGATATCAAATTCAGTTAGAATGATGGTATTCCATTGTTTCCGTTCCTAGTCCTCTCATGTCATAATGAATTGTCTGTCTATTCACAAGGTGGAGGGAAAAAGAGGGTTTTGTTTTCTTCCTTTTACTTCAGTGATGTATTGATAAGAAAATAATTCTGTGGGGGTACTAATCCTAATCCTAATTGGAGGGTTTTCAAATTTTGAACCTAAAATCATATGGATAACATCTTACTATTTTAGCTTGAATACCACATTTTGGGAAATGGAAACGTGTTCTTAAAAGAGAAGACACTTCCAACTCCAATCCTGGCACTGGCACCGTATGGCTATATGAATAGTTTATGGCACTACTTAGAGACTTTGTTTCTTTATTTGTAAAATAAAAGAACCTCTACTTAGAGTAAGTTTGAATAAGATAAATTAGATTACATCATTAGAATAGTGACTGTTGATCTAAGTTGTTATTAATATTTTAAAATAAACTTCTTACTATGATAATTATTCATATTATTATCAGTTTATTATCTTATTGTTGCTAGAGACTAGTATGTTTAGAAATCCTGTATCATTCCACACAGAAATCTGCTCTCACCAATTTTTGCGATCAAATAAGACACCTGTTTTAGCCATGGGCAAAGAAGAGAACAATTTATTGAAATTACCAACTGCTTCCTAAGGCCCTGCAACCCACCACATCCTGCAATGTGTTAGAAATTGGCCCTTTCCTCCTGGCTCCCTAGTCTTACCCCACAGTATCAGACAACTGGTGATGTCACTGAGAGATCCTATGTCATAACTGGATACACCCCAGCTGGGAGTGATATAAACCCAGGACAGAGAAGTCAGAGCCGACAGCATGAAACTCTTTCATTTGAACTAGCTATGTGGCGATGTGTCTATTTACTAAAACCCGCTTTCACAGTCTAGCTCAGTTGTACAGTTCTTTGCACTTCTAGAGGAAGCACCTCCTACTGACTGGGTATTATTCCGTTGACCCTAAAAGTTGTTTGCTTTTGGGGTCATACCTGGTGGTGCTCAGGGGCTTATCTTTATACTTGAAGATTGCTCACAATGATGCTCAGGAAACCACACAGCGCTGGGAATTGAATGCATGTATTACAGCCCTTTACAACATCTCTCTAGTCTCCCTAGGAAGGTCTGGGGTTTGGGTCACACCTAGCAGTACTCAGCAGCTATTCCTTGCTCCGTCTTTAGCAATAACCCCTGCTGGTGCTCAGAAACCATTTGGAGTGCAGGGGATCAAAAATACAACAGTGCTCAGAGCTTATTCCTGGCAGTGATGGGATTGAAGTAAAGTAGGCTGAGTGTAAGGCAAATGCTTCATCTGCTGTACTATCTCCCTAGCAGGAATACTACTTTAAAAGAATACTGCGCAAGAATAATGCTGAGTAGATATTGATACTATATAATTTTATCACTTCACTTGTAGCCCCGTTGATCTTCGATTTGCTCGAGCAGGCACCAGTAATGTCTCCATTTGTCCCTGTCGTGAGCTAGTGCAGCCCAATGATATCTGCTCGCTCCAGGAACAGGAAGAGCCTCAAATCATTCATTCAGAGATTTGACGAAGAAATCTGACCATCTAGTTGGTGGACGTCCACGAGGTCTTCTGACGTCCCGTGGAATCCAGTCGGTAACAGCTCTTGTCCAGTGGTCGTCTCTGAATCGCATTACATGACTGGCCCATCTTATTTTTGATGCCTTGGCAAATGAGACAGCATCCCTGATTTTTGACCGTCGACGGAGGTCAGAACTCCAGATTCCTTCTCTCACTTGAGTGAGATATGATATTCCCAGCATAGTTCTTTCGATTCCTCTATGGGATACCCTAATAGGATTTTCATCCTGTTTGTGTAGGGCCCAGGTCTCTGAGGGATAAGTTAGTGCAGGAAGAATGGTGGAATCAAAAAGATGTGCCCGGAGTCGGAGGTTCTTCATTCTCTTAACCACCTCTTCGACATTCTTGAATGCATTCCACGCTGCTCTCTTCCTCCTGTGCAGTTCTGGCACCAAGTCATTCCTCATGTTGATTTCTTGACCCAGGTACACATAGCTGCTGCATTCAGAGATGTTCATTTCATTGAGAGCAAATGGAGCTTCAGGGACCAGTTCATTTTTCATGAACATTGTCTTGTTGAGATTCAGCTACAATCCGACCTTTCCACACTCGTGGTTGAAGTCGGTCAGCATTTGTGCCACTAGGCTAATGTTTGGTGTTATGAGAATGATGTCATCAGCGAAGCAGAGGTGGTGTAATTGCCGACTGTCTATCTTCACTGCATTCTTTCCCATTCCAGTCGTCGCATAATGTTCTCAAGGGCGGCACTGAAGAGTTTTGGTGAAATGGTATCACTCTGCCACACCCCTCTCTTTACATCAATGATCACTTCCTTGTAGAATGGTGAGATCCTGGTGGTGAATCCACAATACAGCTCACGGAGGATTTCGATATACTGAGTTTGAATGCCCTGTTTGGCCAGGGCTTCGATCACTGCCTCAGTCTCAACAGAATCGAAGGCCTTCTTTAAGTCGATGAACATTAGACACAGCGGCATCCTGAACTCTCTTGAAACTTCAAAAACTTACTGGTTTTCCACTGGGATGGAACCTTGCACAAATTGACCACATCATGTTCAATCGAAGGTTTTGCCTGACCTATGTCGCTGTTGTCCCAAAATTCCAAATGGGATCAGACCACCGTCTCCTTCATGCGAAATTCTACTTCACAGAGCGAGGAGAAAGGTCTGCAAAATTTAAGTCTAAGAAGACAACTCCCAGAATGACCACCAACTTTTTGGCACTATTGCAGCAACGTGGGAAGATGCCGTCCTTGACAACATCGACGAGGAATACGATCAACTGGTTTAGCATCTCCATGTCTGTGCGAAGAATGCCGAGAGTGAGAAAGCCACAAACAGACGTCTGTCTTCAGAAACTCTCGAGCTCATCCGTCAAAGTGGTTTGGCACGAGCCTCAGGCAACCACAAGCTAACATCCGAGCCCACAAAGCTGTGCAGAGATGTGATAAAGGAAGACCTCAAAGAGAGAAGAGCAGGAGCATATATTGCCTGAGCCCATGTGCTGCCTGTGCCCACGTGGCCAAGCACATGTGGTGCCCAAGCACATGTGTCACATGTGTCGCCTGCATCTTCCCCCTTGAGATGTGTACTTTCATGCTTTCGTGTCCAGTGCTAGGATGTGTGTAGAGCTCTCTCCACCCTTGGAGAAGCCTGCATTCTCTCTTGAGCGCGTTATTCTTACTATTCTCTCTCCCACTTATCCCTTCCTCCTTCCCTCAGAAACCTCTAAATAAATAAAATCTGTTTACTTAAAAAAGAGAGAGAAGAGCAGCAGTGTTGGCCAGTGCAGCAGAAGCCGGGAAAAGTATTCGCAACGCTCACCTGTCCTTCACCAACTACAAGACCAAAATGACTGCCCTCCGACGTCCCGATGGATCTATCACACCCTCCAGAAAGGCAATGGAGAAAATTATTCACGACTTCTACTCAGATCTCTTTGACAGCCATGTCCACCTGCCCACATATCAAATTCCGCAGGATGGATATGTCATTCCCAACTTTCTCCCTTCTGAAATCTGACACGCCATTTCGCTGGTAAAGACACCTGGTCCGAACAAGGTCAGACCCGAACACCTGAAGAATCTGCCACCAGGAACCCTCTGCGCCTAAAGACTTTGATTCCAGAGACATAACACATTTTGGCATCCAGCACAGCTTCTTACAGCAATGCACTGGGACTGTGAGCTGGGCTACAACTCCACGCTGCCCGGGGATGGATCTTTCCTCTCCACCCTGTCTTTCTACACGGAAAATGGTGGCAGCAGCAACATCCACATGGCAGAAGCCACCTTCTAAGACTCCTAACCCAGAGGTATATGGTTTTTACACTTGGGTCTCCTAGGGAATCATGGGAAGTGGGTGTAACTGGCACGCCCTCAGCCCAGATAAATCCGGAGCTGCTGAGAGCGAAACAGACCCTCTGTGCCTAAAGACTTTGATTCCAGAGACCTAACACATTTTAGCATCCAGCGCAGCTTCTTACAGCAATGCACTAGGACTGTGAGATGGGCTATGCAATTTCTGGCAGAATTTTCCCTGGACTTTATACAGAAATCCAAAACCGCGCGGCCGAGGTTAAGATGTTAAGAGACTTAACATCTCTTAATTGTCAGCAATGTGAAACCGTTCCTTTTTAGCAGGTCTGACTTGGTGGGGGGGGGGAACTCCAAATAATAACAGTGAGTTTTTTTTTTGAAATATTGAAGGTAATCAAAGTAGCAGCCATTTCTGTGGACTGTGAACTAAGCAACAGCCCCACACCGGCCGAGAAGAGGAAATATTCCTTTTTTCCGGTTGTTTCACATTTTCGGGGAGAAACGTGGCATGGCATCCACCATACTATGAGGCGCGGGATGGGGGGTGAGGGGGGGAAAAAGGAAAAGGAAAAAGGGAAAAAAGAAAAAGAGTTATGTACTTGGAGCAGTGGGGCTACATATCTCTTCATTCTCAGCAATGGAAAACTAATTATCAAATGCTTCCTTGGTAGTAGGGCTGTCTTTCTTGGGGGGAAACTCCAACAACAATAGTGAGTTTTGTGTTGAAATATGGAATGTAATCAAGGTAAAGAGAAAATGAAGTGAAATTCATCAGTTATGCAGTTGAAGGTGGGGAACCTTGAGTGCCAGAGATAACATGGACATCTAGCATGCAAAATATGTGCTCAGTACATTGCACTGTTACTCCTGCCCAAAAGTCTTCTACTTAAATAAAACTTCTCTGAGGGAAAGTGAAGGACATCAAACACTGCTTTAAGTAAACAGTTATAAAACTGGAGCATCCTTTTTGGGGGACACACCCTCAGGTGCTCAGGACTTTCTCCTGGCTCTGCACTCAGGGTCTATTCCCAGTGGAACTCTGGGGACCAGGTGTGGTGCCAGAGAAAGAACCCAGGTCTGCCACATGCAAAACAAACACGCTACCTACTGTGCTGTCTCTCCAGCCTTATAAATGGAATAGCGTTATCCTCATAGTAAAATGATTGACAATACAAATAGATTCACAATGTTTTTCTGTTAATATTAACTTTCACTGAAGCTATAGCACAGTGGGTAGAGCGTTAACTTGCACACGGCCAACTCGAGTTTGAGTCCCCCATCCCTCTTGGACAGCCCGACAAGCTACTGAGAGTATCCTGCCCGCATAGCAGAGCCTGGCTAGCTACCCGTGGTATGTTCGATATGCCAAAAACAGTAACAACAAGTCTCACAATGGAGGTGTTATTGGTGCCCGCTCAAGCAGATCAATGAACAACAGGACGACAGTGCTACTATTAACTTTCACTATTGATTTTTTAATATTTTAAATCATATTCTCAACCATAATGGAATCCAATGATAAACTAGTAACAGAAAAATGCCAGTATATTTCCTGAATACTCAGAAACCAGGTTTCTATTCCTGGATAAAAGTGATTTTCAAGATTTACAAAATATTTTGAGGGAAATGCCATTTGGAAACACGACTCAGTGGTAGAGCATCTACTTTGCAAGCATGAGGCCACAGACTCATCCCTGTCACCATTTATATCACCAAATGAGATTGTGGTGGCCTTACTATTGGATCCTTGATGCCACAAGCAGATTGCAATCTCAGATGCACAGTAATGAGTGTGACCAGACATCACAACTAAAAGGATTATTCCATCATTTTAGAGAGAAATTTATAGTAGTAAGTGCTTATATGTTTTTAAAAGAGGAACTTCCTCAAATTAATAATCTAAGTCTCCACCTTTAGAATTTAAGAAAGAAAGAAGTCTTACTTACTCAGAAAAAGAAAACAGCTATCTTAAGAAAAGAAAATTTTTTTTTTTTTGCTTTTTGGGTCACACCCGGCAATGCACAGGGGTCACTCCTGGCTCATGCACTCAGGAATCACCCCTGGCGGTGCTCAGGGGACCATATGGGATGCTGGGATTCGAACCCGGGTCGGCCGCGTGCAAGGCAAACGCCCTACCCGCTGTGCTATCACTCCAGCCCCAAGAAAAGAAAATTTTAAAAAAGAAATATAACAATAGAAAAAATATGGAAAACCAAAATATTTGTTTTTGGAAAGGTTAAAATAAATGAATAAGTCTCTGCCAAGAATAAAAAGAAAAATGAGAAAAGTTATCAGTATCAGAAATGGAACCCAGTTTCTCACTAAAGTTGCCTTCAAGTATTATAAGGATCATGAACAAATACTATGAACATGAATTAGAAGTATCATAAATAAACTATAACATAAATTTAAAAAGTTGGGTGAAATAAACCTACTTCTTGAAAATAACAAGCTTCAAAACTTGGGGCTGGAGCGATAGCACAGCGGGTAGGGCATTTGCCTTGCACATGGCTGACCCAGGTTCGATTCCCAGCATCCCATATGGTCCCCTGAGCACCGCCAGGAGTAATTCCTGAGTGCATGAGCCAGTAACCCCTGTGCATTGCGGGGTGTGACTCAAAAAGCAAAACAAAAAAACAAAACAAAAATAAAAAAAATTACCCAATGTAAAGTAAATAAACTGGAGTACAGATATTTTTCAGTAATAAAATAAAATAATTTTTGAAGAATCAAATATAATTTTATAAATGAAAAATGGGATGCCTAAAGTTTAAAATGATTTAAACTTAACAGAATGAAAATAACAAGAATTAGTAAGCTTAGAAATATTTTCCATGTTTATCCTCATTTTATTTATTTATTTTTCAGATATCTTACTATTTAAAGATGGGATTTGTTTTCTTGTTTTTGAAGTCCCTAGTGTATGTTTTATAGAACCAGGTTGGTGGTTGTCAATTCCTCTAATATTTTTCTAAAAAGTGTTTTATTCCTCTTTTCAATCTGTAGGATATAACCTAGCTGGGTAGAGTACTTTAGTTAGATACTCTGGTAATCTGTTTTGTTTTTTCTTGTATATGTGACTCTACTTGTATATTATGCTTTTAGGATTTTCTCTTTACCCTTTAATTTTGACAATATAATGTGTCTTGGTGTGTTAGCTTCGTTTTCAATTTATTTTATGTAAAACTCTAAGATTCCTGGATCTAGATATCAAAACTTTTCTCAACTTGAGGAAATCTCTTGTCATTATTTTTCAACTAAGAATTTCTTCCCATTCTCCTCCTTCTAGAACTCCTATGATGTTTTCGACTATAGGAATTGCATTCTAGCAGTCAGATGGGAAATGTCAGGGGCTTGATTTTTTTCATGTGCTAGGATTTAGCACTTTGGGAAATTATCCCTCTTTTTCTCAGCTAGCTCAGCTATTTTCTAAGAGTGTGTGGAATTCTCTGGGTTTGCTTGCTGGTTCTGTCACTATGGAGAATGTGGTCCAAAATGGAGTTTGTGCTATCAAGATGGTGCCTACCAATGACTCTGATTGTTTACAGGTTCTCATTTTGGTGCTTGTATGTACCACACCATAGGTTGGTGGTGTTAAGTGCTTGGCACAAGTTCTGTTCTGCAGTGCTTTGCCAGGTAAAAGTCAGCATTTTAGAAACCTTCTCTCAGTTGCAGCTCGCTACCCTGTGGTGGGGTTTCTTTTTCTATAAGGGCATCTCTCAGTCTACCATCTATCTGGGTGCTCTTCTTTAGTCCTGTGCAGTAAACTCTTTGTTAATCAGTTTCTAGTACACTTTTGTGTATATTAATGCAAGCTTTGCTGTAAATTTGTTGTGATTGCAGGATGAGGTAAACTTAAACTTCCTCTACTATAATCTCTTTATAATGTTGAATAATACTCTATTATTTGGATATAACACACTGTAGCTATTCATGCACCCACTCAAGGAAATTCTGTTTCCAAGCTTTGGCAATAATGAATAGTTACTATGAATAGCCATATGCAGGTGGTTGTGTGTGAACACAGATCTTAAGCTCCATTGGGTAATTGATTGTTGATTCATATTTTAGGAGTATTTTTAATTTTGTTTTTGTTTGGGGGCCATATCCAGTGATGCTCAAGGTTTATTCCTGGCTCTGTACTCAGGGATCACTCCTGGTGGTGCTCAGGGGACCATATAGGGTGTCAAGGATTGAACTGTGGTCAGCAAGGGTCTTACCTGCTGAACCATCATTCCAGCCTCCAGAATTATATTTAATTTTGTCAGAAATGATCAAATTGTCTCTCCAAGATGACAACTTTTAAATAATGTTTTTGTATTATGTAATCATAAAATTGAACCCGGGACCTTACACTCATCTTTTTCACTTCTTATCTACCTAAAAAATATTCTTGGGTCAAAGATATAGTACAGCAGTTAAGGCTCTTGCCTTGTATGTAGCTGGCCTTGGCTCAATCCCTGGCACCACATGGGCAGTGCAGAGAGTGACCCCTGGACATAGAATACTACGAAATATTCTTGACTTATGTCATCCTATAAAATGAATGCTGAACTAGATTTGGTCATTCAGTAGAAAATTTTTTTTCCTGCTCCTATACCATCTATTTTTTCCCTGCTTCTATACCATCTATTTTATGTATGTTCTCACCTTGGTACTGGGCAGTTATTCTTCTCTCTTAGCTTCAGATTTCTTAATATTAAAATTAAGTAGTTAGAGCTGGAAATGTAGCTCAGAGGTAAATTAGTTAGGATCTACAGATCTTACGCACACACAGTTGTTTTGTGTGTGTAAGGTCTTGGATTCAATTTCTGGACTGCAATAAAATAAAGTAGCTAGCACTCAATATACAAAGTTATTTGGAATCTACATGAAATATAGCATATATCTTGACCTCTTCCCCCTCTGTACATTAACATTAACATTGTACCTTAACATTTTGTTAGCATTTTATTTGGACATTTCAGCTGCGAGAAAGAAATGTGCTTCACACCAGCGTCAGTAATAAAGGCTATTTGTTAGCTAATACAGTTGAAAAACCCCAACATAGTTTCCACCAAATGTTCTGGAAACGTTATTGGAAGCAGATCCCTCCTCATTCTTCAGTGCTGTTCTTCATCTGGTTGACTGTATTCTCTTTCAGTGATAGTATCTGGTAGTTCAGGCTTGTATCATCCCAGGCTGATGGTCTCTAGAAAAGGAGCATATTTCTTTTTCAGGTGCTTAAGCATCAGAATCAACTCTGATTTAGCCCACTTTGCTTGATATTGAGTGCATGTGATAGTCTTTTGACCAGGTAGTTATTTATCTGCAGATGGAATGGAGTCTTTAGGGGTGATGGAGATAGTTCTATAGAACTATATAGAGAGCTATCTATCCAAAGATAAAGTCTATGAATGGGAAGAAGATATCCTTAAGAAAAATTAAGATGCCATGTAATCTACAAATAGTGTTTCCTGGGAAACAAAACTCATAAATGTAAACTTGAGAGTTATTACCCTCAAATCTGATACAATTGGGAGTCTGGCCTAATTTCTTTCCAATTCCAAGGAAATGGAATGAAATGTTTTTGTATAATGGATGGTTTTGTTTTTGTTGCTTTCAGTTTATTGGGTGTTTTGCAATGTTTCAAAGAATTGTGTCCTTTTGTGCTTTATGTTGTTTGTCTCTCGAGAGAGGAATGACCTCAGAGAATTTGATCTCTGAGGTTTAATTTCTCCCAAGAGTCCCAATGTGAATAGTGCTCTCATCTCCTTTGCCATATCTTTATTCTCCATAAATTCCTTCCTTCCAATAATAATTATTCCAGATGCTGAAGTTCTTCCATAGAAGGTGAATTTTTCTATCAACCACCAGGCACTCAGCTGGTAGTATACCTCATAATACTGTCTAACCAACTGTCTTTAGTTAGGTTACAGTTAAATCATCCAAGACCACCTAATCTTTTACTTGAAAGACTTCTCTGCCAACAATCCTGGATCGATATCTCACATCTATTAAACACACTGATAAAAAATACTTTATTAGCAATTACATTTAATTGCAGCAATGTCAACTTGGTTGTTTCTTCAAAATCTCTGTGCTTGTTTGGTTAGTAATATGTTCCCTATCCTGGTTCTATGGTTCAAGTTGACCTGGTTCTTCCTCTCTCCTCTGTTTTTCTGAATCATTTTCTTCCTTCTGCTCTACTTGCTTTCCTCAGGCTCAGAGATTTTTCTCAACCCACCTTTTCCTTTATTGATTTTTTTTATTCACAGTGACAGTCTGTCACTGTCATCCTGTTGCTCATCGATTTGTTTGAGCAGGTACCAGTAACGGCTCTCATTGTGAGACTTATTGTTACTGTTTTTGGCATATCCAATATGCCACAGGTAGCTTGCCAAGCTCTGCTGTGCGGGCGAGATACTCTCAGTAGCTTGCGGGGCTCTCCGAGAGGGGTGGAGGAATCGAATATGAGTCGGCCGCGTGAAAGGCAAACGCCCTACCGCTGTGCTATTGCTCCAGCCCTTATCACTTTTTAATGATCACATCGTTCATCCTCAATAATAAAATTGTTTTTTATTGGTGTCTGCTACATATTCATCCCTCCCAATGGCTGGGAGCTAGCTGATATTCCTTCCATATTACAGCAAGGATAAGTGATTAAAAATCATATACCTAGACATTATGAAAGCTGCAGTTTAAGCTGCAGCTGACTATTTAAGACCCCATTACTTTTCTACTAGTTACCAACGTATTTATCATCTTGTTTCAATGAGAGGTTGTGAGTATATGTCTTATTTCAAGTATGTTTGTAATTACATACAACCCAGTATCTGTCTTCATAGAGCACACATTCTAAAGTGGAAGACAAGACACAGTTTAAGTAGAATATCACTGGAAAAACAGTGGCATGAATTCATTGCAAAATTAAAGCTCATGTACTTGCCTGAGCTGAAGATTTATCACCAAAGGTCTACTGAGCATTTTTACTAGTAGATCATTTCTTTTTACTAGTATATCATTAGGACTGAGCGATAGCACGGCAGATAAGACGTTTGCCTTGCACGCGACCGACCTGGGTTCAATTCCTCTATCCCTCTTGGAGAGCCCGGTAAGCTACCGAGAGTATCTCACCCGCATGGCAGAGCCTGGCAAGCTACCCGTGCGTATTCGATATGCCAAAAACAGTAAAATGAAGTCTCACAATGGAGATGTTACTGGTGTTTATTTGAGCAAATCGCTGAACAACAGGATGACAGTGCTATAGTGCTACAGTATATCATTTCCAATATCTACTACTGCCTAGAAAAGCATGCAAAACTTCCAACACAACAATTTATTATATATCAGATTTTGAATTGACTAAGCTCTGTTGGGTAGTTCTTTCAATGAAGGCACTTTTGAGTCTATATGTGGCTTGGAATTCAGAAGGGAATCATGTAGGCAAGGTGGATCCTCATCACTCTGCACGTCTTTACCCCCAATATCTCACCACTAAGTGGTCTACTCAGAGGTTCCTTATACCCTGATGACTGGTTCCAAGAGAAACAATATAAGTGTAAAATACCCATGAAAACATTGCTTTCGGAGGCCAGGGAGATAGACAAAGGGCTGTAACACATAGTTCACATATAGGATTCAAGATTTGACCTCTGATACTGCATGGTTCCCAAAGTACTGAGCTGGGAGCAGCTCTGAGCACCACTCATCATCATCATCATCATCATCATCATCATCATCATCATCATCATCATCATCATCATCATCAACGTCATCATCCTGTTGACCGTCGAATTTCTCAAGCGGTCTCAGTACTGTCTCCATTCTTCCAAACCCTGAGATTTTAGAAGCCTCTCTCTACTCGTCCTTCCAACGATGCCATACTGGAGGCTCTTTCAGAGTCAGGGGAATGAGACCCAGCTGGTTACTGGTTATGGCATATTAATACACCATGGGGACCTTGCGATGCTCTCCCATGTGGGCAGGAAAGTCCCAGTAGTTTGCCAGGTTCTCCAGAGGGAGAAGTGACTATAAGATGTCTCGCTGCCGTGAAGGGGCCACTCGCTTCTGGGAGCTTGCTTTTAAGTCTCTGGATGCTGGCCGTTGACAGGATTACATGGCACTGGGGGCAGTCCCTGGGTGTGACCGCCTAGCTACTGGGAAATGGGAAATCTGGGCAGACGAGGCCCAGTCCTGACCCAAGCAGTCTTAGAGGTCTCAGTCCCAGGTCCCAAACACCTGGGTTCTTCTGCCAGTTCCTTCATGTGTGAGGCTCGTCCAAACGTGTGGAGAGGGGCCTTGAGCATGGCTGTGGCTAGGCTCCGGAGGTCTTTGGCTTCTAGGAGCTCTGCTCAGGGTGGGGAGGGAAGCTGGAGCCCATCCCCTCTGAGGGTCCCCAGGGAAGACAGCCAGGCATGCGGGCAAGAGACTCTCTGTATCGCTCTCTTCTGGGAGCTTGCTTTTAAGTCTCTGGATTCCCAGTAGCTAGGTGGTCACACACAGGCACTGCCCCCAGCGCCATGTAATTGTGTCAACGGTCAGCATCCAGAGACTGAGCACCACTAGAAACCAAAGAAGAGAAAAGAAGAGAAAAGAAAAGAAAAGAAAAGAAAAGAAAAGAAAAGAAAAGAAAAGAAAAGAAAAGAAGAGAAGAGAAAAGAAAAGAAAAGAAAAGAAAAGAAAAGAAAAGAAAAGAAAAGAAAAGAAAAGAAAAGAAAAGAAAAGAAAAGAAAAGAAAAGAAAAGAAAAGAAAAGAAAAGAAAAGAAAAGAAGAGGAGAGGAGAGGAGAGGAGAGGAGAGGAGAGGAGAGGAGAGGAGAGGAGAGGAGAGGAGAGGAGAGGAGAGGAGAGGAGAGGAGAGGAGAGGAGAGGAGAGGAGAGGAGAGAACCCCAAAACGAACAAAAAGATTTTACTTTTTATTGTATTACTGTCTCATTAATAAGCATATGACGAAGTGGAGTCAATGTAGAGAGGACTGTATAGGAGCATGACTACTGGTGCTATCGACCTCTGGAAGCCCCCATGAGACAGCCCACTTAAAGGGTCCAGTTTACACTGCAGTCACCAAGTGCTCCTACAAAACAACATTACATTGGTTATTGCTTTGTTCCCTGGGGGAACAGCTGTCTCTGCACAGGGTTACTCCAGGTAGCGCTCAGGGAATCATGTAATGCCAGAGATCAAACTGGGGTCTGCTGTGGGCAATACAAGCACCTTAACCCCTTACTATCTCTCCTCTCTTCTGCCCCTGTTTTTATTTTCCTTTTTGAAAAAAATTTTTTGTGTGGGGTCACACCCACAATTCTCAGGACCTGCTTCTGGACCTGTGCTCAGAGAGCACTCCTGGAGGTGCTTGGGTGCCTTTTTGTGGAACTGATGACCAAACAAGTATCAGCCATATGCAAGACACGTGCCCTAATCTTGCAGTATCTCTTTACCCACCACATTGATATTTTTATGTCTGGAATAATCAGTCTCAAAATTTAGGAGTTATTATCAACTCTAAAATCTATCTGAACATCTCCCAGTTTCTTTCAATTCATGCTACAAAAACATTTCACATTCTTCCTTGACTATTTCGTATATATATATCACTGTATCACTGTCATCCCATTGTTCGTCGATTTACTCGAGTGGGCACCAGTAACGTCTCTATTACACTCAGCCTTGAGATTTTAGCAGCCTCTCCTTACTCGTCTTTACCAATGATTGGAGGCTCTTTCAGGGTCAGGGGAATGAGACCCATAATTGTTACTGTTTTGGGCATATCAAATACACCACGGGGAGCTTGCAAGGCTCTGCCGTGTGGATGGGATACTCTTGGTAGCTTGTCGGGCTCTCAGAGGGGTATGTATATATCTGTTACTGTATTTGGGATATGGATACAACATAGGGAGCCTGCCAGGCTCTCCTGTGGCTCTCCCATATGTACGCATGTATATATATATATATATATATATATATATATATATATATATATATACTTTTTTTCTGCCTATTTAGTTTATGACAATCTGCTGACTTGGAGAATCCTAGTTAATGCCCAGAGTCTTATTATTGAAATATTACAGGTAAGAGGATACAGTGACCTTTACTTGAGAATTTCAGGTAAAAGCTTAGGGAAGCTGGAGTGTTTGTGTTAGTCACCTCCAGCTAGGAGATGTCCTTTGTTTGTCCAAATGAGCATATGTACATCATTTTTATATGTGCAATAACATGTTCTATTTGAAAATTATGATTGTATCTGATTCTCCTACTTTTTTCTTCCATCATCAGGTAATTTTCCTTAGTATTGCCAGGTTAATGAGTTCTTACGCCACTCCATAATTTCTCTCTTAACGTAACTTGCATTGTTGCACATAGTACAAGTTAGCAAAAAAAAATTGCTATATGACTTGAAGTTTTATGCTTTTAGCCACTCCTTCATAAAAGAAATAATTCTGTTAAGATGATCAACTTAGCATCTCCTAAGAAAACATTATTTTATGCTTCTTGCTAGAGTAAGAATACCTTCTAAAACTTCCAGATCTTAGGGCTGGAGCGATAGCACAGCAGGTAGGGCATTTGCCTTGCATGCGGCTGACCTTGGGTTCGATTCCCAGCATCCCATAAGGTCCCCTGAGCACCTCCAGGAGTAATTCCTGAGTGCAGAGCCAGAAGTAACCCCTGAGCATCGCCGGGTATGACCCAAAAAAAGCAAAAAAAAAATTTAAAAAAACTTCCAGATCTCAGGACTAAAGCAATTAGTACAGTGGGTTTGGCATTTGCTTTGTATGTGGCTGACCTGGGTTTGATGCCTGCATCCCATAGGGTACCCCAAGTACATCCTGGTGTAATTTCTGAGTGCAGTGCCAGGAGTATCCCCTGAGCATCACCAGCTGTCACCGAAAAACCAAAAATCAAAAACAAACAAATGGCCCTTCCTAATCCCAACTATGCTTTCGAAATCATTTTGAGTGCTTCACTCTTCATGAAGGCTACCAGACTTTTCTGACTTATACGGGATGTCTCTTCAGGTATGACCTCCAAGAAGTTATTTGCTCCTATGTCACTTAACATAAGAACTAGCCTCCTGTTTCATTTAAATAAACTAAAATGTAGCTTCTCAATCATACCAGTCACATTTCTAGTGTGCAGAAGTCATGGTGTTTAGGACCTACCACACTGAATAGCAATGTGGAGAGCATCTCCATCATCACAGAAAATTCTATTGTTAAGTGATCCTATGTCACAAATTTGGCAGCCAGTCATTGTTTCTTTGGGTTTACTTTTAAATATCTCTTACAGTGGCTACTTCTCTATTTCCTCCTAATTTAAAGTCTGTAAACAACAAGAACAGCAACAACAAAACCAGAGACTTCTCTTTCTGTAACTCCCTCACAGTTAAGCTGCTCTTTGAGATCGGCCATTGGCCAGTGCTGTAGCAGAGAGTACTAGTCTCAAGAATTTCTGTGAAAAAGTTCTTTTATCTGATTAAAAAAAAAGGAGGGGTAGCACAGCAGGTAGGGCATTTGCCTTGCATGAGATTGACCTGGGTTTCTCAGCATATGGGATTCCCAGCATCCCATATGGTCCCCTGAGCACCACCAGTAGTAATTCCTGAGTGCAGAGCCAGAAGTAGCACCTGTGCATCCCCGGGTATAACCCAAACCAAAATAAATAAATAAATAATATTTTTTTCAAAAAAGAGTAGTTGCTCTTTTTTTTAGAAAAAAAAAAAAGAGAACTCTCTCATGAGCCACCCCTTTCTGTTGAATATAATCCTGTATGGAGCAGTCACTGTGTGACCATGAAGAAATAGCGAGACTCTGAGAGACACCCCTATAGAATCCTGAAAATGTTAAACCTTCAAAACATTGTATCTCGCAGTGATTCAATTAAAAAAATTAAAAAGAAAAAAGACATTGATGTGTAGCTAAGTGCAGTGTTTTATCATTTTATTTTTTAAACCTTTCATTTGTTTGGACCTCAGTGGGCTGTGCTCCGGGCTTCCTTCTGTCTCTGGGCTTCGGGATTCCTCCTGCTCGGGTTCTGGAGACCAAGTGCAGTGCTAAGGATCCAGCGCTGTCAGACCCTTGCAACGCAAATGCCCTACCCACTGTACTATCACTCAAGCACCAATTTTCTATAGTTTGAAAGGGTCTTTCTTTGTGTGTGTGTGTGGATTTTTTAAAAAAAATTAATTTTATTGAATCACCATGAGATAGTTACAAGCTTTCATGTTTGAGTTACAATCTCACAATGATCAAACACCCATCCCTTCACCAGTGCACATTCCCCACCACCAATATCCCGGGCATACCCCCCTTTCCCAACCTCCCCCTGTCTCTGTGGCAGACAATATTCCCCATACTCTCTCTCTACTTTTGGGCATTATAGCTTGCAACACAGACACTGAGAGGTCATCATGTTTGGTCCATTATCTACTTTCGGCATGCATCTCCCACCCCAACTGGTTCCTCCAGCCATCATTTTCTTAGTGATCCCTTCTCTATTCCATCTGCCTTCTCCCCTCTGCTCAGGAAGCAGTCTTCTAGCTACGGGGCAGTCCCCCTGGCCCTTGTATCTACTGTCCTTGGGTGTCAGTCTCATGTGATGTTATTCTATACTCCACAAATGAGTGCAGTCCTTCTATGTCTGTCCCTCTCTTTCTGACTCATTTCACTTAGCATGATACTCTCCATGTTTATCCATTTATAAGCAAATTTAATGACTTCATCTCTCCTAACAGCTGCACAGTATTCCATTGTGTAGATGTACCAAAGTTTCTTTAACCAGTCAGCTGTTTTAGGGCAGTCGGGTTGTTTCCATATTTTGGATATTGTGAACAGTCCTCCCATGAATATATAGGTACATATGTCATTTCTACTGTGCTTTTTTGCATCCTCGGGATATATTCCCAGAAGTGGTATTGTGGGGTCATATGAAAGCTCAATTTCTAGTTTTTGAAGGACTGTCCATATTGTTTTCCAGAAAGGCTGGACCAGTTGGCATTCCCACCAACAGTGAAGGAGTGTCCTTTCTTCCGCAAATCCATGCCAGCACTGGTTGCTTTTGTTCTTTTGAATGTGTGCCAGTCTCTGTGGTGTGAGATGATATCTCATTGTTGTTTTGATTTGCATTTCCCTGATGATTAGCAATGTGGAACATTTTTTCATGTGCTTTTTGTCCATTTGTATATCTGAAAGGGTCTGTCAAGCAGAGCTCAGGGACCCCAGGCTACTCCCAGTGATAGTTGGTCAATTCCCTGGCCTGAGAAGATGGTGCAGTTAGGCCCACAGTACTTGGGTCTACCAGGCCAACCCGTAAGTACTGAGGTCCTCTAAGACCATACCCAGGAATACTGGGATAGGGGCCCTGTAGTGCTAAGGATCAAACCAGGGTCTCCCCAATTCCAATGTTTTATTGTTTAAGTCTCTATTAGTCAAAATGTATTTATGAGTCCTCATGCACACACACTGAGAGCACCATGAGTAACATTGCCCTGCTTTTTCAACCAAAATTACAAATGTATTATGGCAGGAAGATCTTCTACTTGTCTTCTCTTTGACTCGTCCACATCTCAAAGCAGACCCTCAGTAAATTCAGGTGGGCTGATTGATTTGTTGCCACTTTGGAAAGTAAGTAATGAGGAACTCCTTGGCTGAAAACTGCCTTATGAATTTCCCTTCTGAAACTCTCTAATCTTAGCCTATGTGAAAAAGTGTGTCATTTTAACAACAGTGACACTTCAATCTATATTTATACCTGAAAGTTACACTAAAAAGGCGAGAAAAGAAGAAATGTAGTTCTTCATTTTTATCTCCAAGATATACCCAGGATAGATCAATTTTTAAAACTAATCAGGTAGTATGTTATTACTAACAATTTGAAAGGAAGTCATTGAATTTGATTGAAAGCTTTTTCAAGTAATGTTGTCATACTTAGGCTAGAGAATCACTTGCAGTGAATGGTGCACATAGTGTCGTGTCTACAAAGGTGTGAGTGTTGAGTGTTTTCTCCTTCATGACTTGTTATCAGAGATGTGTGAACTAAAGTAAGATACTATTGAGTTCACTTTATCTGTTTCTTTGTGCCTTTTCTTTTCCAACATGTGCTAAAATTCTAGGTCTTCGCCCATTTGGAATTCTTATCTCACTCATTCATTTGATACCCATCACTGAATACTTATTCAGACACCAAGATATCTAAAACTGAAAATGGCAAACTCTGCTTCATTAACATTTTTCTAGTGCTACAATTTGGAAAAGTATCTCCTGTAAGGTGTTTTCCACCCAGCTTCTGGGTCCTATTCATGCCCCCAGGTACAAGTCAATCTGCTCTAAGACTGAACATGACTTGAACTCAAGTGAATGAAGACTGAGAGAACAAGTCCTAGAACTGAGAGCTCAAATCTCTAAACCTGGGATTTCCCTCACTACCAAGATGGGAGACATGACAGGATTTAGAACTTTGACCCTGGAATTAACTGTTTCCCATGTGCTACCCCTAACACAGATAACTATATGGCTTCCCCAGAGTTCTGTTCCCCTTCTCTATCAAGTGGAGATAATAGTACATATTCCACAGTGTTAGAAAGACTATAAAAGATAAAGTGATTTTTATTTTTGTTATTCAATTTATCTTATTTTTTCACTGTTCATCACCTTGGTTTGCATTTAATGGGATTTTAGGGGTTTTGCTTTTTTCTTCTAGATGAGTTTAATTGCATTCACTTCCCCTACCAAAGGTCTAGCACCAGTGCTATCACACCAGCAAAAAACCAAAACAAAACCAAAACCCAACAAATAATCCTGTGCCTATTCCTCTAGCCCCTAACCCCTTTCCCACTGGTAATCCCCACTGTTTTCTAATCAAAGAGTAAATTTTACTGTTTTTCCCTGTGTTTTGGGGTTAGCAATTTGTATTTCACAGGACTTAAACAATCCAACAATTGTCCTTCCTTTTTTAATCACCTCAATCACTTCAATTCTATCTTTTTTTCCCAAAGGCATGATTTCATCTTTCTTAATGATGGATAAAACTTAGGCATAATATTGCTGGAATCTATGGGAGTTTATACTTTTTAATGAAGTTTAATCTATTTTTCCATAGAGGTGGTCCCAATATACATTCTTACCTACAGTACACCAGAGTACCTTTTTTCTCCACATGCTTGCAAACTCTTGTTCTAATCATTTGATGTGTCATTCTATGATGTCACATGTGGTTTGCATTTTGATAACAGTAAGTGATGGTAAACAGTTTTTTCTCCCTAAGTTTGTGGGCCATTGGTATGACTTCTATGGAGAGTTACACATACTTGTTTATGTGTAACCATAGAAGTCATACCAATGGCTTGGTTGGTTTTTCTCCAGATTTTAAAATTGGTTTGGTTGTGTATGCTGTTGTTGTAGAGTCAAATAAGTTTCTTTCTACATTTTGATAGTAGTTCCTTGTCAGGTAGATGATGTGAAAGCATCTTCTCACAATTATTAGGTTGCTGCTTTGCTATTGTAGTTATTTCTTTTGTTGTAAAAAAAAATTTAACTTAATGTAGCTTCTTTTGTTTATTTTTGGCTTTATTTTTCTGGTTTTTTTGGGAGTTAAGCTCTAACTATATCTGTGCAGTTTATGTTTTGGAGTATATCACAATGTTTTCTTTTCTTTTCCTTAAATTCTATGATTTTATATCTCATATACCTTTAGTCCACTTTAAGTTAATTTTAGGATATAGCATTCAGCAGTAATCAAGTTTAATTTTTTATGTTTTTTACATGGAAGCCTATTTTTTCCAGCATCATTTGTTGAAGAGGCTACCTTTTCCCATTGTATTGACTTGGCTCATTTAGCATAGATTAGAGTTCATATGTGTGTGGACTGGGCTCTGTGTTCTGTTTCATTGATCTGTGTGCCTGTTTTTATTCAATACTTAATCATAATGACTACTATTGTTTTGTAATAAAGTTTGAAGTTGGGGAGTGTGATACTTACATTTTTCTTCCTTTATCTCAGGATTGCTTCAATCTTCTGTAGTTTCATACAAACATTAGAATTATTTTATTTGATTTCCTTTTTAAAAGGCCATTAAAATTTTGATAGGGATTACATTTAATATACATCCTACTCTAGGTAAGATGGCCATTTAAATAATGTTTTCCACTTTATGAGTATGGGATGTATTTTTATTTCTGTCTTTACTTCAATTAGTACTGCCTTATAGTTTGTGTATAGGACTTTTACCTATTATTCTGTATACTACTAAGTAATTTATCTTTTTGTGTGGCTTCAAAACAAATAAATAAAAAGATTCATGTGCATTTGAGAAATAAATGTGTATTTTTTGTGATTTAATTGTATAGGTCCATTAAGTTCATCTCTTTGATTTCTTCATTTAGTGTCATATTTCTCTATTTTTTATCTGGATGAGCTATCCACTATTGTACTGGTATGTTGTGTGTGACCCACACAATTAATGCATTGCGGTTAATATATTCATTCAGATCTGTTAGTATATAGTTTTGTGTATGTGATAACCCTAATTTGGGTAAAAAATATATTATTTTATATATGTATTCTTTTTTGTTTATTTAATAATAAATTTATTTATTTTTAATTAATGAATCACCATGAGGGTACAGTTACGGATTTATACACATTTGTGCTTATGCTTCCCCCATACAAAGTTTGGGAACCCATGCCTTCACCGGTGCCCATACTCCACCACCAGTAAACCCAGCATCCCTCCCATCCTCCCCAATCCCATCTCCCCCCACCCCACCCTGTCACTGTGGCAGGGCATTCCCTTCTGTTCTCTCCCTCTAATTAGCTGTTGTGGTTTGCAATAAAGGTGTTGAGTGGCCACTGTGCTCAGTCTCTAGCCCTCATTCAGCCCGCAACTCCCTTCTCCCACATGGCCTTCGACTACATTATAGTTGGTGATCCCTTCTCTGAGTTGCCCTTTCCCCAGAATGTGAGGCCAGCCTCCTAGCCATGGAGTCAACCTCCTGGTAGTTGTTTCTACAATTCTTGGGTGTTAGTCTCCTACTCTGTTATTTTATATGCCATAGATGAGTGCAATCTTTCTATATCTGTCTCTCTCTTTCTGACTCATTTCACTTAGCATGAAATTTTCATGCCGATCCACTTAAATAAAAAATTTGTGACCTCCTTTTTTCTAACAGCTGCATAGTATTCCATTGTATAGATGTACCAAAGTTTCCTCAACCAGTCATCTGTTCTAGGGCATTCAGGTTTTTTCCAGATTCTGGCTATTGTAAACAGTGCTGCGATGAACATACATGTGCAGATGCCATTTCTATTATACTTTTTTGCCTCTCTGGGATATATTCCCAGCAGTGGTATTGCTGGGTCAAATGGGAGCTCAATTTCTAATTTTTTGAGAATCGTCCATATTGTTTTCCAGAAGGGCTGAACCAGTCGGCATTCCCACCAGCAGTGTAGAAGGGTCCCTTTCTCCCCACATCCTCTCCAACAGCGGTTGCTTTATTATATATGTATTCTTAATGGATATAATTTTTTTTGCTGGATTGGATTCTTGCTCAAAAGATAATATGCAGAGCCTGGCAAGTTACCCATGGCGTACTCAATATGCCAAAAACAGTAAGGACGACGGTCCTCATTCCCCTGACCCTGACAGAACCCCAGGCTACACTAGCACACAACAGGGAATAATGGAGACGTTACTGGCACCTGTTCGAACAAATTGATGAACAACAGGATGAGAGTGGTACAGTGATCTACTGTTGCTGTTTTGAGCTGAAAGTTTATTTTGTTATATATGAGAATGATAATTCCAACTATTTTCAAGCATGATTGGCTTGAAACACCTCTCTTCAGTCTTTTTCACTCAGCTGATTTTATTTATATTTAACCTGATTACTAATACATGAAACTTATTAATTAGCTTTGTAATTTTTATTTTCTAATTAAATATAGTCTTTGCTCCCTTCTCTCTTTCTTCACCTTCTTGCATTCCTGCACTTCTTTTTTTTTTCTTTTTGAGTCACACCTGGTGATGCTCAATGGTTACTCCTGGCTCTGCACTCAGGAATTACCCCTGGCGGTGCTCAGGGGACCATATGGGATGCTGAGAATCGAACCCGAGTCGGCACGTGCAAGGCAAACGCCTTACCCTCTGTGCTAGTGCTCCAGCCCCACTCCTGAACTTCTGATATTTAATCTTCTAATGTAGTCTGGTATTTTCATAAACTTTTTAATTTTTTTCTGTCATCTTCTCTCTTTGTTTCCTTTCTGTCACAGTGCTCACTGAGTGCTCAATCATTTTATGGTACTCACATAGACCTGACTGCAGTGCAGTCAAAAATCACTTGCAATACTGGAGATCATAAACAGCAGATTTGCAGGGCTCAAACAGCAGAACTCTGGGGCTCATACTGGTGTGTCTGAACAAAGGGATTTGAAATCATGACTTCTATGTTTGTGAAGTAGGCATGCTAAACCTCAGTTCTATTTCTCTGGGTCTCTAATTCATGTTAGTTTCTCTTCTCCCATTTTCATTATTATTGTGGTTTTGCCTTTGATTCCTCATATTATTCTGGGAGATTGAGACTACTTTTTATATATTCCATGTTAGACTGACCTTTATTCAAGGTGACCCAGCATCTCTTGGGTTTGGGGTCTTTTTGGCTTTCTGGGTCACACCCAGCAATGCAAGACATTTGCTCCTGCCTCTGCACTCAGGAGCTACTCCTAGCATTGCTTGTGAACCAGATGGGATGCCAGGGACCATGCATCCAGCCCAGCCGCATGCAAGAGAAACATCCTACCTTCTGTACTATCTCTCTGGTTCCTGAAATATTTTTTCCTCTTGAAACAACCTTTATTTGCATTTGACCAAATTTGAATATAATAAATGTGTTTTTTTTATAATTTTCTCAGCATTTTATTTATTTAATTAATTATTATTTTTTTAATGAATCACCGTGGGGTACAGTTACAGACTTACAAACTTTTGTGCTTATGTTTCAGTCATACAATGATCGAGTACCCATCCCTTCACCAGTGCCCATTCTCCACCACCAATAATCCCAGTATCGTTCCCACCACTCCCACCCCTTCCCCGACTACTCCACCCTGCCTATTTGACAGAGCATTCTCTTTTTGCTGTCTCTCCTTATGGGTACTGTGATTAGCAATAGAAGTGTTGAATTGCTATCGGGAAAAACTAAGAGCCTTCCCCCTAAGATCAGGGACAAGACAGGATGCCCACTCTCACCATTTCTGTTTAATATACTACTGGAAGTACTTGCAATAGCAGTTAAGCAAGAAAAAGATATTAAGGGCATCCAGATAAGGTACAAAGATATCAAGCTTTCACTATTCACAGATGATATGACTTCTGAAATGTTTTAAAAGTCTTTAGACTCCTTAGTGAAAAACTCCTTGTGTTCTGGTAGCTTGATTTCTTGCTATTGGACTTGGTTCTCTATGCTTAGTTGAGAATTTCTAAGTCTGTTACATTTTTGTTTTGACGGCTTTTTTTCACCCATTCTTTTGTTACTGCCTTAAATTCTGTCTTTAAACTTGCCCTCTGAAGACTTGCCATTTCCATTGTGGGATTGTTTTAATTTTGCAGTAGTTGCCTACAGAATGTTCTGTGTGGTATGCAGAATAAAAATGTCTGGAGGGGATGCAACTTAAGTGGTTAACACTTTAGGTGGAATCAGACCAGAAGTGCCCTCTCCCTCTTCATGGAAGGGGAACACTCATGCTTAGCTTATTGTGGGACGAGGATGACGTTTTATAGGCTTTAAGTCTCTAAGTACTGTGTATCTGGTATTATCAGAAAACCTTTGAGTAGCTGATTCTCAAATCCCATTTGTCTGGTGCAAGGAGCCTGTGATTTTATCCACAGGAGGGAATGCAGCTAAATGCCCTAATATAGTATAAACTTTTTGGAATACTGATAGGATGTGGTATACCTATTGCTGAACTTTGCATATACAAAGTTTTTTCTTTTTATTGAATCACCATGTGGAAAGTTACAAAGCTTTCAGGTTTAAGTCTCAGTTAAACAATGCTCAAACACCCATCCCTTCACCAGTGCACATATTTCCCCACCAAGAATCACAGTATACCTCCCCCCCTCCACGCCACCAGCCCCACACCCCACCTGTGTAGCTGATAATTTTCACTTTACTTTCACTTTACTTTGATTGCATTCAATATTTCAACAAAAAACTCACTATTATCATTTGGAGTTTCTCCCCACAAAGTCTGACCAAGCATATGCAAAGTTCTTCTTCTTTTTTTTAAAAAACACAAAAGGTCAGTTCTTAATTCACAGAGTTTGTTTCAAACTCTGGAGCTTATAGGTGACAGCTCAGAAGTAACTTACCTTTTCCAACAACTAGGAATAAGATATATGCAAACTGACTAGATGACAATTTGTCTATGAGGTCTAGTATATTTGTAGAAGAACTGAACAACATCTCAGAGAAAAAACATCCAGAGAAGCCCATCTTACTTCAAAATCTAAACAGAAACATAATTTTGAGTCCCAAACTCCCCTTCTCATTCTATGCATACATTCACTTTTATACAAATTTTTGCATGTGTTATATGCTTTTCTTTTAAAAGTTTCCCAAATCTACATGTTATGGGTCCCATAAATCTTGGCTACAATTTTTTATTAGTATTATTTTATGAAAAGAAGAGTGATATCTACTGACCTTGCCCTAGAGACTCATAAATAAATCTCAAAAAAGATCAAGTAGACACACAAAAAAAGTTTTGGACACCTGTTCATGGTTGATACACCCAGGGCACTGGGCAGGAGGGTGGGGAGGCAGGTTAACCCAGTGCCCGCCAAACAAATACCCAGTAGCCACTCTCCACACTCCAAAATCACCACCATGCCTCTGGCTGGACTCTATCATCTGTGGACAAACCTCAGGGAGAAATTAACTTGCAGAAGATTCAGAAATATGTATTTATGTGACTGAAGTTTCCAGATTTTCTTGCAGTGGGGATCTACCTTCCCTACATCCCTGTCTTTCTGAAAGCCCAGGAAGTCACATCTATGGCCCAAAGCAGCTGCCCAGTTAAAAATTTAACTCCAGCTGTACCACCCCATTAAAAATTCTGGACTTCCTGGAGCACAAGGCCACATGACATCTCCAAACTCTATAACACTGCTGAACCAGTAATAGCACACCAAATTGTATGAAATGTAACATAGAAGGCAACAAATCTCAATTAACAAAACATAAACTCAGAAAGTTTAACCTATAACAACATCTTAGTAATCCCTCATACAAGGACTTAATGTCTCTATGGTGAGATACAACAATTTACACTGTTTCTTTTAAGGAAATACTCTTGATCACTCTGTTAGCAAGTTATAGATAACAAGAAATATAAAATAAGTTATTGTGGGCTTGTGGTGGAGGCAGGCATAAAGGTAATTTAGAAAGAGTGGTGGAGGGAAAGTGATAATGGTGGTGAGACTGGTGTTGTGATATTGTATGCCTATAACAAATAATCATGAACAACTTTGTGAACCACAGTGTTTCTATAAAATGTAGGAGAAATTTCTTGTATGTAGGCTTTATCTATTTCGTGTAAACTCCGAAATATATTAGCACAGAATTTCTTTAAAAGTTTTATTAATGACATATAAACCATGATTATTACTATAATGAGATCCAAGTATAAAATAAAATGTAATGCAATGCACTTTAGATTCCAGAGTTGATAAGTTACTTATGTAAATGAGAATAGGCATTTTATTATATTGTATTAAATCATTTTAACTTTCTTTTTTACATAGGTTAAAATCATATAGTAATTACAAATTGGTTCTTACTGACTTATTATTATCTGATCTGTCACTTCTTATAGTTTTGTTGGAACAAGCAATATAAAGAAATGTTTCATGCCTAAGGGGGCAGGTTGGGACTGGGAAGGAAACTGGAGACATTGGTGGAGAAACTGTCACTTTGGCGGTGTTGGAACACTAACTGCTTGAACAATTTTGTAAATGACAATGTTTTTGATAAAAATTTTTTAAAAGAGAGAAAATAGGAGTGAGAGAGACTGTATGATTGTCACAGACTGTATGATTTGTAACCCAATTCTTTGCTTTCCAAACTGAGAATCAGAGAGAAGTAAACAGTACCTTTTTGGTCCCACAACACATAAGTGATGACAATGAGAGCATAAATCTCCCTTTTTTGAGGATATAAATTACAACATTGAATTGAAGCAACATGTTTAACCCCTTTTCTTCAAAGAATAGATAATATTCCTGAAGCAATATTATGAAATGTTTAAATCCAAGAGCACTTGAGCCAGATTGAGTTTAAAGTTCAAGTCTACCAGTTTCCATCAAAGTACACAATCC
The DNA here is from genome assembly GCF_027595985.1 of Sorex araneus. Taxonomy (NCBI): domain Eukaryota; kingdom Metazoa; phylum Chordata; class Mammalia; order Eulipotyphla; family Soricidae; genus Sorex; species Sorex araneus. The sequence continues at coordinate 67,325,777 of NC_073305.1, read as the reverse complement.
CTCTAAGTAACACAGTAGCATAGCTGCAAAAATGAAGAAGTTGACACTTTCATCTGTTTAATTCAGCTATTACAAAATTTAAATGAGTTAAATTGTGTATGCAGTTTCCTTGTACACAAGAAGTACTCAGTGAATGTTGGAAGAAAAAATGATGTACCATGCTGGTCCACAATTTCCATTTTGGTTCTGAATCTACCTGTACTTAGGTACAAAGTGTGGCTAATGCTCTATTCCTAGGAAATATGTAAGAGTAGGTATCAGGATTTCCCTTAAAAATCAGGTGCTAACTTTTTTCTTTCTCCATTCCAGGCTCCAGGAAAGGCATAAATTCTGGCTTAGGTTTCTTGCACAGAGATTTAGACCTACACAAAATAATTAAACAATTCAGAAGCGGCTGCAGACCAACCATGCTCTTCAATTATCATTACAGTAAGTTCTTGTAAAATTCTACCACTCTTCAACTTATTTTTACAAGCCAAAACATCTGGACTTTGATCTTCGGTCTTATGTTAGCACTTTCACTATTTGATTATAAATCAAGGGAGGTGGGAAAAATAGTGCTATTTATTTCTCTCATTAAACACCAACAAAAGCCAAAACAACCCTACAATTTAGGACAACAAATCCCAATTGTAGATTTTCCCCCCACCTCTTTATGTTAATAAATCAACACAAAATATTTTAACTTTAAATAGACCAAAGTCTGTATTTCAACATCTATATGTTCAAGTATTTACATATTCATTTTTAAATTAAAGCTGTTAAGTCACTTTTAAATGTATCCAACTGTTGTGGTGCTCGTCTACTTCACTAATGTAGGTGTGATTACTTATGATTACTCATGATTACTCATCCCAGCTACATGACCTATGTATGGTAGAGAAAAACTTGGCCATGCCAAGTTTCATGTTCTCTCTGACAATTATAAAAATTTATTTTAAAAAAGAAAGATGGAGGAAGAGGATATGGAAAAAGAGAAAAGAGAAGGAAGGAGGGGAGGGAAGAGGAGAAAGAGGAGAAAGAAATGAATAAGGAGAGGGAGCAAGCAGAGAAAGAAAAAGATAAGTAAATTGACCCCATATGTCACCAGACTTCACAGCTACCACATGACACATTCTGTGATCATTTTAGTCCACAACCCTAGGAAAACAGTTTGCTTCTTCTGTGAAGAAGATTGAAGATAGGACAGAATACTGCAAGGGCCAAATAAAAATGCCCTACAAATACTGAAAGGCCATCAAATGTCCTAATGTCTTGACTTTCAAGAGCTTTTCTTTTTGTGAAAGAAAGCTCCTGCTTTTATTTTTGTTTTTATAAAATGAGGGGGTTGATTTGATAGTAGAGCAGGTAAGGTGCTTGCTTTGCTGACCTGGGTTTGATCCTTAGCACCCCATGTGGTCCCCTGAGCACTGCCAGGAGTGATCTCTGTGTGCAGAGCCAAAAGTAAGCCCTGAGCACTGCTAGGTATGGCCAAAAGTCCTGCCCCACCCCCCAAATAAAATAAACGCAAAATGAATTCTGATGACAGATTTCAGGAAGCATTATAACTCTTCATTCTTCCACCTACATATCATGGATCAATGCTTTATGGGATCATGTTTCCGTGGAGGAGAACAATAAAAAAAATTAAGGGAGAAGCTATTTCACACTTTCTTTTCTTTAAGCTTAATAGCATCCGTGTTTCATAGATATTTAGTTAAATTTGTTTCCATACATCTCAAACGCATTCAAGGGAAAGATCCATTTTGATTTGGGTTTATCAATGAATAAACAGGTTGGAATGTACAGTCACAATCTCAAATGTGCAAGAAAGAATGTTTTGTTATTGTTGCTGTTGTTTGTTTGTTTGTTTGTTTTTTGGGTCACACCCGGTGATGCTCAGGGGTTACTCCTGGCTCGGCACTCAGGAATCACCCCTGGCAGTGCTCAGGGGACCATATGGGATGCTGGGAATGGAACCTGGGTCAGCCTCATGCAAGGCAAACGCCCTAGGTGCTATGCTATTGCTCCAGCCCTAAGAATGTTTTTATAAAATGTCTTTGTTAGGGAGAAATTAAAATGGAAGAAAAACAGACAAAACATCCCAATGAGCCACTATATATTTCTCAAGCCACTTAAAAATACTGATAGTCAATGGTGTATTATTTATTCTCCCATCTGAAATAGTCCATTTGTTTAGATTTTTGTTTGTCTTTTGCACCGTCCTTGCTGTGCTCAGGACAACTCCTGGCCCAGGGCTTGGGGACTGCTCCTGGTGGTGCTAGAGTAAGGGCAGAATCAGACCCAGGCTCCCAACATGCAAAGAGGTACTTGTTTTACCTATTGAACTATCCCTCTTGTCCTCACATTTCCCCTCTTATTTAAAATCCAACTGCTAACTATGTTAAATCCAGCTGCCAACTCCCTTAAAGTCAGAGTATTAGAAGGACAGTTCCTCTTCTTGAACTCTTTGAAGTTTTAAGAACTTGTGAAATACATGAGGAAACACCTTCCTTGTTCCCCGTTGGTTACTACAAAGCTTCCCATTGACAAAAATGGAATGGCTGAAGATGAAGGGCATGTTACAGGCAGAAGAATCATCGCCGCGACGTGGGCTCCAGGGTCACATCTCTGGAAATAGCTTCCCCTGTGCTTCATAAAGCCAGTTCCTCCTAAGGGTTTGCCTTTTTGCCACCCACACTTTCCACCAAGGGGATGAGTAAATAGTGGGTGTGGGTGCCATGGCACATGGTAAGGCACATGGACCTCTAGTTCCTTTTTCATGCTGAGACATCTTTCCTTTTCTCTTTCCACCCTCTGAAGACTCCTAGTAGCATCATCAATTAGCCATGGTCAAACTCTTTGCCGACACTGGTTGCTTAGAGTAGGAGCCGGTTATCACAATGAGTGTAACAATCCAACCTTCTGGTTCTCAGATCATAGCCTTTTTGGTGAGACAATAAAAGTTAAAGTCTCCAATCTATCCATTTCATACTGTGTAACTTACTCCTTAACCTTTCTGTTATCCCCTTAAGCAGATTAATCTCTGCACCTTGGAAATTCCATCTATAAATATATATTAGAACATATATGTTATAATATATAATATACATAGTATATTATATATTTATATTATTTATATAGTCATATGTATGTTTTATATATTTATATTAAAATTATATATTTATGTTTATATTATATTTATTTTTATATTTTTATATTTATATAATATGTTATATATAATATGTTCATATATAATGTGCATGTATAATATATTATATATTTATACATATTATTATAAATCTATAACAATAAAATTGTAATAATAATAAATAAATAAATAATAATAAAAATAAGAAAATAACAGAATGGGAAAGGATATTTACACAATACCCATCAGATAAGGGGTTGATATCAATGGTATATAAAGCACTGGTTGAACTCTACAAGAAGAAAATATCCAACCCCATCAAAAAATGGGGCGAAGAAATGAACAGAAACTTTACCAAGGAAGAAATACGAATGGCCAAAAGGCACATGAAAAAGTGCTCTGCATCACTAATCATCAGAGAGATGCAGATCAAAACAACCATGAGATACCACCTCACACCACAGAGACTGGCACACATCCAAAAGAACAAAAGCAACCGCTGTTGGAGAGGATGTGGGGAGAAAGGGACCCTTCTTCACTGCTGGTGGGAATGCCGACTGGTTCAGCCCTTCTGGAAAACAATTTGGACTACTCTCAAAAAATTAGATATTGAATTCCCATTTGACCCAGCAATACCACTGCTGGGAATATATCCCAGAGAGGCAAAAAAGTACAATCGAAACAACATCTGCACATGTATGTTCATCGCAGCACTGTTTACAATAGCCAGAATCTGGAAAAAACCCGAATGCCCCAAAACGGATGACTGGTTGAGGAAACTTTGGTACATCTATACAATGGAATACTATGCAGCTGTTAGAAAAAAGGAAGTCAAGGATTTTGTAGTTAAGTGGATGGGCATGAAAAGTTTCATGCTGAGTGAAATGAGTCAGAAAGAGAGAGACAGACATAGAAAGACTGCACTCATCTATGGTATATAGAATATCAGAGTGGGAGACTAATACCCAAGAACTGTAGAAATAAGTACCAGGAGGTTGACCCCATGGCTGCGCGGCTGGCCTCACGTTCCGGGGAAAGGGCAACTCAGAGAAGCGATCACCAACTACATTGTAGTTGAAGGCCATGTGGGGGAAGGGAGTTGCGGGCTGAATGAGGGCTAGAGACTGAGCACAGCGGCCACTCAACACCTTTATTGCAAACCACAAGAGCTAATTAGAGAGAGAGAACAGAAGGGAATGCCCTGCCACAGTGGCAGGGTGGGGTGGGGGGGAGATGGGATTGGGGAGGGTGGGAGGGACGCCGGGTTTACGGGTGGTGGAGAATGGGCACTGGTGAAGGGATGGGTTCCCGAACTTTGTATGAGGGAAGTATAAGCACAAAAGTGTATAAATCTGTAACTGTACCCTCACGGTGATCCTCTAATTAAAAATAAATAAATTATAAAAAAAAAATAAAAAAAAATGAGGAAAAAAAATTTGAATAAAAAAATTTAAAAAAAAAATAAGAAAATAATAATAAAATCTCTTTTTTTAAATCACTTTCTTCTCTCTCATTATTTGCATATAGGAAAGCCATGGACTTTTGGGTATTGATTTTATAGCCTGCGACTTTAGTATACAAGTCTATTAGTTTGAGGAGTTTCTTGGTAGAGGCTTTTGGGTTCTCTAAGTATAATATCATATCATCTGCGAATAGTGAGAGTTTGATTTCTTTCTTTCCTATCTGGATGCCCTTAGTGTCTTTTTCTTGTCTAATCGCTATTGCAAGTACTTCCAGTACTATATTGAACAGAAGAGGTGAGAGTGGACACCCTTGCCTTGTCCCTGATCTTAGAGGGAAGGCCCTTAGTTTTTCCCCATTGAGGATAACGCTTGCTGTAGGCTGTGGCAGATGGCTTTGACTATATTGAGGAAGTTTCCTTCTATGCCCATTTTGGTGAGAGTTTTCATCATGAACGGGTGCTGGATCTTGTCAAATGCTTTCTCTGCATCTATGATCATATGGTTTTTATCTTTTCTTTTGTTGATATGGTAGATTATGATTGATTGACTTCCGAATGTTGAACCACCCTTACATCCCCGGGATGAATCCCACATGGTCATGGTGTATGATCTTTTTGATGAGTTATTGGATTCTATTCGCTAATATTTTGTTGAGGATCTTCACATCCGTGTTCATCAGAGATATCGGCCTGTCACTGTCACTGTCACTGTCATCCTGTTGCTCATCGATTTGTTTGGGCGGCCTGTAGTTTTCTTTTTTTGTGGTGTCTCTGTTTGCTTTTGGTATTAGGGTGATATGTGCCTCATAGAAACTTTTTGGGAGTGATTCTGTTTCCTCAATTTCCTGGAAAAGCTTAAAAAGAACTGGCAATAGGTCTTCTTTAAATGTTTAGAAGAATTCACTAGTGAATCCATCTGGACCTGGACTTTTGTTTCTGGGGAGACTTTTGATTACAGTTTCAATTTCCTTGATAATAATGGGTCTATTCAGGTATTCCACCCAGATCCCCCATTTTCCAGTACCTAGGCAGTCGCACCCAGAAACTGCCCCCAGCACTGTGTAATCCCATCAACAATATCCAACACTCCAGAGACTATAAAACCAAGCTCCAGGAAGAGAGTGACACAGAGTCTCTTGCCCCCCGCACCTAGCTGTCTTCACCAGGGCCCCTCAGAGGGAGAGGGTTGAGTTTTCTTCCCCGCCCTGAGCAGAGCTTCCGCAGTTGATGGCTTCCGGAACCCAGCCACAGCCATGCTCAAGGCCACTCTCCACACGTTTCAGACGAACCTCAAGAATGAGGGAACCAGCAGAGGAGCCCAGGTGTGTGGGACCCAGGGCAGAGATCTCCAAGACTGCTTGGGTCAGGACTGGGCCTCTTCCATCCATATTCCCCGTTTTCCAGTAACTAGGCAGTCACACCCAGAAACTGCCCCGGCGCTGTGTAATCCCATCAACAACCAGAGACTATGGCCTAGTTCTCCCTCTTGGAGAACCTGAAAAGATGCCAAGAGTCTAGTGCCCACTCGGGAGAGCCTGGCAAGCTCCTCGGAGAGTATTCATATCCCAAATACAGTAACAGATATATACATACTTCTCGGTGAGCCCGGAGATCCCGCCCGCATGGCAGAGCGTGGCAAGCTACCTGTGACATATTTGATATGCCAAAAGCAGTAACAACAAGTCTCACAATGGAGACATCTCCATTGTGATGCCGGTGCCCACTCAAGCAAATCGATGAGCAATGGGATGACAGTGACAGTGACAACACATATGTATGCATTTGTATATCACGATCACGATCACGTGATATCACGAAATCCCATTGATCGTTGATTTCTCCAGCAGGCTCAGTAACCTCACCATTCATCCTATCCCTGAGATTTTACAAGCCTTTCTCCACTTGGTCTTCCCACCCGTGCTGCATTGGAGGCTCTTTCAGGGTCTGGGGAATGAGATCCAGCTTGTTACTGGCTTTAGCATATGAATACACCATGGGAAACTTGCAAGGCTGTCCCAAGTGGGCAGGAAACTCTCAGTAGCTTGCTAGTTTCTCCCAGAGGGAGAAGTAGGCTATAAGATATCGTGTATAAGATATTGCTTCTGGGAACTTGCTTTTAAGTATCTGGATGTTGGATATTGATGGTATTACACACACCTTGGTTCTTCTGCCAGTACCTTCATGCGTGAGGCTTGTCCGAACATGTGGAGAGGGGCCTTGAGCATGGCTGTTGCTAGGTTCTGGTGGTCTTCAGCCACCAGGAGCTCTGCTGGGGGCGGGGAGGGAAGCTGGAGCCCGTCTCCTTCGAGGGGCCCCGGGGAAGACAGCCAGGCATGCGGGCAAGAGACACTCTGCATTTGTATATCGCCTAGAATATTCTGCTGAATAGCCAGTAACTGTTTAGCATCACTCAGCCATCACAATATTTTAAGAGGTAAACATTGTAATACTAATTTTATAGAGTGAGATAAGGTTAACCTGGGAATTGTGTAAACACTGATTTTATTTGTATAAATAGCATATTCCCACAGGGGGGTTTAAAATAGGACTTGTAAAATATCCAAATTTACTTTAAAACCTGGACCAAATTATCACTAAGTATAATTCAGCACTTTTGAGAGTCCAATAAGAAATGATTATTCACTACTAAATAGTAATATTAGTCATCTAAGATAATTAAGAAAAAAAAACTTTTTTGATCCTCAGGAACAGGCAGTTTTTTCAAACAGCTGGGAGATAATTTCAGGTAAATGTTATTTCTGTAAATCATTTACACACAGAAAACTATTGAGTCAATGAGCAAGAATTTAGCCATTACTTCATTAATATCTCATTCTTTCCAATGTCTCATTACTTTCAATATTCTAGTGACAGTTCCCAAGATTCTCCATGACTATCTTCTTGTGACAGTTTCACCGTTAAAGATTATATTATGTTCTCCCTCAAATAATCAAAATCTCTCTCTCAGGAAGTGCCAATAGCGATCATCTCAAGTCACTGACATATATACACACAATAGCAAAATTATCTGTTCATCATATGTGCATGGATTTCAGTTTGAAAGATAGCCCACAAAGAAAATATGTGCACTAAACACAAGGGTTAATTGCTGTGGTATATAAATTACTCCAAAATGATCAACAATAACAAAAAATGAAAAAGTAAAAATGTAGGGAGAGGAAATGATTAGACATGTTTCTAAAAAAGACAGGCAGATGACCAATAGGCACATGAAAGAGTGCTCATCATCACTTATTATTGGGGAAAACCAAATAAAGATGACAACAAAACACCATCCCACATCAGTGAGAATGGCACATTCAAAACATTGGGAACAATTTGTGTTGGCGGGGATGTGGTGAAAAAGGAACTCTCATCTACTGCTGGTGATCATGTTGTTTGTGGGGCTGGAGTGACAGCATAGCTAGTAGGGCGTTTGCCTTGCGTGCGGCTGACCCAAGTTCAATTACCAGCATCCCATATGGTTCCCCAAGCACCACCAGAAGTAATTCCTGAGTGCAGTGCCAGGAGCAACCCATGAACATCACCGGTTGTGACCCAAAAAGTTAAAAAAAAAAAAAAAAGAAAACGAAAGAAAATGTTGTTTGTTTAATCCTATGGAAAACAGTATGGAGGTTTGTCAGTAAAGTAACAGTAGAGCTCCCATACAGAGCCAGTCGACTGGAGCTATAGTACAGGGGTATGGTGATTGCCTTGCACGTGGTCGACCTGGGTTCGATTCCTCGTCCCTCTCAGAGAGCCTCGCAAGCTACCGAGAGTATCCTGCCCACTCGGCAGAGCCTGGCAATCTACCAGTGAGTTATTCGATATGCCAAAAACAGTAAAAACAAGTCTCACGATGGAGACGTTACTGGTGCCCTCTCAAGCAAATCCATAAACAATGGGATGACTGTGATACAGTGCTGCAGAGCCAGCAATTCCACTTCTTGGTATTTACTCCCAGAACACAAAAGCATTCATTCCAAAAACTTATGCACACCCTTATATGCATTATTCATTGAAGTATTTAGCACAATAACTGTGATGGGGAATTCATCCAGGGATTCATTCGATGACAGATGAGTGGAAAATGAAGTTGTATACACACAGTGGATATACACATTTCTTGCAGCTGTGAGAAATGACAAAATCATGCTATTTGCTGTAACTTGGATGGAACTGGAGGATTTCACGTTTAGTGAAGCAAGTCGAAGAAGGATAAATACTGGATGATCTATGATATATAGAAGAAGAGGAGAAGTGAATGCCACATATTAAAGAGGGGATATCTACTCTGTTTTTATTTGGGGACCACACCAAACAGTACTCAAGGCTTACTCCTGACTCTGCACTCAGGGGATCACATTGTTTGAGCTCAGAGAACCATATGGGGTGCGAGAAATCAAACAAGAGTGGATCTCATGCAAGGCAACGGCCCTACCTTCTGTACCATCTCTCTGACCCCAGGAGGAGGGGGATATCTAGATTATCCTTGACCATAGATTATAGAAATAAGACAGACAGAAAAACAAAGAAATCTAAGTGGAAAATAGAAGACAGAGGTGACAGGATGGGATCAAGGTCCTCAGGCATATTGGTGTTATAGAGATGTAGCGTGTCTGAAAGCAAGTGATCCAAACTATAAGAAAAGTTAAGATGTGCCTATCAAGGAAGCAGGCCAAGCTGACACTGGGGATAGGATTTGATGTAGGCAGGTAGGCAGGGAAAGGCCCTCGGCAATAAAACTTCTGGGAACATCAGGACTTCTGGGAAGAAAATCCTAAAACTGATCCACCCTATGGATACAGAAAACAGACCTGATAAGACCTCCAGCAGACCCTGATGAGATTGGACCCCTCCCCATGAAGTTCCTCAAATCCTCGGACCTCTCCCTTAATCTAATTAAAATGTGATTCAGCCCCGGAGAAGACTCCAAAACTTCCAGATCAAGACAACCCAAGAAGAGCCTATAAAAGACACCTTGAACAAAGGGAGGGCCTGCATATGCTGCTTGCGCCCATGTGGATGAGCACATGTGTCGCCCGCACTTTCCCTCTTGAGATGTGTACTTTCATGCTTTCTTGTCTAATGCTGGGATGTGTGTAGGGGCTCTCTCCACCCTTGGAGAAGACCGCGTTCTCTCTTGAGCGTGTTACTCTCTCTTACTCTCTACTCTCCCACTTTTCTCTTCCTCCTTCCCTTCAAAAATCCTCCAAATAAAATCTGTTTAACTTCAACTGCTTTTCTACTCCTGAAACTCTTTTCTGTGAGTGAGACAAGAACCCAGTAACCCTGGGTTCCAGGTGGCAGAGTCGGATCGGGAGAAAGTGACAGTCTTTCTTCTCCCGACTCATATGAGCCACCCGTGGGGTCCACCAACATCAGATTCATGTTGTAAAACTGTATGTCTGAAACTCAACTATGAATATCTTTGTAAATAACAGTGCATTTTTGCTTTGTTTGTTTGCTTTTGACTTTGGGACATGCTCAGTGATGCTCAGGGGTTACTCCTGACTTTGCACTCAGGGATCACTCCTGGTGGTACTCAGGGGACCATATGGTATGCCAGTGTCAGCTGCATGCAAGTGAACCTTACTAGTGATACTTTCTCTCCAGATCCCAAATTTAAATGCTTTAATAAAAAAAATCAAATTATCTTACCACACTCCACTGATAGTTAAATTTGAGAACAAAAGAGGTCAACACGACAGAATAAGGAAAGCCTATGTCTTGCAATTACTGCAAAATCTAAGCTCCAATGAGCAAAGGACAAAAAAGGATGGATTAGAAAGAGAAATGTCCTTACTAAGAAACTCCAGTGCAAAGTTCCAAGTTGGAATTTGGAAGAGATTTTAAAGATGCAAAACTTTATCCTTATAGGAGTCCAAGAGCACAGCAGGTAGGGTGCTTTCGTTGCACACAGCTGACCCGGTTTGATCCCCAGCACCCCATAAGGTCCCTGGCCCCAGGAGTGATTCCTGAGTGCAGAGGCTGGAGTAAGCCCGAGTGCTGTTGGTCATGACTCAAAACAAAAACAAAACAAAAGGAAGAAGAAAAGTATCCTGAGAAACAAAAGAAGCTTTTATTAAATACTCTGTATCCCAATTCTATACTTCCTACACTGAAATGAAAAAGTCAGGCGCAATATGACACAAACAGGTTCAGACTCACCAGTAGGTATCACTTGGTGACCACTCCCAACCTGGCTGATGGATGCATATTCATTCTCTCTTCACAGCAATTTATCCCGAGGGCACATTCCTAAAGTGAGCTCAGCCCAGCCCAAACTAATAGCTGAGCTAATCCAGAGAGGAAAGATATTTCCTTACTGGTAGGCAGTAGGAAGCTTAATAGGTGGGGAGTGGGGGAGATTGGGACAGTGGTGGAGGGAAGTAGACCCTTTGGTGGAGGGTAAAGTACTAGAATTTTGTATGCATTAAACCCTATCACAGGGGCCAAAGAGATGGTATAGTGGACAAGGTGCTTACCTTGCACACATTTGCCCTGGTTTTGATTTTCCAACATTCCATATGGCCCCCTGAGCACTGCCAGGAGTGATTCCTGAGTGCAGAGCCAGTAGTAAGTTCTGACCACATCTGAGTGTGCCCTCACCAAAAAAACGAAACAGCAAAAGCAACAACAACAAAAATAGCAAACAAACAGACCTGGCCATCTCAGTCCACAATCTTAAGACTCGAAAGTTACATCCCTACAGTAGAACAAATTCTGCGAGCTTCCTAAAGCAGAAACATTTAGCAGCAGGGGTCCCCTCTGTGCCTGTATTGTCCTCTCATGAGCATGCTTTGTCGCTGAGGCATCAACCTTCTCCAAGCCCACTCCCCACAACGTCTTCAGCTGTGTCCAGGCGGTGTGATCACTGTGCAGCAGAACAGCCTGGGAAATGCCAGACACGACCTTGAATTCTTGATTGTAACTTAGACACTTTCGACCCTGGTCCACAAGTACTTCAGGGTATGCACTTTCTTGAACCCTTGGCCATTCTGTACTGCTCAACTTTAGAGTCCAGTTGTCCTCTACCCCCACCCCAATCACAAGCTCACTTAAGCTCCTTTTCTCTGCAGGACATGTCCATTAGAACTTGGTTAACAAACTCCCAATCTCGTATTCCAGTATTCCAGGTTTTCCCTCCAGCACTTGTGACTATGCACTTGTGCTAAATTAAATTAGGCCCAATTAAATTTGCACCTTGGTACAAAAGTGTACTTAGTGCCTGGTAATCTTCAAGCCAGGTTGCCCCCAGACATGTTTGAACTGGATTCACAAAGATCTGAATGCTTGCAAACTCAAAACTCCTAGTAATTGTCAGCTCTACCCAAATTTAGTTCGTAGTTGGCCCTGGGGACACACAATTGTAAACACTTGACTATAGGCCAGATTGTAAAATCTGGTATTACAGACCTTTGCAAAAACACTTGCAACTGCTCAAGAAGGATGCATTCCAAGCCCACTGGAACTTGGCACTACAGTTGTTGCCAGGTGTTAGAAACCATGAATCCCGGGGGTTATCCTGGCCCACACAAATTCTGAGCCATAATCACTGTCTGGAACATATGATCATGAACCCTCAGTCATTGCCCAGGTCTGCTCAAAGGGCCCTCAACCTTAGCCCTTGCATAGTGCTAGGTTTATGAAAACAAAAATATTCACATGAAGACAATTACTTAAGAAAAACCCCAAACATACCAAGGCTCTGCAATCTCTTTGATGAAGGCATCAAAGCAATACCCTTAGTGACTACGGTGAGGAAATCCAGACAACAGAACTTTATCAAGGACAGAAAAAGTGTGAGAAAATTCTGGGGGGCTGAAGCAATTAGCACAGCAGATAGGGTGTTTGCCTTGCACGCGGCAGAACTGGGTTCGATTCCTAGCATCACATATGGTCCCCTGACCACTGCCAGGAGTAATTCCTGAGTGTCGAGCCAGGAGTAACCCCTGTGCATGTGCATCGCCAGGTATAACCCAAAAAGCCAAAAAAAAAAAAGTGTGAGAAAATTTCAAGTGGAAATTATTGAGCTAAAGAATATAGTATTTGGGTCAGGGATATAGCTCAACGGTAGAGTATTTTGCCTTGTGTGTGTGTTTCTGGGTTTGATCCCTGGCTCTGTAAATAACAACAACAAACCAACAGAAAAATAATAATAAAATATTTGAGCTGGAAATTACAATGTAGATTGAAATCACAATATCTTTTTACATCTCAATGTAATAATACTAGAAATCAGCCATAAAAAGTAATATGTTGGTGGTAATGGAGAAATCAAACATTTGGAGGTTAAGCAACATGCTTCTGGGTCAATGAAGAAGTCAAAGTACTCCTGGAGCAAAACTAGTATGAAGATGGAAGTATCAGAACATATGGGACATAGCAAAAGTAGTAAAATTCAGAGCAGTATAAGCTACAATGGAAACAAACAAACAAAAAAACTTGCCTACCCTTGTAGGATGACATTACTTTGCCCTTTCCCTCCTTGCCACAAGTAGCTTGTCCCGTTTTACCCTGAGTTTAGGCTTACCCCAGTCTCACCCATCAAGGTGTTCCCAAATCTCTCCCATCCCTTTGTTTAGCTATAATCACTTCTCCATGCTCTCTTCCCCAAAAGAGTTAATCCTCGGCTTTCCCTTAATCCGACTCTGCTAATTTGCAAGGTCAGACCTTCCTAGGATACTGAATTTATATTATATAAGTTAATATTGCCTTTCTCCTCTTCTTGTGCCTTTTGAATAATTTACTTTAAAGCTATGACTGTTTTGTATAGACACAAGAAGACAATATTATGTTTTTATAACTTGGGAATTAATTGGCCTCGAATATTCCCTCCCGAGCCTCTGCTTTCTCCACTTAAGCCTCAGTTGCCCTCAGTTCCTAGCACCCCATAGTAGGGTCCCCGACGTGGGACAGGAAGGATCCAGGGCAAGCGGTGAGTTATGTGCTACCCTGGCATCGAGATGGGCCTGGCCAAAGTGCCTAATTCTTTTTTTTTTTATAATTTATTTATTTTTAATTAGAGAATCACCGTGAGGGTACAGTTACAGATTTATACACTTTTGTGCTTATACTTCCCTCATACAAAGTTCGGGAACCCATCCCTTCACCAGTGCCCATTCTCCACCACCCGTAAACCCAGTGTCCCTCCCACCCTCCCCAATCCCATCTCCGCCCCACCCCACCCTGCCACTGTGGCAGGGCATTCCCTTCTGTTCTCTCTCTCTAATTAGCTGTTGTGGTTTGCAATAAAGGTGTTGAGTGGCCACTGTGCTCAGTCTCTAGCCCTCATTCAGCCCGCAACTCCCTTCCCCGACATGGCCTTCAACTACAATGTAGTTGGTGATCGCTTCTCTGAGTTGCCCTTTCCCCGGAACGTGAGGCCAGCCTCGAAGCCATGGGGTCAACCTCCTGGTACTTATTTCTACGGTTCTTGGGTATTAGTCTCCCACTCTGATATTCTATATACCATAGATGAGTGCAGTCTTTCTATGTCTGTCTCTCTCTTTCTGACTCATTTCACTCAGCATGAAACTTTTCATGCCCATCCACTTAACTACAAAATTCTTGACTTCCTTTTTTCTAACAGCTGCATAGTATTCCATTGTATAGATGTACCAAAGTTTCCTCAACCAGTCATCCGTTTTGGGGCATTCGGGTTTTTTCCAGATTCTGGCTATTGTAAACAGTGCTGCGATGAACATACATGTGCAGATGTTGTTTCGATTGTACTTTTTTGATTCTCTGGGATATATTCCCAGCAGTGGTATTGCTGGGTCAAATGGGAGCTCAACCTCTAGTTTTCTGAGAATCGTCCATACTGTTTTCCAAAAGGCAAAGTGCCTAATTCTTAACTATAAGTTAAGAGCTTGATCATAGACAAATGCTGTCATGATCCAATAGTAATTATGAGACTGGGACCCTGCCAGGGATAGGAAAGACTGATCTGGCCTGAGCACTGTAGTCTGAGATTGAGATGGCCCCAGGAGAGCAATTCTATAAGCTTTAATGCATCTCTTATTGTGTCCATACAAAATAATATTATGAATTCTTATATGTTTGCTGGCTGAGGAGAAGAGAAACACATTCATGGGACTCTGCCCTTGGGTGGATCCTCTTGCTGAAAGAGAATTAAGTCCTAGGAGAAGCATCCCCTAAGGAAAAGGAACCTTACCCTATAGATGGTGACCACACCTACGTGTATGCCCCAACCCCCTGATGCTGGGGAGATTTAACTAGGCTGTGAGAGTGGGTTGGGGGGCCAGATCCACGAGCCAGATCCACGGGGCAGATCCACGGGGAGAGATCCAGGAGAGCGGGAGAGAAGCAGAGGGAGAGAATGAAATAAACGGATTGAGCAACCAGTTTGGCCTTCTTCCTTCTTCCTTCCGTCGCCTGCCCTCGACTGACGGCACACACAGTGGTTCTGGGGCACCGGACGCGGGCGGTGAGACAGAGCCGCCCGGAGAGCCCGCGAGTGAACGCGCCCCCTCGGCGTTCTTTAGTTTTTTACATACCCTCATATGTTAAATAATTAGAAAGAAAAAACCAAATGAAATTCAATTTCAATAACAAAATATCACTGTATCACTGTCATCCGTTGCTCATCGATTTGCTCGAGCGTAACATCTCCATTGTGAGACTTGTTACTGTTTTTGGCATATCAAATACGCCATGGGTAACTTGCCAGGCTCTGCCATGCGCGAGAAATACTCTTGGTAGCTTTCCGGGCTCTCCAAGAGGGGCGGAGGAATCCAACCGGGGTCGGCCACGTGCAAGGCAAACGCCCTGCCAATGTGCTATCACTCCAGCTCTGTAACAGAATAAAATAATAAAAATTAGGGTGAAATATATGAAATAGCAAAAATGCTGACCAATTAAACAAAGACCTAGTTTGTTGAAAGAATAAGCAAAGTACACATTTTAAAAAACTGACCATAGGACCCAAATCATTATACAGATTCCTTGTAATACCTATCAAAATTTCAATAGCATTTTCAAAGACTTAGAACAAATACTACCAATGTTTCTATGGGACCCAGAAAGGTCACAAAGCAACTTTGAGGAGAAGATGAGAGACATTGTGAAACCTGACTTTATTTTTTTAAATTTTTTATTTTATAAGTTAGTTTAGAATATTTGATTACATTTAATATCCAGACATTAATCCCACCACCATTACACATTCCCAACACCAAATTTGGGATGTTTCCATCCCAAGCCCCATTCCTGTCCCATAACACAACCAAAAGAATATATTTTGTATTGTCTGTTATGAAGAACTGCTGCACATGCTTACAAAAAATTGTTCATATAAGAAACTGTGTGAAGATTGTTCTATTTTGGCAGGAGTCATTAAGACATTCTATAAGATACCACCAACATGTTGTTAAAGTTTGGGTGATGTGAACTTTGGTATATATATCTGAAAATGTGTATATATACATATGTATATATATATATATATTTACCTCTATGATTGGTTGCCTACTGTCTGAACCCCATCAACTATGGTGCAGTAATTATGGATAATGGAATAATGGATAGGGAGTGTCTTATGATATGTTGCAGCCATATGGTCCAGGAATATGTTCACTCATATTTGAGGCTCGGCCCGAGTGTGTGGGGAGTGCCTTGAGCATGGCAATGGTTGAGTTGTGGAGGTCGGCTTGCAGGGCTGGGTTCCTTGGGGGGGGTAGGGCTCTCACCTGCCCCCTCTGGGGTGCCCTAAGTGAAGCAGCCTGGTGCTGAGTCCGGTGGCATGGCTATAGGGGCCTCATGTTATGCTCCCTTTCGGGAGAAGCAGTTCTGTGATCTGGATGGTGCCAATGACAAGATTATCTGGCACTGGCAGGAGGTTGAAACCTGACTTTAAACTATACTAAAAAGCTAGACAAATCAAAATAGTGTGGTTAAAAAAAAGTAGATTCTGAGACTAATGGAATATATTGAGAACTGAGAAATAAACTTTCACATAGACAGCTAATATATTACACAAGAGCCAAGAACTTAAAATGTAGGAAGAAAATTTCTTCAATATATAGCACTGGGAAAAAAATAGTTAACCATATGCCAAAGACTGAAATTAAGTCAACATCTCATACCATGTATAAAGGTTAACTCAGAATGGACTAACGACTAGTGTTAGGTCAAGTTTGTAGAATACATAGAATAAAAGAGAAAAAAATATTCCATGATACTGACTTTATTGGTGTCTTCAGTGATTTGATTTCATTAGCAAAAATAAATGGGATTAATTACATTCATCTAAAAAGCTTCTGCATAGCAAAATTAACATCACTACAACAAAAAGCTATTCTACTGAACAGGAGTAAATATTCTCACACCATATATCTAGTAAAGGATTTGTCTTTTTTATCCAAGACAAATAAAGCCCTCACATAACTCAACAACAAAAAGACAAACAACCCCATTAAAAACCTGGAGAAGAGCTAAACACACTTTTTCCAAGAAAACATATAAGTGGCCAATAAGCACATAAAAAGTGTTTATCATCACTGATTACCAGGGAAAGGCAAATCAAAATGACAGGCCATCACCCCCACAGGGAGAAAGGCCTTATCATAAAGATCAGAATCAAGTTCTAGTGGTGATGTTGCAAAAAAGGAATTCTCATTCACTGTTGGGCAGTAGGCATCATATACACTGGTTTAGCTCTCACAGTTGTAGGAACAATATAAATTTACAAAATGGAAAACTACATCAAAAGAGAAAGAAATGTAGGTAAAATGAATACTTTGCTTCTTTAGTGAATAGTTGATGTAATACTATCAAAGTAATTAGAGAATGTTAATGAAAATATATCATAATACATTCATATTGAGAGATTGGATAAAGAAGAAGAAAAAAATTAAAAGAGTGAATTTTACATTTTCCTTAATGGTAGTCAATACATGTTGCCAAGTATGATTAATAAGGTAAAAGCAGCAAAAAGAAACTCAACCCTATCCTGTAAACATGTGTTATGAAAATACGGTAAGAAATAGCAAGCAGTGTTACACATGGTGGACAGCGGGACATGAGCCTGTCAACTGCTATTTTTTCCTTTAAAGATGGAAAAATGACCTGTATTAATTAGTATTACGTCATTCTGCAAAATAAATGCAACAGCAAATATATGTATGTGTATATATACGTATACATATATATACACACACAATGTACAATCACTCAAACACAAGAAAGCTGGTTTCTTGCTCAAGTGACATCTGTGGTTCTTAAACAACAGTTCTATTTCATGAACAAAACTCATGAAAACAAAATTTCTCCTAGTTCACCACCCCGAGAAAGCAGTCCTCATATTCACAGTCCAAAGCCATCTTCCTCTCAAGGAGAGGAACTAGGAAGAAATTGTATCAAGCAAGCAGGGTTAGTGGGCTCGTTAGAATGTTTTAGAAACAGCCATATTGCAATCTTGCTCAATCCTATTGGCCAGAATTTCTCACAAGACTGCATTTAGCTGCAAGGGAAGTTTAGCACCAGACTGTTTTCCTAGAGTGGAAAAAATGAGATATGGGATTTACAGTATTTTAACACAACAACTACTTGACTTTTGAATTACTTGAAGTTCTAATTATTTCATTAAAGTAAAATCTAAATGCTAGGGACTAGAGAAATAGTAACTGGTTACTATCTCTTGCATATCTCTTGACAGACCAGGTTCAAATTCCTGGCACTGTATATGCTTTCCTAAGCACCACCAGGAGTCAAGAGTGACATTAGAATCAGAAATAACTCCTGAGCATGCAAGATTTTCACCTACACCCAATAATTAATTAATAAGTTAAAAAACTAAATGCTAATCAAATAAAACACGAGGCATAATATAGTGGTTCAGGTATTAGGGTCAGATCACTGAGATTAAACACAATTCTCCCAGCAAATCTATTTCCTTATCAGATACAAGAATTAACACATTGACACTGTGCTGTAATTTGTTTTTAATTTTAATTAATTTTAATTAAACTTCATTTAAATATGAGCTGCCAGTCCACACTAACATTAACATGTTGATACCAAAATGCATTTACAAGAATTCCTAGTATGTGGTAAACATTCATTGCTTACTGTTATTATAAACATGTTTAAATGAGTAAAATAAGTGCCAAAAGCTGGCCAAACTAAAGAAACAGAACAATTGAATCTTCAGGGAACAGTTAAGAGTCTAAGTCAAGCAATAGAAGAAACAGAAAAAAAATTAACAAGCATAACACTATTCAAGAAAACACTAAATGTTTTCCTTATTATCAAAAGGTGAGTGGTGCCTATGAAGCCTTTTTTAAGTTAGAATGACTTAAAACAAAGACAAAATTGCCATTAATTTATATGAAAAATCTTTTGCACTCCCACTCCCTCATCAAATAACTTACCAAATTTCATCAAACACACAGAGAAAACCTCCAATAACACCAATATATAGAAAAAATCCATAAATAATATGATAAATATGCATTCTATACAAAGAAGAAATGATGTCCATATAATTTAGTTTCACTTACCAGGATTGGGAAGGTAGGAGTAAAATAGAAGTTTGAGAGGTGGTGGTGCTGATGTGTTTGGTTGAGTGGTGGGAGGGTTGGACAGTAGGAGCTACAAAAACCAGGCTGTTGGGGTGAAAAAAAATAAGGCCTACTAGCATCCCCTTAAAATCTGAAGATCAGGGCAGATAAGTCACTAATGTCTACATCTACCTCTTCTGTCTCTGCATACCTTAATATTGGAGAACAAGATTTATTTTATACGAATGTGTCTGAGGTGAAAAGATGTAAGTCTGGTAGTATGCTTCTTGCTTGTTTTTACAAACTTTTCTATCATACAGTTCTTTGCAGGCATGTGAAATATCCTGCAAAGTTGTCCTGAACCTACAGGCATTTCAAAGTTCAAGGTATTCTTTGTGCAATCATTGTAGTTCTATTGATCATAGCAAAAACCTTAGTTCTTAGATTATTTCACTTTTAGGCATTTGCTATTGTATTGAGTTTTTATCATTATCCTTTCCTCTTGTCCTCATAACCAACTCATAATTCGTCATTCCTTGGTTGTGCAATGCCCAAACCTTTCAATATCATCTTTGTCAGTTTCTACAAGGCACTGGAATACTGAGCATAAGAAGTTCCCACGGAACCTTAGAACAGTAATCTTTTTTTTTTCACTCCAAGTGCTGCTTAGTGTGCCAGGGGATCATTCCCTGTGATACTCGTCCAACCTGATGGAGGTTCAGTGCTAGGGCCTGAGGATGTGGAGTTGCTTGGGTCTTGTGAGTCTCATTCCAGGTATCACCCAAGGCCACCCCAGTGATACTTAGAGGCCGCTAGGGTCTAGGCTCAGGAGGCCTATCGTGATGCTGGGAATTGATCCCAGATTGGTGTATGCCAGATATGTATCCTAAACCCTCACTATTCTCTAACTCATGAAATAATGTTTTTATTTAAAAAATAATCTATTGGCTTGCAATGGTATAGAATTTCAGGAGTGTAGTTTTACAACTCTTTTGTGTGTAATACCACTCCAACCAACAAAGTTGAAGTACCATCCAAACTCTCTCTCTCTCTCTCTGTTTCTCTCTCTCTCTCTCACGCACGCACATACACACACACACATACACACACCCTTTTCTTTGAGGTAAACATCATAGTTTTCATTGAGTCTAGGAGGGGTTTGTGTGTGTGTGTGTGTTTGTGTGTGTAGGTAGTTCAATTGTTTTAATTATCTATCTTCCACATATGAGTGAAACCATCCTTTACATTTTCAGTCCATTACTTATTTCCTGTTACAAAGTCATAAATTCTATCCAGTTTGTCCCAAGAGGTACAATTTTATCCTTTTTAATGAGAGTGTAGTATTCCAATGAGGATATATGCCACAAGGTCTTTATATGATCATGGGCATTTATATTAATTTTATGTTTTGGTGATCGTGAATAAAACCTCTGTGAATATAGAACTATAAATATCCTTTCAAGCTAGTATTTTCATATCTTTTGGATAAATTTACATCCCCACCAACAGCATACCAGCGTTCTCTTTTCTCTGTGGAACATTCCTTGCGGTATCAGTCACTTTTGTTGCTCTGGGTGTGTGCTGTGGTTGAACGGTTGCTATAAAACAAAGGCTGGACACTATTTTTGCTTTCCATCTTTTACTGTAAAAGCAAAAATCCTCTTCCAATTTCTCATTAGTAAAGATAGTACTAATGTGTTTGGTTAAAGTGAAGTGGTATACAGGAAACGTTTAATGAGGGCAGAATACCCATCCCAATGAAACAGAAGTGATTTATAGACTAGGGCAATGTGCTAGTATGTGCACTGATACATATAGTTAATAGAACGGTGCTGGTACAGCCATGTACAGTAGGGCCTTCTGTTCTCTGAATCCCGGCAAGTGCGCAGACACATGCCAGCGCTTTGGGCTTCAGGTCCCCTAATGCTGCAGCAACTGTGAGCAGATTTTGCCACTGAGTTCAACTAGTTAAAATCCATTGTTTCTGGCTCCTCCTGCTACTTCTGGAAATAGCATGGATTTTGAATGCAATTAGCACTGGGGATGAATTAGCTCCCATGTGGCAAACTCGGGCCAGTTACCGCTAAGAGACAAGGGAAAGCTGAATTGCAGAGATCAATTACAGATGTTTATAAATTTTCTCTTTTTAGCGTAAAAAACATTAACATACATGTGTTGAATTTTAAATGTTAAAAATAGAAATAGGGCCATAGAGATAGTACAGCAGATAGGTCACTTGCCTTGCTTGTGGCCAACCCAGGCTCACCCGCTGGCACCCCATATGGTCCTCCGAGCACTGCCAGGAGTGAACCCTGAGCACTGAGCACAGCTGGGTGTGACCCAAGAACAAAAAAGGAAAAAGAAAAAATGGGAATATGCGAGCCAGAAATTTAGCACAGCTACATTACCTCACACATATGGGGTTCTATCCTATGCACACATGATCCCTCAAGCCCTCAGTAATCTCTGAGCACAAAGCCAGGAGTAAATCCTGAGCACAGTCAGGTGTGTCTCAATCCCACCAACCAAATTTAAATGTATGTATGCTATTCAATTTCCCAAAATCAATATAATCATTTTGGGAAATCACGAAAAGAAATTGGGGTGGTTTTTTTTGAGGGGGCGTAATGATGTTAGCAAGGAACCAATCACAACATACCTGAAATTGTTAAATCAAAAATTGTTAAATCAAATGACAATGGCAAATTGTCATCCCCACCAACAGCATACAAAGGTTTCCTTCATTCTACGTTGGCTCTAACACGTGGTGTTTCTTGACTTTTGGATGCTAACTAGCTTTGCTCATAGATACAAGATTTCTATTTTTAGTAGTACGCTTAAATGTAGTACGTACTTGATTTATAGTGATACACACCTGAAATTTACATACTGTTATAATGCATCACAATCTCAATAAAGTAGAAAAAACAGAATTAATGGCATAAATTTGTTTATTATATAAAGTTATGCGAACATATTTTATAAAGCAATGATTTTTTTTTTTTGCTTTTTGGGTCACACCCAGCAATGCACAGGGGTCACTCCTGGCTCATGCACTCAGGAATCACCCCTGGCGGTGCTCAGGGGACCATATGGGATGCTGGGATTTGAACCCAGGTCAGCCGCGTGTAAGGCAAACGCCCTACCCCCTGTGCTATCACTCCAGCCCCAAGCAATGATTTCTATATGGAAGACTTTCTTCTTGGTTGATATGAGGGAATGAGATCTTTTCTTGTTTTTATCCCATTTTAGATACTTTTGGTTGCTTGAATATTTCTCTTGATTATGCATGATACTTAAAATTTTGGAGCCCTTGGGATCAAAGGGATGGTACAATGGGTAGATCACTTATCTTGCATGTGGTCAACTGGGTTCAATCACAGGCACCACATGTGTTCCCTCAAGCACTTCCAGGAATGATCTCTGAGGAAAAAGCCAGCAATAAACTCTGAGCTCCACCAGGTATGGCTGAAAAAACAAGTATAAAAACAAAAAATTATGGAGCCTGGAGATGGATCAGTGTCTTAAAGCACTTGTCTCAAGAGCACAAGGCCATGAGATCAAATCCTAGTGACTTCCACAAGCATAGAGACAATCCTGAGTCTAGGGTCCCCAGCAAGAAAAAGTTCTATTTTAGAGGATAATTGACATACAGTATACACAATGGCTGTCCTGGAGCAAACACAGGCAACTTCTTTTCCTCATCTGAAGAGGTTCAGCAAAGTGGTTAAGAGCTAAGAGAGGTGACACATGTAAAACATATAGCATGATGCTTGGCACTCCTCAATAAGCACCTGTTATTGAGGTCATACTTATTTGGTATGACAGAGGCTCCCAAACTTATTTGGCCTACACCCTTTCCAGAAAAACAATCACACTGTACTCCTAGGATATCTACCTTCTTTAAGCCAAAAGTTTTCAACCACTGGTCCGTGGACCAGTGTAGTTAACTAGTGCAGAAGTGTTAAAGTTAAAATATCAAGAGTCGAGGCTGAAACGATAGCACAGTTGGTAGAGCGTTTGCCTTGCACATGGCCAACCCAGGTTCTATTCCCAGTATCCCATATGGTCCCCTGAGCACCGCCAGGACTAATTCCTGAGTGCAGAGCCAGGAGTAAGCCCTGTGCATCGCCGGGTGTGACCCAAAAAAACAAACAAACAAACAAAAAAAAAAACCCGAGTCTGCTATAGTACTTAGAACTGCTGAGTTGTAAATGGACAGGTGCTGGTTCTCAGTTGTGAAATGGCTGAAGAGAGGCCAGAGAAATATTACAGTATTAAGACACTGGCCTTGCATGTGGCTGACTCCAGTTTGGTCTGACCCTGAGCACAGCCAGGAATCACTCCTGAGCATGGACTCACCTGAATATTGCTGATTATGCCCCGTCCCAGCCCCAGCCCCAAAATGCTTCTCTTAAAAAATTTTAAAAATTGTCTCCTAGTTATAACCAAATCTACTACCACTTCCCTGGATGGATCCATAGTCCCGTGGGGACTTCAGCCCATTTGGGAAAAACTGATGTCAAAGTATCTAGTTCTCAATGGATATATCCAGTCTGAAACTGTGGGTTTTGCAAATCAATCTGAAAAAGGCTCCTTTTTCCTCTCAGTTCAAAGTCTAAAGTTTTTCCAAATAAAATTTTGGTAGATCGTGGTTACCACTTTCAAGTATAAGTAGATTCTGAACCTTCATCAGCTCATCTGAGAAATAGGGACAAGAATGCCACCTAGTTCAGAGAATGTAAATGTGACTATAAATTTCTCCAGTGCATGGCATCAAGTCAAATATCAATCTAGTAAAAACGGTTGTTGGTGCTGTTGTCACAAGAGTTGTGCAGTCACATCCAGACATCTTGAATAAGGAGAGGGATGCAGGGACAAGCACTCAGGCCGAAGACCAACGGTGGAGACCCTACTTTGTGCTTGAGAAGCATAGTCATCCAGTCTCACTCCCCAAGACTGCGTTCACCACTAGGATTTGCTGCCTCCCTGTGGAATTCCATAGACAGGAGCCAGACAAATGTTCCAGGTCAGAACTGCATTGTCAAACCCATCTCAGAAAGCTTTCCTGGGCTTCCTAACTCTTGTCATGTGATGTTTAAGTCTTTAAACAATTTCAAGTCTTTAAACAATTGCTGTCTGCTCAAAGAATGATATGTGGGCTGCTCTATTTAAAATAGCAACTCTTGTGGCTGGAGCTGTTGTACAGTAGGTAGGGTATTTGCCTTGCACAAGGCTGATCTGGGTTCAATCCCTGACACCCCATACGGTTTCCCAAGCCCACCAAGAGTGAATCTGGAGCACAGACCTAGTAGTAAGCCTTAAACATAGCCAGGTGTGGCCCCAAAACAAGTGAAATAAAACAGCAATTTTTATTCCACCTACCTCCAATACTTCCTGACTATTTCAGTGTTTCCCCTTTTTCTGCATTCCTTACCTAATAGACTATGTAATCTACTATTTTTTATATTAGTGTTCATGTTCTGTTTTTTCCCCATTGATTCCCATGCACAAAGGTTTATTATGTATGAGTGCATATATATAATCTAATCCCAAATGCATACAATAGTGTCTGACTATTCAGAATCTCAATATTTCTGAAATGTTTGGGTGAATGAATGAATGCTTTCTTTCTGTTGGATCATGTCAGGAAATGCTTGAGAACTTTGAAAGTACTGTGACCTTTTTTTGCATTACTCTGCATATATGTGAGGAAACTATAGTCCAGAGTGCCAGATGTTGCTCTTTCCTGATAGAGTTCAGAAAAAATGATTTCAGCTACTTGACCTTTGGCTCTTAGAACAGAACAATGAAACAAACATCTGTAGATCAGCAACAGAAAGCTAACATTACATCAGGAACTCCAGTCTATTGTGTTTTTAGCTCATCAGTTCATACTTTATATTAACACTGTGCTTTTTTCTACATTTCTAAATGCCCATTAAAGGGGTCTGCCTATTAAGATACCAATTAATATTAGCAGAGGACCCTCACACTATGGCATGATAAGGCAGCCCAAAATCTATAACATATATCTATTCTTTTTTGTTTTTGTTTTTGTTTGCTTTTTGGGCCATACCTGGTGATGCAAAGGGGTTATTCCTGGCTCTATACTCAGGAATTACTTATGGCAGTGCTCAGGGGACCATATGGGATGCTGGGCATCGAACCCGGGTCAGCCATGTGCAAGGCAAGTGCCCTACCCGCTGTGCTATCGCTCCAGCCCCCTATCCTTTTTAGTTTGTTTATGGGGACATGGGGACCTGGTGATGCTCAGGGATTACTCCTGGATATGTGCTCAGAATTACTTCTGGTGGTGCTTGGGGAGTTACATGGGCTGCTGGGGATTGAAGGCAGGTTGGCCGCATGCAAAGCAAAGTGCCATACCTGTTGTGCTTTCGCTGCAGCTCCCATATCGATATTCTTAAACACAATAAAAATCTATTCTTCTATACAATAATAATAGAG
The DNA here is from genome assembly GCF_027595985.1 of Sorex araneus. Lineage (NCBI taxonomy): Eukaryota > Metazoa > Chordata > Mammalia > Eulipotyphla > Soricidae > Sorex > Sorex araneus. Next base: position 67,300,192 of record NC_073305.1, on the reverse strand, counting down.
ATATTCGTGCCCACATTGATAAATCTTACACATTAGAAGAAAAGTTTTGTTGTGCTGTATTAGCTTTTATTTATTCCTCTGCACATTGCTTGAAAGAGTACTTGCTCAGTAAACAAGAATTTGCATGGTGATGCTCTTCTAGGGATGAGATCCTTGCAGTTCTGAGAGTAGATGGCCAAAGCGAAAACCATATTCCTTCAAAACCAGGGGAAGCTGAGATCCGGAGCAGCCGCGCAAGACATGGCTGCTCTGCTCCTTAAAGACTATGATCCAGGAGGTCTACTAACCCATTTTGGCACCCCGAATCTTCTTATAGAAATGCATCTAGACTGTGAACTGAGCTAAAATAACAGAAATCCAAATCCGAGCTTATATAATCTTCATTCTCAGCAATGGAAAACAAATTATCAAATGATGCCTTTTCAGCAGGTTAGAGTAAATTCCAAATAATAATAGTGAGTTCTCTGTTGAAATATTGAATGCATTCAAAGTATAGAGAGAATAAAGTGAAGATCATTAACCACTCAGGTGGGGGTGGGTGGGAGGGGGGTATATTGGGATTCTTGGTGGTGGAACATATGCACTGGTGAAGGGATGGGGGCTTGATCATTATATGATTGAAACTTAAACCTGAAAGCTTTGTAACTTGTCACGGTGATTCAATTAAAAAAAAAAACAGGGGAAGCTGCAATTGTTTTAATGGGGTATCCTCACATCAGGTCTGAGACAAAGATTTCAAGTGCAGGTAGTTAATTTGGAAGCTAGGAAACAGGAAAGGACGTGGCTAGAATAAGAATTTTTTTTTAAGGAGAAAGTTAACAATAGCTATGGAATAAGCAGCTTACTTTAAAAGGCTTTTTTATTTATATTTTTTAGCTATATCAAGCTGTGCTCAGGAATTGTTCCTGACTCTAGCTCTGTGCTCAAGGATGTCTTCTGGTGGGCTCAGAGGATCACAAGTGGTGCTGAGGATTAAACCAGGGTCAACTGCTTACAAGGCAAGCACTTAATCACTTCCTATTGCTCTAGCCCATGCTATTTTTTTTAATTCTTTTCTTTTTCTTTTTCAGTGAATCACCATGGGGTACAGTTAAAGACTTACAAACTTTCATGCTTGCATTTCAGTCATAAAATGACCGAGTACCCATCCCTTCACCAGTGCCCATTCTCCACCATCTATGATCCCGGTACCCCTCCCACCACTCTCACTCCATTCCCTCCACCCTACCCCGCCTCTATGTCAGAGCATTCCCTTTTGTTCTCTCTGTCTCTGTCTCTGTCTCTTTCTCTGTCTGTCTGTCTGTCTCTCTCTCTCTCCTTATGGGTGTTGTGGTTTGCAACAGAGGTATTGAATGGCCATCATTCGGTCTATAGTCTACTTTCAGCATGCCCTCCCATCCTGAGTGGGCCCTCCAAGCACCCCATACTTGGTGGTCCCTTTTCTATCTGAGTTTCCTTTCCCCCAGCACATGAGGCCTCAAGTCCATACTCTTGAGAAAAGTAGGGCACAGTCATAAGTTTGAACAGTCGGAACATTGGAGAAGCCAAAGCAGGGAGACGAAATCCTTTTTCCAGTGACTCCTATTTTCATTATTGGGGATGGTTTCTAGGGCCTTCGGCTCCCTCCCACTCTATTCATTTGCAGGTTTGTCTTTCTGGGAAGTGATTTTGCTTCTGTGGTGTTGGAGAAAGTCACAAGCAGAGAGCAGAGCCTTCCTGACACTTTGGGACACATGCAAACTGGACCATCAGCCATAGGTGCAGGTGAAGAGAAGTGGAGTCCGTGGAGGTGAAGAGGTGAGAACAGCACCCAGGCAGGCTTCACAAGAGCAAAGAATCTTAGCCCTGTGTGGCTCCTAAATACTATTGAACTTTAAATAAGAACTTAAATAATCTATGCCTCTAACCATTTCTACTGATAAAAAGAGGAAGAAATAATAACTGGTTGTAAGCTCATTCTGGGGACTAGGCAAAATCCCTGGGGAGTCCTCACCATGACTGTGAACTACACAGTCCTCTCTGTGACTTTTCTCTGGCAGGAAAGCTAACAGCCAGAGAGCCAAAGGTATATATGTTCAAGACCTCTCTGCTTCTAATGCAAAAATGAAGCTTTGAATCCAGGCCTTTAACATCCCCAAATCTTTGCTTGCCCATATATGGGATTGTGGGAGAAGTATTAGGCTTTTTCCCCCACCAAGCACAGTTTAGTCTTGACCTAAAGAGGTTCTGTGCCCAACATCATGTATTGGGACCAGGAATGAGTCTTTGGTTGAGGTAAGACAATGGGACCTTGGGAATGAATAAATAGTGAGACCCCCAGATAATTGTGTATGTGCCTCATCTCTGTCAAAAAGCTGGCTTTGTCTTGTTTCTAATAAAAGAGAGTGTGGAGGAGTGGAGGGCAGTTAGGACAGAGAAGAGACTACTATGATAATGATACTTGGAAATGATCACTCTGGACAAGAACTGAGTGCTGAAGGAGATAATGGGATCTACATGATAACCTTTCAGTACCTGTATTGCAAACAATAATGCCAAAAGGAAGGGGAGAGAGAGAGAGAGAGAGAGAGAGAGAGAGAGAGAGAGAGAGAGAGAGAGAGAGGGAAAGTGTCTGCCACAGAGGCAGGCAGTGGGATGGGGGTTGGGGGGGTTGGCGGGAGGGAAACTGAGGACATTGGTGTTGGTGGAAATTGTATACTGGTGAAGGAAAGGATGTTGAATCATTGTATGACTGAAATCCAACCATGAACAGCTTTGTAAATGTGTATCTCATGGTGTTTCAATGAGACGGAGAGAAAGAGAAAGAGAAAGAGAGGGAGGGAAGGAAAGAGGAGAGGGTTTCCCAAGATGGGAAGCTGCCCTTGAGAGAACAGATATTGAGGGGTGCAGTTAGATAAGGGGTGCTGCCTCTGACCACAGACCTGAGCCCAGGGAGCCAAGGAAGGGCGAGAGAGGTGGCCACTGGCCCTGACAACCATCACAGAAGATCTGTGGGAGAGTCCTGAAAGCCATAGGCTGCCACCAGCCCCTGGGAGCAGAGCCTGGGAACAGTCCCATGGGTGCCAAGAGGCCAGCTGTTAGGAGATCCTGAAACAGAGCATGCGGGGAGAGTATGTGAACTGTTCCGGTACAGAACGATGGATGGATGGATTTCCCCTCGTGGTTGGTCTCCTTTGCTGCTTTGACATAGAGACTTTGGGGAAGGACCAGCTGCTCCACAAGCAGTAAAGAGATTCTGAGCTGTGGAATTCCTGAGTTATAGTACAGCAGGTTATATAGTACACATGCTTTGCATGTGGCTGCCCCAGTTTTGATCCCTGGCACCCCATATGACACCCTCAGCTCCACCAGTAGTGATTCGTGAGTTCAGAGCCAGGAGTAAGCCCTGAGTACCGTCCAGGATGGCTCTCAAGCAAGAGAGAGCGAGAGAAAGAGAAATCACAGAATCTGCGTACCCACAGCGTGGCCCCCAAAAGCCAGAGGCCTGAAGTGCCACAGTTGATGTAGAATTTGCAGGGTTTTATGGGATGAGTCCATGGTGCCCGCCACCATCACACACACACACACACAAGCTAAAATAGGAAAATCAATCATATCTAGGAAAATCGATCAAAACCCAATCAGAATGAGCAATGCAACACAGCAAGCAGCATACTGCAGCACAGGACAGTCAAAAGACCCCTTAAAATGTTGCTGGGGCTTGTTGTGGGGCCGGAGCGATGGCTCAGTGGGTAGAGCATTTGCCTTGCACACGGCCGATCTGAGTTCAGGCCCCAGCATCCCATATGGTACCCCGAGCACCACCAGGAGTGAGTGCTCAATCATCCTGAGTGCAGAGCCAGGACTAACTCTTGAGCATTGCCAGTGTGACCCAAAAAGAAAAAAAAATAAAAGCTTGCTGCCATGCTTAAGAAGAGTGGCCACTCCCTCTCTCCCTTCCATCATTATTTCTTACTTAAAAATTCTTTTTTTTATCAAGGTACCAGGATTTAATATACAGTTAATTAGGCTTTTTATAGATACAACATTCCAACCCCACCCATCTCCAGAGAAAACTGTTAACCTCTACCAGTGTCTCAAGGATTCCTTCCACCCACCACCCGCCATGTAATTCTGTAGATAAAATCTTCAGTTCTGATGGCTTTTGCCACTTGTTGTTCCCTTATTATGTTTCTTTTTTTAATCTCATATTTGGGAGAAATTACTTTTTTTTTTTTGGTAATTGTAGAAGTGTTAACACTTACACACACAGGTGAATAGAGCTAATCTCCCGGAAGTCCACAAAATTTTAAATAAAATAGAAAAATTAACTATATCTTTTTCATAAAGATATATACAATTTTAAAATTAATATAATGAATAATTCTGTGCTAATATATTTGAATATTCACATGAAATACACAAATCATACAAGTGTAAAATAAGGAAGTAAAGAGAGTTAAGGAAAATATAAGAGAGACTGAGTAGGCTTATAGTAATAAATTAACAGGATGAGAGGAAACAAACCTTCTTTTCTCCCTCTCTCCTTCCTCTCTCCTCTCTCTCTGTCTACTCCCTCCTCCCTATTGTCTCTCTCCCTCTCTCTTTCTCTCTCCGATCTTCCTTCCTTCCTTCCTTCCTTCCTTCCTTCCTTCCTTCCTTCCTTCCTTCCTTCCTTCCTTCCTTCCTTCCTTCCTTCCTTCCTTCCTTCCTTCCTTTCTTCCTTCCTTCCTTCTTTCTTTCTCTCTTTCTTTCTTTCTTTCTTCCTTCTTCCCTCCCTCCCTCCCTCCCTCCCTCCCTCCCTTCCTTCCTTCCTTCCTTCCTTCCTTCCTTCCTTCCTTCCTTCCTTCCTTCCTTCCTTCCTTCCTTCCTTCTTCCTTCCATCTTTCTTTCTTTCTTTCTTTCTTTCTTTCTTTCTTTCTTTCTTTCTTTCTTTCTTTCTTTCTTTCTTTCTTTCTTTCTTTCTTTCTTTCTTTCTTTCTTTCTTTCTTTCTTTCTTTCTTTCTTTCTTTCTTTCTTTCTTTCTTTCTTTCCTTCTTTCTTTCTCTTTCACTTTTTCTTTTGTTGTTGGGCCATGCCCCCCAATGTTACTCAGGAGTTACTCCTGACTCTACACTCAGAAATTATTCCTGGCAGTCCTGGAGGTGGGTGGGTGTAAAAAACTAAAGAACGCCGAGGGGCGCGTGCACTCGCGGGCTCTCTAGGCGGCTCTGTCTCACCGCCCGCGTCCGGTGCCCCAGAACCGTTGTGTGTGCCGTCGGTCGAGGGCAGGCGACGGAAGGAAGAAGGAAGAAGGCCAAACTGGTTGCTCGATCCGTTTATTTCATTCTCTCCCTCCGCTTCTCTCCCGCTCTCCTGGGTCTCTCCCCGTGGATCTGCCCCGTGGATCTGGCTCGTGGATCTGGCTCGTGGATCTGGCCTGTGGATCTGGCCCGTGGATCTGGCTCGTGGATCTGGCGCCCAACCCACTCTCACCCTAGTTAAATCTCCACAGCATCAGGGGGTTGGGGCCTACACGTAGGTGTGGTCACCATCAATAGGGTAAGGTCCTTTCCCTTAGGGGATGCTTCTCCTAGGACTTAATTCTCTTTCAGCAGGAGGATCCACCCAAGGGTGGAGTCCCATGAACGTATTTCTCTTCTCCTCAGCCAGCAAACATATAAGAATTCATAATATTAATTATTTTGTATGGACACAATAAGAGATGCATTAAAGCTTATAGAATTGCTCTCCTGGGGCCATCTCAATCTCAGACTACAGTGCTCAGGCCAGATCAGTCTTTCCTATCCCTGCAGGGTCCCAGTCTCATAATTACTATTGGATCATGACAGCATTTGTCTATGATCAAGCTCTTAACTTATAGTTAAGAATTAGGCACTTTGGCCAGGCCCATCTCGATGCCAGGGTAGCACATAACTCACCGCTTGCCCTGGATCCTTCCTGTCCCACGTCGGGGACCCTACTTTGGGGTGCTAGGAGCTGAGGGCAACTGAGGCTTAAGTGGAGAAAGCAGAGGCCCGGAGGGAATAATATTTGAGGCCAATTAATTCCCAAGTTATAAAAACATAATATTGTCTTCTTGTGTCTATACAAAACAGTCATAGCTTTAAAGTAAATTATTCAAAAGGCACAAGAAGAAGAGAAAGGCAATATTAACTTATATAATATAAATTCAGTATCCTAGGAAGGTCTGACCTTGCAAATTAGCAGAGTCGGATTAAGGGAAAGCCAGAGGATTAACTCTTTTGGGGAAGAGAGCATGGAGAAATGATTATAGCTAAACAAAGGGATGGGAGAGATTTGGGAACACCTTGATGGGTGTGACTGGGGTAAGCCTAAACTCTGGGTAAAACCTGGACAAGCTACTTGTGGCAAGGAGGGAAAGGACAAAGTAATGTCATCCTACAGGTGGGCGGTAAGGGTAGGGATCTAACCTGGGTTGGCCATATGCAAGGCAAGTGCCCTACCCGTCATACTGTCTCTCTGGTCCTGAAACAAATGTTTCTTTATCTAGTAGAAGGAAACCATAAATACCATGACTGAATGTTATGCTCAATGCCAAGTGCTGAGAACTTTGTCTTACCTTTTACAAGAAACTCTTTTGATGCTTCTTGCAAGACTGGTTTGGTTTCAAGGCTATGAATTCCCTCTGCTGTTTCCTGTCTCTGAAACTCTGTATCATTCCTTCAGATCTGAATAATAATCTATCTGGGAAGAATATTCTTGTGACATGTTCATTTCATTAAATTTTTTTACTCTATCCCCGTCCTGCCCCTGTTCTCCTCTAGTTCATAGAGTGTATATGATAGATATGTTAGTGTTTTATAGGTTCTCCTTTGTATGTAAGTTTCCCTTTTGATCTTTTTTCCTACAATATTCTGTGTCTCTCTTTGTTTGTGTCACTCTAATCACAACGTATCTTGGAGTTTATCTATTTGAGTCTATTTTCACTGGAACCCTTTGGGTCTCTTGTATTTGATCGCCTATATTCCTCACTCTGGGAAATTCTTGTCTATAGTGTTTTTTTGTTTGTCTTTGAGCCATACCTGGTGATGCCTGGGGTAACTCCTGTCTTTGCACTCAGGAATTACTCCTGGCAGTACTAGAGGATGCCAGAGATCAAACCCCACTTGGCCATGTGCAAGCCCTACTTGCTGAACATTCTCTCCCGCCCCTGATTTCTTTCACTATTCATCAAATTCACCTTTATTTTCTCAGGGACCCCAGTGACTCTTACCTTGTTCCTCTTCAATTTATTCCTTAGTTCTCTGGTGTTCATTTCTTTTCAGACTTTTCTCCACCTTCTATTTTCTAACCTTCCCTACATCTCATCTTGGAGCTCCTTGATCTTTTACTCAGCTGCTGTTAATTGCTGTTTAGAACTTCTACTGATGTGCTTTTTTTTTTTAAAAATATCATCCACCATGTTCTCCATTTCTACTTGTAGTTTTTTTTTTTTAACTTGGGCTCTCATTTTTTTGTGTGCTTTGCTGTTATCACTTCTTTGAGCTCATTAAACATCCTCACCACAGTGTCACTGAAGTCATTGTCTGAGGATTTACTGAGTTGGTTGGTGCTGTTTGAGCCCCCTGTGTTATTGTTTATATTCCGCATTGGGTTTACTGTGCTGTGTGTGAATTTTTGTACTTAGTTCCCCGAGATTCTCTGAGTAGTTGGGTTGGGAATTACTTTATATTCTTCCCTGACTGTCTTCCACTAGTGACAGAAGTATAGGTATGAGAAGTGTGAGATTTAATGAGGAGCTGTGGAATGCACAGTTCAGGAGCTACGATGTGTGCCTGTTGAAATGGCAGAGGTCTGGTACAGAGGCTGGAAGTTCATCTGAAGTGCTATGGGGTGGCAGTGAGCAGAGGTTCAGGAGTTGTGGACGTGGACCTGTGGAAATGAGCTCTTCTTTTCTTTCCTTCCATCCTTTCTTGTTAAGTACCCTGCCTAGAGTCTCACTATATAGATTCTATTTACAACACCTGCAGCCAGGAAACAGGTGGTAGGCATTTAGTAAGCTCACACAGGCCTCAAGCCCTCCATGCTATGGGGTTCCACCTACCGACTAAGATCCGGGAGTCAGAGATGCTGAGAATGGGCAAGCTGCTTCCTAACTCTTTAGCAGCTCCATATTGAATGTACTCAAAACATATAGAGTCACTCACTCACTCACTCAACTCACTCACATATGCCAAATTTTTCCCACCCAATGAAAGGAACTATGTTATAATCGGACTTTGCAATTCTCTGCTGCTTGAGTTGATAAAGCCACAAGAAACTTTCTGCAGGGTCAGTCTCTCAACTAGCAGAATTCATTTTTACTTGGGTATTTCTCTGTCAACTTTCCTTTTCAAGAGATATTTTTATGAGTCATCTGCTGGCTTTTCTTCTCCTAAGTCATCTGATTTCCAGTTAGACTCTGCTCCAGCTTCAAGATGCATTTTCTTTTACGGTCATTTTAGTTGGACTTTGTTGTTCTGGTACACGCTCTCACTGAAGTTTTATGTCCCTGTTGTTTTATAAGTTCCAGATTTTTGAGATTCATTTGGCTTGGCCAGGTTTATATTTTTTTGCATGTCTTTCTCACTTTTCACTCTTTTTTCCCCCTCTTGAGTTTTGCAATCAACTAATGTTAAATCTTCATGGATATTACACTTGGCTTGTTTTTTTTTATTTACCAGTTTTTAAGTTTTTGTTTTCACTATTCTTGGCTTTTTTCTTACTTTTGAAGGTTGTGGAGTGCTGACTTGTCAACCTCTTTTTAAGAGGTATGTCTGCAAGTAGGGTGATCATATGCTCTCATTTGTCTTGGTCACCCTGGTGTGGTTCATTGTTTTGGTATCTAGTCCACAAGTATCCTTTTGTGTCCCAGCTGGGTGATAAATTACATGGTCACTCTTTTGGGAAGTGTGTTTGCTTGGCTTTTTATCAGCAGAGCTGGGTTGAATATACTTGAATTCTATGGGTCGTGGGACAGAAGACACATGCTATCATGCTATTATTTTTAACAGTTTACCTACAGTCTGAAAAAGTTCCCTTTCTTTTCCTGAGATTATATATCAGGGCAAAGATATTGATCTGTGGTTAAATTTAAACTTATGATTGAGCTTTCATGTAGAATTTGTCTTTAAATAAAGGAAGGTATTTAATTGGATCTGGGAAATGGAAAAAGTAAAGAGGGATTAGAATAGAGCTTTATGATTTACTGATTAATTCAAACTGAAGTTGTGAAATTCCAATTGCAAGGTACTAGCTTTTGTTTCCATATTTTCCATGAAAATAGGGAATTCCAAGTTTTTTCCTCCTCCCACAAATTTGAAAGAACTCTCTGGATGGCTCACATGGGTTCGAAGCCCAACTCTGGCCCTTTATAATGGTCTGTTCTTAGCTCAACTGCTTAAGTTCCTCCAGCCTTTCTTCTTCTCCTTGAAAATACAGATGACAAAAGTTTGAACTGTTGTGAGAATTAAACAAGATGATATGTGTGTGAAATTAAAGGGAGGTGGGGGTTATACAACATTATGAAAGTATTAAATATCACTGAATTGTGGAGCTAAAAATGGTTAACTTTAGGTCTATTCAACGTGAATAAAAAATAAATCAAAAGGTACTATATGCGTAGAGTTCTAATGCACAGCTGATGCTCAATGAACATACTTGGCCTTTTTTCTATTACTAGCAAGGAAAGGTCATAGGTCATCTCTGATAGTTTTTTTATTTTTTAAAAATTTTTTATTAGAGAATCACTGTGATGTACAGTTACAAACTTATGAACTTTTGTGTTTGCATTTCACTCATACAGTGATCGTTTACCCATCCCTCCACCAGTGCCCATTCACCTCCACCAATGATCCCAGTATCCTTCTCACCTCTCCCACCCCATCCCCCACCACCCCACCCTGCCTCTTTGGCAAGGCATACCCTTTTGTTCTCTCTCCTTTCGGGGGTTGTAGTTTGCAATAGAGGTATTGAGTGGCCTTAAAGTTTGGTCTACAGTCTACTTTCAGCTCGCATCTCTGATAGTTTTTAATGGGTCTCCATCATCGGAGGCTCGCATTCTCCTGACACCACAGCCCTGGTTCTGGCCTTTAGTATTGCTGAACAAGTGAATAGCGCCCCCTGTTGTTCTGTGGTGCCCTGGCTCTGTATGAGTGGCAGGCCTTGTATTTCCCTGGGTGAACAAATTAAAAAGACAAATGTAAATATCACACACTTGGGGAATCTTATTCAATAATGCTGGGTTGGGGCTTCTGATTTTCATTTTACATTCTTCCTGGGTGAATCATATACATGCAAGAATCCTAACTTAAGACTCTATTCACCCTGGAATCTTTGAATCCAACCTGCCACGGAGATCACAGTCAAACCTGTCTGCTAATGCTTGAACAAGGGTACTAATAAGATGCCTTGTGTTGAAAAATTCATCACATGCTTTCAACTTTTTCCTTACAGGTGTTTGTTCCAGTTGGCTGGACAAGACTTATTATTCCCACTGACAGATGTGGAATACTGAATAGGAAATTTTATCCCAACTCTTTGGGGGAAGAGCCAGGGCTGAATCCTGCTTCCTGACATCCATTTACTAAGATGTTTCTTACACACAAACAACTTATTCTTCCAATGCATCTGGTTTCTTTTGATTCTGCTTCAAAGGCAGCAGACTTCTGCATCTTCCTTGGGTCTCAAAATTGAGTAGGTCTCGATCATCCTATTCTGGGCAGTGATGGGGCTCAAAGTGAGTGGGTAAGAAGAGAAGAGAAGAAGAGCCATAACTTGGCTACTTTTATCCTCAAACAATATTGGCAGGACCGGGAATATAGGTCAGTGGTAGGGGAATAGTTGCTTGTTTACTTATTTATTTATTGGTGTTTGGGCTACACCCACTGGTGCTCAGGTCTTACTCCTGGATCCTCACTCACAGATCACTCCTGGCAGGCTCAGGGGACCATATGGTTGCCAGAAATCAAACCCAGGTTGGCCTTGTCCAAGGAAATGTCCTACCTGCTTCATTCTCTCCAAAACCGCAGGCCCTGCCTCCAATCTTGAGGGATGTCAGGGCGTTGTAGTAGTTGTGCGTACAGCTGTAAATCCAGCTGCCTGGGTCTAACTCATTCCCTCTAGGGAATTCAGGGAAATGAATACATGAATAGCCTTGAAATATTACTTGGTGCATAGCCGTCACTCATAGTGATAGGTGTGATGACATATCTGTGCTATTTGATAATCTTATAGATCTCATTTATTATTTGCATCATTTAAATCATGGTTGTGTTATTTAAAATTTAGGGATATTAGACTTTATAAAAAAAACAAAAGCTTCTGACATCTTGGCACAAGTTTTTGTCTCTGCTGTAACTATATCTGTGTGTGTGATTCTCTCTGTATCATCCTCTAAATATTTTCCACAGCTGTTCTTTTTTACTGTTATTAAATAAATATGTTTGACTTGAGTCTATCTCAGTTCTCAAAATATAAAGCAGAGCCTCTCCTTTGTCACATGCACGGATGAATCCACTGCTGTCTACATTCTTGTTATTTAATTCTTTAAAGTGTTTGTTTCCTTCTTTATCCAATAAAATGAGATGTTTGGACAAGCAAGCAAACTTCACTTTATTAAACTGCAAAGAGTGATTCTCCCCCCATTCCCCCCACCCCACTCAGACTGTCACTCAGAGGTGTTTTGAGCAAGATTCACAATGGATGGCAATCAACCCATTCATACCACCTGGCCCTGTTTGTCATTCCATTGTCAGAGAAACAGCCATTGCTTAACCACTGGTCCCGGGTTCAAGACTGTTGATCAACAGTGAGGAATGCTAATCTTGAGAGCTTTCTTAAAGATTCCACCTCAAAGAAAGAACTCTCTCTCTCTCTCTCTCTCTCTCTCTCTCTCTCTCTCTCTCTCTCTCTCTCTCTCTCTCTCTCTCTCTCTCTCTGGGAATGAGAGGATTTAAATTTGGGGAAAGGATACTCATTCTATTCAAACTGGCAAATGTGTGTTTTTCATAATGAGACAAACAGAACTTTAATTTCATGAGTTTGCAACTTCATATATTAGCTGGAAGGTAGAGCCTGTGGCAAACTGCATTCTTAGAAGAACAAATCTTTTTGTTTTTTTTTTTCTCACTCAGCATAAATGCCACCTGTGCAAATTGCCCAATTATTTTTTTTTCTTCTAATGTTTTGTTTATTTGCTTGCTTGTTTGGGGGGACAGGACCGGTGGTGCTCAGGTGTTACTCCTGGCTCTGCACTCAGGAGTCACTCCTGGCAAGCTGGGGGAACCATATGGGGTGTTAGGGATCAAAGGCAGGTCAGTGACATGCAAGGATGGAGCCCACCCACTGTGCTGTTGCTCTGGCCCACTCTCAACTGATTTTTTTATGCTGTTAAGCAAAAGGCAGCAGAACTAAATGGTAATGGTTGTTGAGAATCCAGGCTGTCAACTTGGGGCAAAATGGGTCTCCTCTCCCTACTATGAAGGCCATTTTTTTTCTTTTTGTTTCACACCCGGCTTTGCACAGGGGTTACTCCTGGCTCATGCACTCAGGAATTACTCCTGGCGGTGTTCGGGGACCATATGGGATGCTGGGAATCGAACCCGGGTTGGCTACGTGCAAGGCAAATGCCCTAACTGTTCTATCACTCTAGCCCCCCTCTCCCAACTATGGTTGATGGTCTCATTCAGAATAGTAATGTTTTGTCACAACGGGTCTTTAGAAAAACAAATGACACATTAACTATGAGTGACTTAAAACTGAGCTTCGCACAGTGAAATAACAGTTGTGAACTGCCAGTATGTGTGTGGATGCATTTATTCTTCAGACATTGGGGGTTTACAATTTCCTGTAGTGAGGGTGGCTACTGGGAAGACATTGGCTGTCTCTCCAGCCCCAGCAACACTTTTTTTCTGGAAATAACTTCATTTTCTGTGAGAATTGTCTCTGGTGGGCCTGCCCACTATAGCACCCTGAACACAGACCCGTATCTGGCTAATCAAGTGCCTCCACAGCTGTATTTTATAAATAGATGCTATGATAAGGATGATGGAAGTGGTGGTTCTTCTGAGAGCTAACATGAGTAAGAAACATTTAATATGTGGGAGGCCCAGTTCTTTGCACTTTATATGTGTTACCTCACTTAACCTCAGGATTCCCTGAGGAGAGTAATAATCATTCTCATTTTTACACACAAGAAAACTAAATATCAAAGAGGTTACTTGCTCAAGATCACATAGTGCAAAAGTCAGAGGGACTAGGGCGTCCTCTTGCCTTTACCAGCTTGTGAGACTTTTCTTTTCATTTGAGGTTCCTCAACTGACAAGGAGCCTGCATACACACACACACACACACACACACACACACACACACACACACACACATTAGTATAGGATGCCTCTCTCCTGACAAAGAGGTAGAGCATTGACCAAAGAGAACCAGACCAACATTCAGAGAAGACGGGCCAGGAGAGAGACAAAAAGACAGAGATACAGAGAGGGACACCAGGACAGGGGATGTATGCTGACATCCTTGCTTGAGTTCTCTACCCTTGGTCTTGTGAGTTTGTGATATAGTAAAAGCCCAGCCTCCCAGCTACCCCCTTTGAAGTCCACAAATATTTGGGGGAACTAATCTTATTATCAACCCCCAAATGTTTAACTATGACACAAAGTGCCAAATATACAAACCAAAATTACCTCACTTAGTGACAAGAAGAGAAGGGACATATGCTAAAGAGCACAGTTCTTTCTGGGCTGGTGCACATCAGTGCAAGTGGGAGTCCTGCTCTCAGTGGCAGGACCGCCCCCCCAGCATCCCTGAAAGTGGGCGTCAGCGCAGAGTCAGGAGCTCCCACGACTGCTGGACTTTGCTACTACAAAAGTAGATTTTCCTGAACTGGTGGGTTCTTGAGAATTGTATGAAAGATTTGCATACAAAACTAAGAAGTTTAAGAAGCTAGACTTTATTATAAAATTCAAGTAGATGGATCTTGTTCATTCTCCAAATGTCCAGGCAGAGGCATTTATAACCCGTGTACAGCATCACTTGTCCTGTCCCTCACCGGCCACTCACCTCCCATGTACAATGGCCTGGTTTTGCCCCTATGGCATTCTCTATGTGGTGTATGCTTTCTCAGTCTGAAACTGTGCTGCTGGTTCTCTCTCCTGTTGTCCTGTCCCCGCTGCTCCTTAAGTCTTCTGTTGTTCTGGGTAAGATAACATTGGTTTGTCCTTTTTCCCTTGCTGCAAGGAGTTTAGGTTTATTGGGTTGTACCCATCACAGTGCTCCCAAGCACTCCCTTTCCTCTGTGTTTATCTTTAACCTCTTCTCTGTGCTCTGCTTTCCCAACTGATTAACCACTTTTATCCCAAATCAGACCCTGTAACTTGTAAGGTCAGATTCTTTTAAGGATTCTGAATTCTGTACTTGTAAGTAAAATATTGCTTTTCTCCTTACCTGAGGTCCTTTGTATAGTTTACTTCAGAGCAATGCCCTTTTTGTATAGACACAGGAAGGCAGTGAATGCTATGCTTTTGTAACTTGGGAGTTAATTGACTCTGAATAATATTTACTCCTGGGCATCTGTCATATGCTGGGCTGGAGCAATAGCACAGTGGGTAGGGCGTTTGCCTTGCATGCAGCAGACCCGGGTTCAATTCCTCTGCCCCCTCGGAGAGCCTGGAAAGCTCTGTTTTTCCCAGGGAGAGATTTAAAGTGACCAATTAATTACTTGGCTCCACCCTTCCACTCCCATGGTAACTATATGGAGCTAGAACAAAATTAACAATCAAGAGTCTTTTGAATTCCTCAGAGATTACTTTGAGAATCTTTATGCCATGAAACACGAAAACCTCAAGGAAATAGATAACTTCCTAGATTCCTATAGCCTCCCAAGAAGACCTGGAATATCTGAATAGACCTATCACCATCAAGGAAATTGAAATGGTAATAAAAAGTCTTCCCAAGCACAAAAGTCATGGCCCAGATGGATTCACTAGTGAATTCTTCCAAACCTTTGAAGAGGTCTTATTCCAAATCCTCTTTTGGCTTTTCCAGGAAATTGAAGTATCAAAAACACTTCCAAACAGTTTCTATGATGCAAATATCACCCTGATACCAAAAGCAGACAAAGATACTACAAGGGAAGAGAATTGCAGACTGATATACCTGATGAACACAGATGCAAAGATCCTCAACAAAATATTAGAAAATAGAATCCAATGACTCATCAAAAAGATCATACACCATGACCAAGTAGGATTAATCCCAGGGATGCAAAGATGGTTTAACATAGGCAAGTCAATCAACATAATTCATCATATCAATAAAATAAATAATAAAAAAATATGATCATATCAATAGATGCAGAGAAAGCAAGTATCATTCTCAATGGGGGAAAAACTAAAAGCCTTCCCTCTAAGATCAGGCACAAGACAAGGTTGCCCGCTTTCACCACTCCAATATAGTACTGGAAGTCCTGGCCATAGCAGTTAGACAAGAAAAAGATATCAAGGGCATACAGATAGGAAAGGAAAAGGTCAAGTTATAACTTTTTGCAAATGACATGATACTATACTTGGAAAACCCTAAAGACTCTACAGAAAAGCTCCTAGAAACAATAGGTCAATATAGTAAAGTGGCAGGCTACAAAATCAACACCCAAAAGTCCATGGCTTTATTATATACAAATAATGAAAGAGAAGGAAGAGACATTAAAAAAAACAACCTCGTTCACAATAGTACCTCAGAAAATCAAGTATCTTGGAATCAGCTTAACCAAAGAGGTGAAGGACCTATACAAGGACAATTACAAAACACTACTTCAAGAAATAAAAGAGAACACTAGGAAATGGAGACACATCCCCTGCTAGGGAGAATTAACATTATCAAAATGGCAATACTGCCTAAAACACTATACAAATTTAATGCAGTCCAATCAGGATAGCCATGACATTTTTTGAAGAAATAGACAAAACACTCCTGAAATTCATATGAAACATTAAATCCCCACAAATAGCAAAAGCAATCCTTGGGGGAAAGATGGGTGGCTTCATCTTCCCCAACTTCAAACTCTACTACAAAGCAGTAGTAACTAAAACAGCATGGTATTGGGCTAAATACAGACCTGCAGACCAATGGAACAGAGTTGAACATCCTGTCACAGACCCCCAAATAAATGGCCACTTAATCTTTGACAAAGGAGCAAGAAATGTGAAGTGGAATAAGGAGAGCCTCTTCAACAAGTGGTGCTGGGAAAACTGGAGAGCTACCTGCAAAAAAATGAACTTTGACCTCTGTCTAATGCCAGGCACAAAAGTCGGAGCAAAGTGGATTAAAGACCTCCATATCAGACACGAATCTATAAGGTACATAGAAGAAAATGTAGGCAGAACTCTCCATGACATTGAAGCTAAAAGCATCTTTAAGGATGAAACAGCACTGACCATGCAAGTGGAAGCAAACATAAACAAATGGGACTACATCAAACTAAGAAGCTTCTGCACTTCAAAAGAAACAGTGACCAAAATACAGAAGGAGCCCACAGAATGGGAAAGAATATTTACCCAATACCCGTCTGATAAGGGATTAATATCAAGAATATACAAGACACTAGTAGAATTGTATAAGAAAAAAACCTCCAACTCCATCAAAAAATGGGGAGAATAAATGAACAGAAGTTTCCTCAAAAAAGAAATACAAATGGCCAAAAGGCACATGAAAAAATGCTCCACATCGCTAGTCATCAGAAAGATGCAAATCAAAACAACAATGAGATATCATCTCACACCACAGAGACTGGCACACATTCAAAAGAACAAAAGCAACCAGTGCTGGCATGGATGTGGGGAAAAAAGGACGCTCTTTCACTGTTGGTAGGAATGATGACTGGTCCAGCCTTTCTGGAAAACAATATGGAGAGTCCTTCAAAAACTAGAAATTGAGCTTCCATATGACCCCGCAATACCATTTCTGGTAATATATTCTGAGGATGCCAAAAAGCACAGTAGAAATGACATCTGTATCTATATATTCACTGCAGCACTGTTCACAATATCCAAAATATGGAAACAACCCGACTGCCCTAAAACAGATGACTGGTTAAAGAAACTTTAGTACATCTACACAATGGAATACTATGCAGGTGTTAGGAGATTTGAAGTCATGAAATTTGCTTGTAAGTAGATAGACATGGAGAGTATCATGCTAAGTGAAATGAGTCAGAAAGAGAGGGACAGATATAGAAGGACTGCACTCATTTGTGGAGTATAAAATAACATCACATGAGACTGACACCCAAGGGCAGTAGATACAAGGGCCAGAAAGACTGCTCCATAGCTGGAAGTCTGCTTCCTGAGCGGAGGGGAGAAGACAGATGGAATAGAGAAGGGATCACTAAGAAAATGATGGCTGGAGGAACCAGTTGGGATGGGAGATGCATGCTTAAAGTAGATAATGGATCAAACACGATGACCTCACAGTGTCTGTGTTGCAAGCCATAATGCCCAAAAGTAGAGAGAGATTATGAGAAATATTGTCTGCCACAGAGACAGGGGGAGGGTGGGAAAGGGGGGGTATACGGGGGATATTGGTGGTGGGGAATGTGCACTGGTGAAGGGATGGGTGTTTGATCATTTTGTGATTGTAACCCAAACATGATAGCTTGTAACTATCTCACAGTGATTCAATAGAATATTTTTTAATTCTTTTGATTATTATACTATGGATCATTGTTTTCATTCTTCTTTTTTTTTGTTTTGCAAATATATTTGTATTTTCATTCGTGAGAATACAAGTAAAGAGACAGAAATCAAAACAACTCTACAGCCAGGTAACAAGTTTAAATTTCTAATAGTGTACTCTATATTTTAAATATCTCATGCCACTCTTGTATGTGGTGTCTAACATTTATTTAAGCAATTTTTAAAACAGATAACAAGATCCCAGAACCTTAGGATCTTATATATTTTATATCCTATATATCTCTTTTTAGGATTTTATATACCGCAGAATTCCTAAATTTATGGCACGCTTACTTAAGTAATTTTTTTTTTTTGCTTTTTGGGTCACACCTGGCGATGCACAGGGGTTACTCCTGGCTCTGCACTCAGGAATCACCCCTGGCCGTGCTCAGGGGACCATATGGGATGCTGGGATTCGAACCCGGGTCTGCCGCGTGCAAGGCAAACGCCCTACCCGCTGTGCTATCGCTCCAGCCCCTACTTAAGTAATTTTTTTCCTTCAGAATAGCTGGTATTTAAGACTTTGGCCTATAGATTTATGTTCTCAGTGGCATGTTCAAGAACTTAGTAATTTCTAAAGCTTTTTTTCTTATTAACCACTAAATTATGAAAATAAAATCAACTGCATCTACAAAATAATACAGAATTCAAGTATGCAGTCTATAAAATTTAAAGGCAAACATTTTTTGTCATTTTAAAATTTAATTTAATTTTTAAATTTTAGGCACTGTGGTTCACAATAATGTTAATAATAGGGTTTCAGAAGAACCATCTTGCAACACCACATCCTCCACCACAGTGTCACCTCTCTCAACATACAGCCCCCCACCCCCTCATGCTAAGCTGGATTCTGTAGACAGTTGTCAGGCTTTGTTGCCTTTGACCATTTATGTCTTTTTCCTATGTGTGTTTATATCTCACATATAAGGGATATCATTCTGCATCTGCCCCTCTCCTGGCTAATTTGTCCATGACCAAGGTCTTAACTTATAGTTAAGCATTAGGCACTTTGGCCAGGCCCATCTCGATGCCAGGGTAGCACACAGTTCACCGCTTGCCCTGGGTCCATCCCATCTCTTGCCAGGACCCTGCTTTTGGGGGTGCTAGGAAGTAAGGGCAGCTGAGGCTTAGGTTGAGAGAACAGATGTCCAGGAGGAAAATATTATGTAAGGTCAAATGACTCCCAGGTTACAAAAGCATGGCATTTGCTAATTCTTCCTGTGTCCACACAAAAAAGGACATTGCTCTGAATAGACTATGCAAAGGACTCAAGGAGAAGAGAAAAACAATATTTACAAGTCAACAGAACACTAAGAAAGAAGCTACAAATAAACACAGAGGAATGGGAGCACTATGATGGGAACAACCCAATAAACCTGAGGCTATGTTATCCTACAATTGGATCATGAACATGAAGAGTATCATGTTAAGTGAAATGAGTCAGAAAAAGAGGGACAGACATAAAAGGACTGCACTCATTTGTGGAATATAAAGTAACATAATAGGAGACTAACACCTAAGGACAATTAAAATAAGGGTGAGAAGGACTGCCCCACTGCTTGATAGCCGATTTCATGCACTAGAGAAAAAGGTAGCTGGGATGGAGAGAGGAGCACTAAATAAATGATGGTTGGAGGGATCACTCGGGATAGTAGATGCATGCTGAAAGTAGATTATGGACCAAACATGATGGCTGCTTTATTTTACCTGTATTGCAAACCATTAGAATGATGATTTACACTAACATAAGCCTCAGAGACCTGGGCCATATGAAAACAGGATGAGAACACTATTTGGGTATCCCAAAGAGGAATGGAAAGAGCTATGCTTGGAGTATCATGTTTCACTCAAGTGAGAGAAGGAATCTGGAGTTCTGATCTCCGTTGACGATCAAGAATCAGGGATGCTGTTTCATTTGCCAAGGCATCGAAAATCAGATGGGCTGGACACATAATGCGATTTGGAGATGACCACTGGACTAGAGTTGTTACTGACTGGATTCCACGGGATGTCAAAAGAACTCCTGGCCGCCCACCTATGAGATGGTCAGACTTCGTCAAGACCCTGAACGAATGGTTTGAGGCTCTTAGTGTTCCTGGAGGGAGCAGACATCATTGGGCTACACTAGCACTCAACAGGGACAAATGGAGATGTTACTGGCGCCCACTCAAGCAAATCGATGAGCAATGGGATGACAAGTGATACAAGTGACTGCAAACCATAACACCCAAAAGGACAGAGAAAGTAGGAGGGAAGAGGCAGGAGGTGGAAATGGGTGGGGTTGGCGGGGAAGGATACTGGGAATATCGGGGGTGGGGAATGGGCACTGGTGGATGGGTGGCTACTTGAACATTGTTTGACTTAAATGCAATCATGAAAGTCTATTAGTCTGTAAATGTACCTCACTATGATTCATTAAAATAAAAATTTTTTTAAAAAAGTGACTTGTTTAAGAATTGTTAAGGTGTTTTTGTTTTGTACTGCCTAAATCTGATTGCTATATCACCTTTTTAACTTTGAAAAATCTTTGACAGTGTATCCCAGCTATGGCATAGCTAAGTCTCAGGTTCAAATATTTGTTTTGTTGTTCCCATCTATTTATATTTTGACCTTCTCTGATTTTTTTTTAACATGGGCCACCCAGAGTGGCCTTAACTCTGTAGGTGCCGGTGATCCAGTGCATGGACTCATGGGTGCTGCACTTTACCCAGGTCATACCCATCAGCCTCACACATGTGCTATCTCATAGGACCCCTCTTCTGATTTATATGAGATTACTACTGAGGAATGTGATCATGCCAATCAAAACCCTTAGAATAAGTTAGTCTTATTAGTGTAAAAAAGTCTTAATATAGTAAACACCATTAATGAAAAGCTTGTTCTGGGAAATGTGTGCTTTATATAATTTTTCAAATGTCTGTTCTTTGGGCAGAGGGAGGAAGCAATTAAGAAATTTAAATACTTTGGGCTAATCTATTATAACATAAATGCATATGAACGCATAAGTGTTCTGATATCCTACCATTATTTATTGAGGGAGTTTTCTATGCCAAGTATTGAGCAATGATTAACTCATGTAACCCTACTAATAACGCAACAAAACAGGACTTAATCTTCCCATTTCATAGATGAGAAATTGCCATTTTCAGCAACTTAATTGCTTAAAAATTCAAATCAACTTTTAAACTTTTTTTTTATTCCAAGACAATGTTTTTCTTTCAATTGTCTATGCTTTCTCTCATGGGGTAATAGCTGAAGTATTTATTTTAAACTAAATAAGGATGTCTTGATTGATGTTATTGACATTTGGGATGAGATAATTTTTTGTTATGGGCTGTCCTGTGCATATTTTGTGGTTTCCTTGGCTTCTGCCTATTAAATGCTATATCATCACCTAGTTACCATAATCAAAAATGTTTTCAGACATTGCCAAAGCCCCATGAGGGGCAATTTCATCCCTGGTGAAGGAGCATGTGCTAAATCTTATTCCTATTATTCAAAGGAGAGAATGATGAGTCTTGAGTTCTTATAAAGACAGACTGTAAAGGAATTTCCCAAACAAAGCCAGTTTGAAGAAGTCCATGGTGATGTTGATGAGAAACAAACAGATGAAGATATTGCAGACTTGACAATAATCAGTCTGATGAAGACAGCTCAGTGAGGTAATTTGGATTTCAAAGTGGCTTCCTGTTAACTTTCCCCTTCACACACTACCCTGCCTCTGGGGTAACAGCACTAAACAATAAAGGAGGTGTCATTTTTTCATACAGCAAAAGAGGCTCTTGCTTCTAACACAAAGGATAGCATCATCAAGAAAAATTAGATCAAATAAAATAAATACCTAGAAATGCAATTCAGATAATTAATGCCAACACCACAATGGTTATCATCCAAGAGAGTAGACAATAGACTCCTTCATGGAGTTTGAAGTCTAGTAAGGAAGACACTATGAAACAAATATAATACCTATGATTAATTTTTAAATGACATATTTCCATAGGGCTGTGAATAATTAATTCTTATTTGTTTTGATGCCAACCCCAAAGACACATGATCACCATAGTAGTAACTCTGAGCTCCAGATCCATCTCTCTCGTCTGTTCTCTGTTGATACACAAATCACACTTCCCAGATGTCTCTGCCTGGTAGATTCTGTGAACAGGAAGAACAGAGAGAGCCTAGAAGTCAGGCGGAACACAGAAGAGGCCCTGGAGAAGGCACTTTCTTAGATTCATTTGCTTATTGTTCCTGTCAAAGTTGCTCTAGAAGTGGCCCTTATGCCTGGAGCGGCATCCAAGCGTGTCTAGTTCCTCCTGCCAGCCCCTGTACGAGCCACCTGCCTCTCAGAAAAGCAAACTGTACCCAGAGATGCTCTTCTATCACATCTCAGAAAAACACACATGCTGGGAGCTATGAGACTTTTTTTAAATTTTGTATGAGCAGTAATCAACTATTGAGAGACTCCTAAGGACTGTGGTTATTTCAATGTCCCTTCATAATCCAAGGATACGATTCCTGTTTACAAGTAGGAATAGCAGGGTGAGCTGTTTGCTAATATCTCAGAATCACGTACAGAAGGGAAATTATAAATAAGTCCTTCAAATTAACATGCCAGTGTTTGTTTTGTTTCCAGTGAATATATGTTTTCACTGAAAAACAGAACCCTGGAAAACATTGGCCATCAAGAAAAGCCTGGTTAAATTAGCAGAAGTGGAATTTCTTTTATTAAGCTGGACTTTTTTCCTAGGTGGGAACTGATCACATAATGAAAGTTGGATTCTAGCAATTCTCATAGTAATAGTAATTCCTTGATTCAACATAGGAGCACTTTCTTCTACTGGAAATTTAGAATTTCTTAAAGAGAGAGAGAAGGAGAAAGAAATTTCAGCAAATGTCACAGCTCAGTTCTCTTCAGCCAAATTCACCTGGTTTTAGCGGTAGTAAGATTCCACTGGCAGACCAGTGACAGTGATTGCTCTATGCTAGAGGTGGAGCAGGACGCCAGCCATTAAGCACTTCAACATAAATTGGTAAATCCAAATTATATTTACCCACGTCTTATTTTAATAATAGCTTTCTGGTATATGTTATTTTATTTTTGACCACATCCAGCAGTGCTCAGGGCCTCCTCCTGATTCTTTGCTTTGTGAACATTCTTGGCAAGGCTTGGGAACCTTATAGGGAGCTGGGGATTGAACCTGGTTTAGCTGCATCAAGGCAAGTGCCTTAAACTGTACTATATCTCTGGCCCTGAATTAGTAATAGTTTTTATTACTGAGTTCCTCATCAAAGTTAAAATTTCCAGGCATTTGGCACTCTGCTTGTGACTTTTACTGCCCCTTATGGTATCCCCATAGCAATCTCTTATACTGCAAAAATTCTCATTTAATTACACAATTACACCTTTGGACCCTGCTGCGGAGCGAGCATGATGGAAGAGCCCAAGGAAGCGCTCTTGGACTCCAAACAGCCCACTGAACTAATTCCGGCATGGGACCAGAGACCCCACGGTGCGCTGAAACAGTGGGAGCCGGGCATCCCCCAATTCTTTTAACCTCTCTCTCTCTCCACACCTCCCCCCTGAGCACAGCGCAGGATCCGCGGTTTTCCTGAGCTCAAAATGGAGACGCCGAGCCTCTCTCTAGGCTTCTCCATCTTATGAGCACCATAAAAGGGTAAAAGTTTGTAGTGATGTTATTTCTGGTTGTACTTTCCCTGGACTCTATACAGAAACCCAAAACCGCGCGGCCGCTGTCGCGGCCGCGCGACCTAATGTCATCTTAGCATCAGCAATATGTAATATGTCCCTTTTTAATGGGTCGGACTTTTGTGGGAGATCCTAACAAGAATAGTAAGTCTGTTGCTGAAATATTGAAGGCAATCAAAGTGGTAGCCATCTCTCTAGACTGAACTAAGCTATATCCCCACGCCGGCTGAGAAGAAATATCCTTCTTTCTCGGGAAGAAACGCGGCGTGGTGTCAAACATAGTGTGATGTCCATTAAGCAAACAGACCTGGTGGCGTGGGAATGGGATATAAGGGGAAAAATTATGTACATGGAACAGTGGGACGCTGGTGGAATCTCGAGCCGGAGCCGATACCAGCGCAAGCCCTTCGGTTCCAGAAACTGCTTGCAGAAACTCTACTAGTCTATCAACTAAGCCAGAGCCCCACGCCTGCTGATGACGGGAAATAACCATCCTTTTCGGTTTTTTTTCCCCTTGTCAGGCAGCGTGGCGATTACCAAACAGGCGTGAACTCGGTGGCGCGGGGCAAGGGGGAAAAAGAAAAGTTATGTAACAAACAGCGGGACTTAATATCTCTATATTCTTAGCAGTGGAGAACTATCAAATGCCTCCTTGGCAATAGGACTGCTTTCCTTTTTTGGGGGAAACCCCAACAACGGTAGTGAGTTGTGTGTTGAAACATGGAATGTAATCGAGATAAGGCATAAACGAAGTGGAACTTATCATGTACAAGGGTGGGGACTGGGGAGGTGGGAGGGGGTGGCAGGTATACTGGGGGGGTTGGTGATGGGAGATGGGCACTGGTGAAGGGAAGGGTGTTTGAGAATTGTATAACCGACATAATCCTGAGAACTATGTAACCCTCCACATGGTGATTCAATAAAATTATTTAAAAAAAAATAATTACACAATTACAGGAACTATTTGATGATGGTGGATATTTGGGGCCATTCTGAAAATCTGATGAAAGTTTAGGAATGCTTTGGGAATAAACATATAATTCTCTCTCTCTCTCTGTCTCTCTCACACACACACGCACACAAACACACACAACGCCATATACCTAATCAAGGAGATGCTCATGGAACCCTAAATGCCCAAACATTAAGCGACATCTATTGTAAAAGCTACCAACTTCTGAATAAGAAACTCAAGCCCAGAAATCCACCAGCATCAATAACTTGCAAGAGGTCACTGAATTGCTCAGCACCTTCATAAGATCAAACAGCCATTTGTTTAGCCTCCAGAGATTGCTTCAAAGTGAACACTGTGTCATTTCTCAAGAAATAGTCATATCCAACACACACATTTAGAAGAAACTAGGATGGAGCTGGTATCAGGAGAGCACAATACTAGCACCAAGAAAGAGCATTGGAACTATTAGTACAACAATTAACCTCAGAGAAAGTGCATTTTCCCTTTAGTTCAGGAAAAAAGGAAGCCTGAATGGTAGGACTATCTGCTGGCCAGTGGCACCTGCTGGCTTGGCCTGTTCTCCAGGGCCTGCTCCAGAACAGCGCTGTCGATTGCTTTAATTTTATATGACCTGAACATCAGCAAAGAGCTGAGCCACTGCTCACCAGGTGTGAAGTTTCTGTAGAATAGAGCATATTAATGATAGGAGTTACCCATGGGGTCTAGATTAGACAAAGTAAAGGCAAGCCTTTGATTTCAGACTGTCAGTTTGCATGATCTCCACACAGAGTGTGAAAGGAGTGCTGTGACGGGCACTTGACCAGGAAAATGAAACTAAATTAGCTTTCCTCTAGTAAACTGCAGAGAGGCTAGGGCTCTGCACTCTTTCATTTGCTGATTTAGCCCTCATCACTTGTATCACTTGTCATCCTATTGATCTTCCATTAGCTTGAGCGGGCGCCAGTAATGTCTCCATTTGTCCCTGTCGTGTGCTAGTGTAGACCAATGGCATCTGCTTGCTCCAGGAACATGAAGAGCTTCAAACCATTTGTTCAGGGTTTTGACAAAGAAGTCTGGCCATCTTATAGGTGGGCGGCCACGAGGTCCTTTTACGTCCAGTGGAATCCACTCGGTAACAGTGCTAGTCCAGCGGTTGTCTCCCAATCACATTCCGTGTCCGGCCTATCTGGTTTTAGCCCACATAACAATGACAAAATAATAATGAGGATCATTTTTATTTTTAATGGGAAATTTAAAAAATGATCTGAGACGGCATGTCTTCAGTATGATAGGAAAATTATATACTCTGGATAGTTTTTGTTTGCTTGGGGTCCACACCCTGTGGTGCTCAGGGGGTACTCCTGGCTCTGTGCTCAGGAATGACTCCTGGTAGGATCTCAGGGTGATGCTGGGCTCAAACCCATGTCGACCGTGTCCAAGACAAGTGCCCTACCCGCGGGCCCAGTGTTTTGATAGCTTAAAATTTATTTTCCCAACATCAATATTCAAACCACTCTTATTTGGATCCATGTTTTATGTGTATGTTAGTAACAGGAATTTGGAAGACTTGGGGGAGGAGCAACGTGCCCAAAATGCATTTTGAAGTTTCACCAGTAGATGGCAGTGTCTGCCAGAGTGTTTCGATATTTTTTGCTTATTTCTCACCCGTGAACTTTGCAAAAAAGTTTTCAAAAGCTATGTAAGAAGTGTATGCAAAATATGTATAGTCGATATTCTTACACCTCAAAAGTGCACTTTGCAACTGAAGTCGATTTTTTCAATCATTTGGAAAAATAAATTGTTCTTTTTAATCATTTCTCTAGATATCCCAAATAATGAATTTGATTTATCTCAGTAAATCAGTGCTAAATTATATAAGA